>NW_017259377.1:126223-174786 GCF_001594045.1 Atta colombica
ATAAATATTTATTTATTGTAAGTAAATGTTTAATTGGCAATATTCAAATAAATATTTATTTAAATTTATGCTATTTTTTTTCAGTGTAATATAACAGAAATCTTAATGCAATTTTATTACAGTATTTTGTAATAGACGTTAGATGAAAGTTCATTCTTTTTCTCTCTCTTATTACATAGAAATACTTATTATATAGAAATACTTCCTGGAAATAGCTATGAGTAAACGGGTAACGAGCGCATGTACGATAATCGCTTCATTAATGAGCTCCGTAACGCAAGGATCAAAATAATGTCCGCAAGGTATGAAACGCTGCTACCGTGAATCCTTTGATAATTATAATTATATATATATATATATATATAGAGAGAAAGACGTGGTGGGCGGATAACCGACGCCGTCGTCCTCGTTGTCGCGAGAGCAGCTTTGCGTTATTACGTTACGACGTTATCGATGCATGCGCGCGCGATGGAAAGACGGGAAGCTAGGACGAAGGGACAAAGTAGCTTCTCTGGGTCCTTCCTTCCCTATTATCCGTGCTTGGCGGTCCGCCTTACTCGGCATGCATACAAAGCAGTATTTATAGTCGCTGTAACAGGACAACAGGCCGTGCGCGACCTATCCCGAAGGGGAGAAGTCGAGCGAATATTCATCCAGGTCTCCAAACATTAATCGTTCCGCTTGCCGGCAAAGTGTCGCAAGTGTTGTAACACTTGCAACACAAACTCGTGAGATCGCGACTGCATCTTCGATACGCGCCATCGTCGTACGATCATTAATGTCACTTTGCGACAAAGCAAAAGAGGAATATCCGATGGAAGTTTTCCCGACATCGTTTAATTTTCGTCCTTATTTCCTAGTTGTCGATCAGAATCTTGATTTTTGACTGTCGTCGATTGCACTTAGAAGAGCGTTATTAAGATAAAAGAAATGCACGGAAAAAATGATTTGACAATAATAATAGTTAAATTTCAATGTCTGAATCGAATTTAATTGTAAAAGTTGCAGCTTTAGTGCCATTTGGCTAGTGGCTATAACAGATAAAAAACATTCATTGTGGCATGAAACTTGATTAGCTGATATTAAAAGTATATATTAGTACAGGCAGCTGAAGATAAGTGTAAATAGCTTACAAATTTAGCTTGAACAGCAACAGTAGTCTTAGCTGTCCCTATTTTAAAAACATATTTTAGCTACCACAACTATATTAACTCTTATGGCTAAACCTTTTTTCCTTGCGTAAAAGCGAAAAAATATAATTATTCAACGCTTACTATTGTTAGCACAGTTCATTATTAGATAAAAAAAGAAGTAATGATAACACCCAATCCCTTTAGTTAAATAATATTTTGTTATTTTTAATTTTCATATGCAAAATGTAAATTAATCTATTTTTGTGGTTAGTTTCAAAGTAAATAACATCTATATGTTACTGTATTTAATTAAATATAAATAAAAGCATTCAAGTCAACACTGGTTTTTATTTTGATTATTTTGATTATTTTAAATATATTTATTTATAACAGACTATAGACTATAGACTATAGACTATAGATTATTAGGTCATCTCCAGTGTTTGAAAACACTGTTTATATTGTAATATTCGTCGTTAAATTTCCCTTATCATTATCTTAACATTAAAATTGTTTTAAACGCATCCGCAATTATTATAGTTAGAAATATACAGTAATATAACATATCATTAGAATTATCACTTAAGAGTATAATTAATTAAATCTTGCTCTTAGGTTATTCGCCGCTTTGCTGAATCTATCGCCGGTATTCATAGTCGGATCTTATATTGAGATCGTCTTAAATAATGTTTTAAAAAGTCACAAACCAATCAAAAGTCGCATTAGCGATTTAAGACATTACTTGAAATCTTAAAATAAGAACCGAATACCAGCCTATATATCTGTTCCATTTTTCGTCCGCATTCAGCTTCTTATAACAATAGTTCGATTATATAAGAATATGTATATGCATTTCTTTTTTTATTATCTCGTAACAATCGTGGCCAACATTTGCATAGAAGTCGTAAATTCTATAACATCAAATTAAAAAATCTTAATCTTTGTCTATCTTATAAAAAGTTGTCAGTTTTGTCATTGAGTTAAAACAGTTTATTATGAAAAAATTATTAAAATAATAAAATTAGTCAATTAGTCATTAAATTAAATATATTAAAAGGTCAAAAACATACTAACATCGTTATAAATTTAAATTGTTTATAATTTACTAATTTTTTTCCAAGAAGTCAATAAAATTAAAATAGACATAATAAATTAAAAGATAGAAAATACTTACTACAACGTATCCATACAATTTGTATTGATGACCTTGATAACATATATCAAGATCAAAATCATCAGGAGAGGATTCCCCTAAACAAGAGTTTTACCTAATAAATAATTAAATTTGAATCAGAATTAGAATAATATATTTTCTTGAGTTAAATTATTTAACTCCATTTTATTTTTATTTATTTAATTCTATTTTAATTAAATAAATGTTATATTAAACAGAAACAGTGGCGACTGTTAATAGAAATGATTAAGTAGATAATAAAAAGTAGGTAATTCAAATTGAGTACAATTTGACAATATGTATTCAACATAATGTTGATTTTTTTTCTTAATTTATAATTGTAAAATAATTGAGAGCCGCTAGCATACACCATATCTTTATTTTTGAAAAAAAAAATATTTGAGAGAGAATGGGGAGATATTTATAATGCCATAGTATATCGATATACTCTCACGTAAATGCCATTACATGCGGGCAAGTAGTAAAGCCATGGATGTAGTACGCGGCGGGAGCGCACTTTCGAAGATTTGCGTTCGCGTGTATAAGCGAGGTTATTGCACACGGCGACCGACAGTAAACGTTGCGAGCAATTTATGCCGAAAGTAAAGTAATTAAAAACAAACTTTCCTCAGGCGTGGGCGAAACAATATCGGCGAACAGGTATGGTGGATTTAAAGTCGAACCGAGAAAGGAAGAGCAGGAGTGGGCGAACGTCGTCTTGCCCATTGGAACCGTCTGGTATCGCCCGTCCTCAAAACGTTTAATTCATTTAGCTCTATGCTGGATCCCGAAGGAAGTTTTACTCGCCAGGCAAAAGTTCCGTGCCAAATGAAGTAAAGGGAAACGTCGCGGACGGCAGGCGCGCTGAATTTAAATTGTCTAGACCAAGTGTTTTGTTTCTCGCGGTTATCCGCGAGAAAGGCAGGCAAAAGCGATACGTCTCAAGTATAATAAAAGCTTCTCCCGAGAGAACCTCCCTATTGCCGTGACGAAAATAATAATCCGCGGACAAATGTCAGGGGAGCAACTTAGGAATCGTCGTGGAACTGTCCCTGTAGTTGCCATCGAAAACAGTTGCCTTTAAAAGCTTTCGCCGTTGTAATGGATGCAGACGTTGCGCCGTGGAACACGCGCATAGATCCTTCGTCTGTTTACTTTAGAGATGCTATCGTCCTCGTACCCTGTCAATATTTCGTATACGAGTTATAACGAATTTATAACTTGCCTCTCGTCTAGTCGTCTCTCCCACCGACTCTCGTTCGATCATCGAACTCATACCAAGTTCATAAGCCGCGATAAAGCCGCTTGCAGAGACACGATACTACGTAAACAGCTTAAAAAGTTCACGTAGAGTCCACGGCTCGTATATGGTGATGAAAGACGCAAGTAGATACGAGATAGTGGAGAACTGTGAAAAATACACGGTGCCGTCAGTGAGCAAATGCCATGAGCAGAATTTGCACTGCATGAAAACGATTGCCTTAACGAACGCGAGTAAATATTAGGCAGTTGAATAAGAATTTCCCGGTCGATTGACTCATGTAAATTTTTATCTCTCTCGTATAAGTTTAATTTTACTTTTGTAAACGATCCTTATTTGCCGAAAAAGATTGATTTAAATTACTCAACATAAGTTTAAAAATTCTGAGGAAAATGCCAAATTTTTATATAAAATTGGTTTCATCGATTCTAAATCTTCTTGCATTCGACATTGTTGATACATAGACCCAGCCTTTCTGTTCTTATTTGACAGCGCAAATTTAAGTCGGCGATTAAAGCTGTCCATTCATTTTTCTTTTTTTTTTTTATTTGAAGGGTAGTACGAGATACTCGACACGAAAGGATAGGAATTGGGGGACTTTCGTTTTTCGAGAGACGTTACGAACCAGCTAGCCTTTTTATCCACTCGAATCACTTTGCGAGTTAAGCGGCACTTTTCACGTTGTACGTGACGCGCTGTGTGAATGTACGTATTGTATACACACGTCAGTACGGAACACTAGCTATGCTCTTCCACTTTCTCGCGAACTAGGAATAAATCTTCGAATAAACGAATGTAACACTTTACGTGGGATTCAACATGTGAAAATTTAAAGGGATGTATGCATAATTCAATGGATACTGAAATATGATGAATACGTTCAATTGTCTTGAAATCTTTTACAAATAGCAACTAGTTGTTACATGACAGCTAATATGCTACACAGAAAGAATGATTTTGCTGAAGTATCTAAAAATTTCAAAATAATTTTGTTGGATCATCAATGTAGGATGCTGCAAACTGTTTGCTAGAATGTCAAAATTTGTTTGCAGCATTGTTTCAGCATGCATGAAATGAATAACTATTTTGATAGTCAAACAATTATTTTCATATATATAGTTTCTATATTCATTTATATAGTTTCTATATCTAGTTAAACTTCACTAAAATCGTTCTTTCCTCGTATAAGATAAAGATCGTGCTTTTGTATAGCAAAATCATATTAAACTGTTTAAATGAAACGAAATCTACTTAATTTTAAACATCTTACATTGATTGATAAGCTTTTCCATTTGTGAGATATAAAGATTATGAATTCAGATGTATTCTAGAAAATAAACGATATTTTGCTTGAGAAACTGCAATTATAGCATACGTATTTTGCATATCGGATTAGTGAAGGAATTCATAACTTACAAACTAGAAGCCACGTCGTTACATTAAGCCGTTTCGGGCAAGTTGACAGGGGCAAGATAACATGGTAGCTTCATAACTGCAACATATATAGTCCTTTACGCATATAGGATATGTTCTAACATGAAGGTTGCACAAAGAACAAAGGATATGTAATGATTCATTTTAAATAGGTAATTAAATAGGATAATAAATAGCAGCATACTTTTTAAAATTATTTTTATAGTTTTATTTCTCCATTTTTAT
The DNA here is from genome assembly GCF_001594045.1 of Atta colombica. Classification (NCBI taxonomy): domain Eukaryota; kingdom Metazoa; phylum Arthropoda; class Insecta; order Hymenoptera; family Formicidae; genus Atta; species Atta colombica. The sequence continues at coordinate 131,451 of NW_017259377.1, forward strand.
ATGAATATTAAGGAATTATATTCATAAATTATCTATAATATTACTTAACTGTTATCTATAATATTACTTAACTTTTGAATAGGTAGATAATTTAAAGATATACAAGTGTGTTGGTAGGTGAAATGCTTATAACATCTCAAAATATTGTAATTTTATAGTGATATTTTTTAACTTTAATATATTAGATTATAGTTAAATTGACATTAATTAATTATACCCTTATAAAATAAAAAAATGTAAAAATATTGTAATGAACTTTAAAATTTCTGAATGTCTGAGCATGTTTCTTTGTATTTTTCTTTTTTTTTTACAGAATAAAGAAAAAGATTTTAAAGAAAACTATATCTACCGGGAATACTATGACTACTTTATCGACCCATTAAAAATTAAATATTTAGTATAATATTTCATACATATAATATTTCTTTATCATGCGAGAAGCAAAATGTGTGAAACTTTTTTTCGCGAATATATATCAAAATTAATTTTTTTATATTTCGTAACACGCTATATATATAGTATTGATTATTAAAATATATCTAGTAAATCTCTTTTGATTCAAAGATTAATAAATAACTGTACATGCAAACTGAATTATGTGTATTCAATATAGTGAATAATAAAAAAGAATTTTCAGAATATTTTTTAATCTAGATTACAGAATATGAGTATATGAGTACTGACGTACAAAAAAAAATTAATTTCGACGTGTAGCGCAAGAAAAAGATTCACATAATAATTCTTCTGACATTATAATTCAATATAGCTGTAGCGAGGAAACGGGAGCTTTAAGTGATTACAATATCTCTTATGGCTAGGAGAGTACGAGTAAGAAAGCTAAGTGTGGCGAAAGCCGAGGCCATAAAATTTGAGAGAGAGCGATCTAGTTTCTCAGGTTTTACCTTCCTTAAAGTAATTCGATACGGGCTGCGATTTTTCGTGGTTTTCCGTTGCAGGCTGCGAAGATTCTGCCGCATAGGTGCGAGCAAATCTAAAAAGTCTGAAAGGAAGAGTTCTTCAATATTGTAGGGTAAAGAAACGTAGCGACAAGTGCTACTTCGCACGTAGATTCCAGTTTCCAATCCCCTTTTAGCAATGCGGTATCTCGGCTCGCGAGCACGACGGACTGCCTTATTCCGCTTTGCATTATCAGGACTTTACGTTCCAACACGGCGAGTCTGATGCTTTGCATTACTTCACGAAAGCACGTCTTTGCGCTTGCCTCCTAAATGGAGTTTATCGAGCGCTCGAGACGAATAGAAAACGCTAAAAAGGTTGACCCGCATTTAGAATGCAATCATGTTCGTAATCATGCTCTACTAAAGTGTTGAATAGTATTTCTTTTAAATTTTTTAATGCACAGCATGATATATCGATATAGAAATCTTCATTTTTTTCTGAGTGAAAGAAAAGAGTTTAATGAAAAGAAGAGGATATTGAAAGAGTATTCTTCGAAATTCGCCATTTATCAAGTCATAAATCAATATCGAAGCATTATAACGATCTAATAGCGTAGTATTCGCATGAATGACAGTTTTCCGTAGTTAATTACAATTTGCTCAAGAAGCGCGCAGCTATCACTAAATGGCATGCCGGCTAATTCTGCCGTATGCTCTCCGCGATTGTTCTAACGAGCAAACTCTAATAAGCGTTAACGTTCTTGCTGAGGAGTTCTGAACACGAACCGCCAGGATCTTGCTATAGTCACGGATTACCTTACCTCCGACTTCTAACGCCGATCTGCAGCCGTGAGTAGTCTTCTTATTACCACGCACCAACTTTCGTGAGTGGCTCGGCTTTCTTACGAATTAGGAATCAGATCGAATGTATGCTTAACTTCATGATGTTTCAACATTTACATCAACTTTGTTCTTACTTGAAGCGTATGCTGTAGATATCATATTTAAATAATACATTATGAATCTTGCTTATTCGAACATGGAAACATTTATATTATATGCTTTGTATTATTAATATCGTTTATTGAATTCAACACAATTAAATAACATAACATTATTCTTGATTCTCATAAGATAATTTTTCATTATCTAGTTAACTTGTGTCTGATTAAATTTAATTTGAAGTTTCACCTAATTGACTTGACATCATCATAGATGCAGCCCATTGAATAAAACTTCAAGTTAACCACAAGTTAATTAAAAAATGAAAAACCAGGCCATCCAACCGGATTACAGCGATTTTTGTTGTACTTATGGTCGTTCTAATTTACTTTTTATTCTAAACATTTTCATTCTACAATACAAAATGTGCATTTGCACACCAACACATATTCTTGTCATATTTTCTTTCTATTTACTTGTACACGTGGAATTTTCATTACACAATTTAATTATATAATTTTCTACATTGTTTTCTCTACATAAGTTAAAGCCGAAAATTATTTCCTGCATTCATAATCCGACGCCGAAAATGGATTCTTCGAGAATTAGGAATATAACTTGCGACACTCAGAAGCCATGGATATTGTAGCTACATATATGAAGTAAGATATTTTATCATCATATTTTATCATCGATAACCTGATATCGACATTAAGTTGCACTTCATCTGCGATGATTAAAAAAGTTGTATTTACCTCTTTATTTCTTTACAATCTGAAAAGATAATTATTTATCATGATATGGCTTTATAATTTATATAATTTGCACAATATATAAATGTAAGCATTATATTAAATTTAAATTCAGAATATTAGTTAAATATTAAATTTAATTTAAATACCGAATTATTTTTTTATTAATACACAATATTTATTGTTTATTATTCAACCTCATCAAATGATCATTGTTAATTGTAAAGCTGTAAAATTGTATGAAATATCATTTCAATATTGCTGGTTTTCTTGAATAAATATGATACATAAATTTTGTAAACATTCAATCAAAATTGATAATATCGCATTAAAGCGTTCGTAAAGATATATGTCGTATAAAAGATCAACTTTAAATGTCTTGGTTCTTTTTGAACTTGCTATTTTCTCGCAGATTAATTTTGCGTAAGTTGAGAATTTTGAGCTAAATTTGATCCTACTATCGAGAGTTTCCGAGGGGTTTTATTACATCTCTTTTCACTATAAGCGCATTCGACGTAGAAATTACTCCTCATTATCCGCATTTTTATTATCGCCGTTTTACGTCCTCGTAAAGCATCTCATTTAAACGATTAATTCGTTCCTAGTCGAGCGACGTGCACTTAGAAAATGAATGAAAGACAACGTGATTTTTTCTTGCTCATTTTATTTACATCTCTTCTCTTTACATCGCGACTCAACATCGTAAATATTTATTCTTATCGTGCGTTCCTTTGTATCAAATATTATTGAGCTAATGTAAAAGTGCACTTCTCTCTTAATGATCGGTATGATCCAATTCATTCACCGGTGCGCAACGCAACTTCTTCTGTCTTCGCTTATCTCATCATCTGTTTTTATCGCTGTGTCGCTGATTCGCCGCGTTACCGCATTCCTCTCTTCTCTCAACCTGTCTGCACCAATGTCATTATCCTCCTCCACCTCCTCTCTTCTCCTTTACACTAGTCCGCTTATAGGAAACTACTTCGTGTCACGTAAGAGCATTTGCCCTCGAAAGTGATCTTTGCCATAAATCCTCTTTCATCTTATCCATTCTCCTCGAGGGAAGATGATGCAAGCAGGACTGAATAAGCCCGTAATTAGGTCACTATGCAGACGTAATTGGACGATTGTTGATGAAAAGACATACTGCGACAGAATGGAAGATTAACTGGATGATAAACAAGAGTTAAAAATATTTGGATAATATATATTTAATTCTAAACTAAATGAAAAATTAACTTAAAATTAATCGAAGTTAAAATATAGCAAGATAAAATCGCTAGACGTGAATTAGACACTAATCCTAAATCACTTTTTATATTTAAATAATTATAGTATTTTTCATTAAATGATACATATCTTCTTTAGCATTTGTTTTATCTCTTTGAAGTGTCAATTGAATTTATTAGGAACAGTGCTACACATTTTATTAATGTCATTAATTAAATGTGCGAAGTTAATTAACGTATGTATCTTTAATGTTTCTTTCTTTCAAAATATAATATCATAAGAATTGCCTTATGGCTTTTATAATAGGTTGTAAATAGTATTCATGAAAAAATCAATTTATACTCAGTCGAGATTAAATGTGACCGCGGATATTGTTTAATCACTATGTTATAACGATAATTTTATTGCATAAATTTATTATAAAAAATGTTTAAAAACTTACAAATCTTATAAATGATCTTACTATTACTATAACTTAACTGTTTTTTATTGCTAAACGTTTAATTTTCATCATTTTTTTAAAATTATGGTTGATTTTTAATTGTCACTAATTTTAAATAAACTTGAATGTGTTAAAATTGCATCATTATCCGCAATTAGATTTTAGAACTAGATGTGAATCATTAATTATAATTTCGTTATATATATTACGATATATATGCGCAAATCATTTTTATTATCCTTGAGATGTAGTAATGTCTCCAAAAAGGATAAAATATTTAGTGAATTGATCCCCAATTAATACAGGGTCTAATTGTCGATAATTGTCATTAATTTATTTAATTCTATTTAAACTAAAACATATAAACGGTGAAATGAAATGAAATCATCCATAATCTTTATGATCAATTATGACTATTAAATATTTTATTAATTGTTTGATATTGTTCTGGATAAAAAAAAGTATGAATTTTTTTTAAAGAGTGATTCACAACTAGTGGTTTTACCTAATACGAATGTACAATTAACTTAAAGTGAAAGAATGAGCAGGAAAATCAACATACGTTTTTTCATTTCCTTTTTATTATAAAATATATTAATGTACGTAACATTTACAGCAGATGAATACATATAATGGTATGTACATAATTGTCGTTTACATAAGGAAACGGTCATGGATGACAAGTACGAGAGGAGCAGTTATGTAATAATATATTCTATATTGTAAATTACATACTGCACGAGCTTTCGCAGTTACTTACGAAAATGAAAACTTTCAGATTAATCTTTGTTAATTGTGTCGGATTGTATATCAAACACCATTTATTTATTTTTACGTTGAATGCGTATGTGCATACTTTTTTCAATTCGAGCTCTAACTAAACATACGCTCGTCACGCTTCTTTATTTTTCACGCGTATGTACACACACGGGACACACAGAACACAACGCACATACATACAAGTCACAGACCTCAAAATATTTTATTTAACACGTACATTTGGATGCGATTCAATCGATCAATTAATCAGGTTCAATTAATGATTTTTTCTAAATAAGTTTTCTAATAAGAATTTTATGCGTTATGCTACATATAAAAATCGAACGCAAACTTTATTTTATTTGTCAAAGTTAAAATTATGAAGTTTTATCAGGAATATACTGAAATTCAATAAATCTTGGAATTTTTTCATGTTCTTTCTCTCCTCCCCAGTAAAAGCATTGTGCATTCTGAAAGCTTCAACAAATATATTCCATTCTTCTTGTTCTCGGAAAAAAAAACTATAGTTAAAGGGAATAAAACGTCGTAGAATTAATATTAATGTGTGCTTAATAATTGTATCAGAAATGTATCCTTTAAATAAATGTCCTGAAGATCCTCTTTTTGGCATATCTGCTTAATATGCTGCTATCAGCAAATTATTGTTATTATATTCCAGCAGCTAGAACACGCGCATTTAATATACATTAACGATTATGTTAGCCATTGTGATGTTGGAACGTATTTGTGACGATAGGAGATCGCGATGTGAAGCACGTTACATAAAATAATGATAGGAAATGAATACGTGTTCATGGAATATTTGAACCAAGGTGTACACATTTTAATATGCCAACATTATGTATTCCATTATTACGTAATATTGAACTTAAAGTAAACATATTGTTTATTATTCTAAATGGAAAATTTATTCACCCGCATATATGCTCATTTAATCCTTTTGTTTGGCAAACTCTCGACTAATCGAATGTACACGACGATACCGATATCATGTGTTATTATTTGCAACGTGCTTCTTCGTAAATATCATAAAATGTTTTACTATGCTTGTTTATTGACAATACGTTTTTGTACAAAACGATAGATGGTAATAGCGATGGTCTCTTTGAAAATTCATATTTATATTCGTATTTTTATGATATACCGATTGGGTGGTCCTTAATTTTCGTATGAATTTGTAATAGATGATAATACGTCAATACAATTAATATTCGGTACACTGATCTTATGGTAGAAAATGAGAGCGAAGAAGGTCGAGAATGAAAAATGTATATACAACGACATTTGGGAAGCACGATAGATTACGCTGTCATAATTTGCATAACCGTCGATTTCATGTACACGTCGCTCGGATATATCGATCGTCACTCAGCAGATTTAGTAGACAGAGGAAACAGAGAAAAACGACCCTTGAGAAATCTTATCCTCATTCTCGGATATTCTCTTCTCATTCAATAGCTCTCCAACGCATCCAATATCTCATATTTTTCAGCACTTCCGAGCTGTCGAAATTATTACGACCATAATATAACACCGACCGACAATTGCCTTCCTGAACGCTGCGAGAAAATAAATAAACAATTAAGGATGCGGCAGATAAGTATCGATTGATTAATCGATGCCTCATTGGTCGACAATAATAATCGTTTTACAAAGCTTACCGGCAATTCGACAGGATTAATCACAATCTCTTCCTAATCCATTCAATGCTCGGGAAATACCGTCAAACAGTATCCCTCATTATTGGATCGTGCATTGAAAGTGTCAAATTAACGGGAAAGCTTTACGCTGTTCGATCACAAGCAGAAGCTAATCAAAGAGCTCGTTGCTCTTCACAAAGACGAATTAGCATGGCTCTTTCTATCTTGTTGCCGACAGTTGAGTTATGACTATTCTGCGGATTAGCGATGAGATAATTGAAGAATTGAAATTAGATTATATAATAATAAATAATGGAATCTTATAATTGTCAAATACTGCACGTGATATTGTAGAACAATCTGAGGTAAAAACAAAAATGTTTTATAATAAAACATTTTTATAAGTACTCAATCGTATAGGAGTTTAAATAATTCTTCAAAATCAATTCCTATATTTTTTCAAAGTAATGCATCTTAATCAGTATAATATTGCTGGATGTAATTTTTATACTTTTTTTATTTTTCTTCGAAGCGCTCAATAAGTTTTGAGAAATTTGAAATAAAACAAAATCGAATGTATTTGCAATATTTATTATTTTTTTTCTTTCAGAGAATATATGTTTTGCTATTTTGTTCTTGTTTTTAAGAATATATGTCAGTTTTCTCGTGGTTGGTTTTATTCATTCGCGTTGACATCGTATACATTTTGAAGATTTAGAAATTCTTATCCTTCCATTTTGTATAATATTTTGTCATACACATAATATGTACATTCAATGTTATATTTTATGAATATTTCATTACGTAGGAAGGAGAAAAAAAATAGATCGAATCTTCTTGATAAGATGCCAAAAAGTAATAGGATATTCCTCAGAGTAGAATCAATTAAAATAGAAATGGAAATGCAAAGTAAAATAAATATATATAAATAAATATATATAAATATATATATATAGATTTTTCTATTTTTTCGAAAGTTTACTGATTCAAACATTCTTTGGGTTTTTAATATAAGTACATTGTTTTTATTTTTTATAAACTAGCATAATGCATTATATATGAGACTGCTTTGAAAAAAATATATTTCTCTAAGTTAGCCGATATTATAACTTAAGTCTTCGAATACCTTTTCGATTCAATTTATGACGTTGAAAGGCTTTTCTAAAGAACAACTGCTCGACGAAACAAAAATCGTCGTCACCCGTAATCGTCACGATAAAGGACGTCTCAATTGCTTCGAAAAACCGTTCTAAACTGTTGTTTTGCGACCACAAGACTCATAACGGAAACTTTGGGAACAGTGGAGACATCGAAATCGTTCAAGTTGGCGAACTTTCTTTTCTACGATAGAAATTGACATTTTCCGGTATATTGTCGTGCGAACTACGTGTAATCGCATTAATCAGGTCTTAACTTTCTTTCATTTCTTCTCTTCTAATTTTCTCTCTCTCTCTCTCTCTCTCTCTCTCTCTCTCTCTCTCTCTCTCTCTCTCTCTCTCTCTCTCTGATTATATTTTATATTAAAATATAACTTTGTTATTTTACTGAAGATAAATTTTATTGGAAAATTGATACGATGGTCTCGTTACTATATGCTTATATTATATGGTGCATATATTGTTGCAAATAAAATTATGCTACTGCGTCAGTGTGCACCATTTATCTCACTACATCATTCTATAGCTTTTAATGTCTCATCAAAAAAACGTTTTCGCGTTATTATTTTAACAAACAGATTATAATTATGATTATAAAAATTATTTGCCTTAAATGTATTTTGCATTGTAATATATTACAAAATAAAAAAACTATTGCTAATTGCGAATCTAAAATACATAGATGTGACGCGCATAGCGATATTTTCAATATTTTACTGAAATATCATAAAAAATTATTTTCAAAAAATAATTATACATATGTATTTCAATTTTTTTTACTTTCGTATTTTTTGTTTTTTTATTCTCTAATTTTTGCTTTAATTTTACCTTTTCCAATTTTAGTGAGCTTTGAATTATAATAAAGTTACTCTTCAGACAAAAATAAGAGATACATATTATTTTTATTTAAAAAATTATACAATTCCTCATTTTTTGTCTAGGAAAACAATATAATTAAAGTTCATTAAAATTCGATAAAGGACACTTTCCTCGTTAGAAGTATTAGAATGTTTCCTTGTTAGAAAATTAGAGCTGAAGATATATATTAAAAATATTATCTGAGATAATTTCCGTCTCTTATTATTTCGACAGTATTCACTCGAAATAGTAATCGACATCGTTTCAAAGAAATCCTTCAATCCTTTAACGTACGATTGAGTACATTTATAAAAAAATTATCTTTTATTTTTATGCGCACTGTTAATTAGTAGTACATAAAACTCATTAAGATTATAAAAGGAAGTTAAAGGGAAAAGAATTGGATTGCCTCGGTCTGGTTATCATTTGCATTTCTACAAAAACGAATAAATGTATGTGTATATTGAGCGTAAAGTTCTTGCTAATATCTTAAGTGAAATATAGTCTATCGTTTTCACTTCTTGCCTCTTGCCCGAGAAACCGAATTATAGAGGGTGGAAACAGTCGTGGCGAAATTAAGATTAAGCAGAAGAACGAAGAGAAAATAAACTGGCGCAGGAATTTGCTCGTAATCCTTATAGACTCCTCCTCAAGGACAGCTAAGCAAGCAAGTAACTGGTTGCAGAAACGGTATGTTTATAGAGACAGCGAAATGGCTCTGGCTAGTTCTGTACGATAAGTGCTCATGGAATCGAGCGAGCGAAAACACATAAGGACTATGGTGTAAGAGGGTAACAACGGTTGCTCGGCTCGTCGAGACATTTCTCGTGCTCTTGAATCGTTCCCTTTCGCCACGATCTACCGTATCTCTCTCGCTAGCGAACCGAGCATAGCTCAATTAGTCACGAGAACGAACTCGCTTTTCCGGCTATCTCTTTTCCCCACCTTCGGCGGTTGGTGGTGTCGGCTGGTCATGAGAGAAATGGCCGGGGCGAGGTCCTTAGGTTTAGGAAGGAAGGGCGGAAGTCGATAAGAGGCAAAGTGGAATCGGGAAAGCGGCGTTGTGGAAGCGCGTAAGCGAAAGATGGAAGAGGGAAAGATCGGTGGGGAGGTAGGACGACGAGTTAGGAAAAAGAACGGAACGAATGAGGGACGGGATGTGTTGGAGAATGCGCACGCGAACGGGAGAGGTTTTACCGCGAAAGTTTCTCGAGGGAACGAACAGAACGTCCGACGTTCTACCAGCGCGAGCGAGCAAACCAACCCATCGATCGATAGATCCGGTGCGGCGCGGTGGCTCGTTTCCTTCATCTTTTTTTTTCTCTTTCTCTCTTTTTACTAAGTCCCGCTCAGGGGACTGTACTTCTCGGTGGAAGCCTAAAGTTGCAGCTTGAGAGAAGAACATGGTGTAGTAGATCTAGTAGTACTGTGAGCGAATCACGAGTTAACGAGTGAATCGAGTTAGAGGTTTGAGATGCGGAAGTTGCTGAAAGTCTTATTGGAAAATAAGAAGATACGACTACGACGCATGTTGTTAAGTATCGGAAGAAAAGTTTCAGAGGAAGCTAATTAAACCTAGCTATCTCAAATATATGTATATAATAAAAAAGATTGTAATGTGCACGAGACGTGATATTTAAATCGGAACTTTCTACTTTGTGAGCACATTCTCGATCCAGCGGAAACGATTGACGCATTCATCGCAATTCGTAGATTTCGGTAACGTTATGTGGGCGCGCGCATTGACAAGCACTAAATCCAGATTGAAGTACAGGAAGTAGATAACGCAAAAAGCTTTCAGTAGTTTTATGACACCTACAGTAGAGTGTCGCGCAATTTGCGATCGCGAAAGCCATGACGATGCGCGCGACGCGACGTCGTTTCGCGTCAATAACGGGTAACCGAGATATTTTCAGAATTCCCGACGATTTCCATAGTCAGAATATTTGAACGCATGGAAAGAAAGAAAGAGAGAGTGGTGAGAGAAAGAGAGAACGATAACCATATCACCGTTGGTTCTTTTATTCGCGATGAAACGATTTGTATCAGACGCACGACAGTGGAGGAACCACGACGAACGAGTCCGTTTATTTCATGCGTCACAATACGAGCGCACGCATATGCGTGCAGAAAAAATGCCGATTAATGCAAGAAGTAAGCGGTGCGTAGAGAACCGCGCGAACGAAACATGCTCCGGCGTGTTTGCTCAGCTCGGATTTTTATCCGGCCAATAGCGATGCCTTCACCGAATAACGCGCGGCCATCGTTTGTGCGCGCCGTTCCATCAGCACGTGAAATTCAACCGCACCCGCAATTGCGAATTTCACCGGGCTAACACATACACACCTTGCTTACATACGCGCTCTGAATATTACGTTTTTTTTTATATCGCGCATGCAGGTACAGTCACGGGCTGTTTTTTACCTGGGAGCTACGGGCTGGTAGCTCGATATTCGCGAGAATGAGCATCGCGAGACAGCGAGATTTTGCGGCAAATTGCAAGGTCGTTTTGCTTAACAAAAAGTACAAAGGCATCAATTCACTCGCGAATTTTTTTAACTGATGAGAAATAAAAATAAAGAGGACTTTTCGCGCGTCGTTCTCGCGCGTAAACGTCGCGATTTGCATTGAAAGTTTAAACGAGACTATCAAATATTCAACAAAAAAATATTTCTCTTTAGCTAACTCGACCTTCTGATTCCTCCGTTTGAAAAAAAGAGAGCGAAGTGAAAGACCGGTGCGGACAGTTTAGATAAGAGCCACGATACAAATAAACTACTACCCGCATCAACCCCAGAACTCTGATCTTCTCTCTGATCCTTTTATCTTTTAATTACGCGGATTTCGCCACCAGTTTAATTCTCAATCCGCTTTTCCGACTTGAACCCAGTTTTCTCAACGCTTCCACGATTCAATATGGATAACAATCGCCGTTTGATAAAATAGTGCCAACGAATCTTTTAAGGAATATAACAATTTTCTATTATTAAAAAAAAGTTATTCCAGGGAAAGAGATTATCTCTCGTAAAAGTTGGAAAACAAAAAATTACATAGTAACCAAGAGTAATATATCCTAGAAATAAAATCTGGAATCGTAGATCCAAATAAATTTTAAGAGAACGCTAAACCGACACTCACGGTTGAGCCAACGCATTACTTCCACGAAGGAAATAGCGTCTTGAGGGGAGAATCCGAAGAGACGAGGATAAATAAGAGGAACGTGCAAATCTCTGGAGAGTCGAAACGTTCTGCGCGCCTTTGCGATCGATATATCCGAAAGGCTTTCGGACCGTGGGAAACACAGTGATTCCCGGTCCTCGACGAGGACTGAGGAGGGTGCAGAGCGTGCAGCAGCTCTTCTGGATATCGTGATCGTTACAGCGCATCTGAATGATACGGGAGGAGAGAGGAGAAAAGAGGAGAGGAAAGGAGTGTCCGTTTTCCTTTCCCGCGTCCCACATCCGGCTCCTTTCCAGTCACCGTGTGTATTCGCCCGGCAAGCGAACGGCGAGCCCGTCTTTCCGTGCGAATTGAAAGTGCTGAAAGTCCCGTCGAGGCGAATTGCCAATTGCTTCGTCGCTCTCAGCCAGGGGCTTACTACGGCACGAAATTGGAAATACCGTGGCGCGGCTTTCTCCAACCGTCTGCCGAGATCGGCGAGACCGGCGAGACAGGAGTCAGGACTATAGGATTCACTCCGGCGTGTATATACATACGTACATATGCAGGTTGTGGGCTATATACAAAGACGCAGGATTTGTTTCGATGGAGATAGAAAGGGTGGTAGATACGCGTTAACCTGTCAAAAGTTTAATCAATCTCCCGAAATCTCCGGATCTCTTGCGGACGTGATTTCGAAATCTCGCGGATTGCTCGCAAGGAAATATCAGTTGTATTGGTCAGGGGATCATAGAGAGTGCCTCGAACTTTACGAATCTCGCTGAATCTCGTCGAAGATAGCATCTCTGGAGAAACATGATTGTTCGTCAAGTTTCGATCGCTACGTCATATATGACGTGACGAACTAAAGATTAATATCCTTTCGAGCTATCGACTCGTATCTATCCCGTTAATTTCACTTCAATTATTCATCATTTTGTCTGTCGAGATCACAATGTTCATTTATAATGTTCGTCTCGCTGATCTGTATTGTAAGTCAACGTCAATATTAACGGGGTTATTCGCGTACGCAGGAGGTGCGTTTATGTTGAACCACGTGTTAAATCATCGCAAAACATGCGGAAAAATTCGCACTCACGCCCTGCTCGAAAAATACAAACATATATATACACGCACGCGCGCGCAATGAGAACGCGATTCATGCATGCCGCGATGCGCGGAATTCGTACGCGGTATTTGTACGCACGATGACACATGTTCGTGTTCACGTACGCACGATGCGTGCACGCAACAGGCACGCGTGATCAACAGACCGTGACGATGGAGAGTGTGGTCGTCTTTGGCGAGGCGTAGGCGTGTATCGACTGAGAATACCTCGATTGTCAAATGCGCAGAGGATCCGTGTGCGGATTCGCGTCGGGCTTGTGTCGCGCCGCGCAGAAGCTCAGGCCGAAGCACAGCATCAGCAATGCCACCGAGCCGACCAGCAAATGACTCGACCAGGACACCGAGCACTTCCCTGAAACAGATGGCATCCGTCCGTCATCGACTTGTCTCGGTGATCCTTCTGACGAAACCTCGACACCGATCCGTAACTACCCACGGGAATTTCTCCGAGAATAGCTTAGTCAGCCTAATCGTCGTGCTGAGGTTGTAATGCTGGTGAATGTAATCATCGCTTGTAATACCTTAATCAACGCTCCAAGATAGACTAATAAATTGAAACAAATTTGTCTTATGACGTAGACCAGGAATTAAGGAGATAATTACAGAAAATATCTTTTAAGATATTACAATTAGAGAGATAAAAAGATTGCTTTTTAATGACGCAACAGGCAAGCTCTAAGTAAAAAACATCACTACGATATTATTATAATCAATTTTAATCCTCTGCCGGCAACATGGAGTCTTAAAGACATCATCGATATTTCTATTGTTAATTCTATATAATAGACAGATTTAAATTTGTATAAAATAAGAAAATGTCCAATTCATATGATAGTAAAAAAATGTTGTTAATCCTCCGCGAACCAGGTGAAAAATTAACATAGATTATATGTGGATATATCTCATACCCCGTGCTAGACTTCATAAATATACTATCATAAATATACTAATTTAGTACGATTGGTAATAACGCACTCTTCAATTGTATGAAACCGATGACATGCGCGCAATATTTTCTAAAAAGCTATAAAAATTCATCTCGCTGGGATATATCATATTCCATCTGGTTCTCGGAGGGTTAAAGCTTTGACAAGTATACCAGAATTTTTTCAGATTTTTATATAATCCGAACAAAAATTTTACTCGTGTTTCTCAAAGGCCCCTACATTGATGGAATTAATGGTCGGCAAAGAGTTAAATATTATATTATTAATTTTGATTTGACAATTTGAGATAAGAGCTTATCTTGATACTTTTATAAATAAATGTTTTCGATAGAAATAAATGAATGATAGAAATAAACAGAGCAATGCATTTTATTTAAACTCGATGATAATATAATGAACGTAATAAGTATAACCGGTATTGTCACTGATGTAAATAGAATACTTATAAATCTAATTTGACGCTAAAACAATAGAAATGTTATTTGCGATTGTGTTATAATTGGAAATATATCGAAGATAATAATCGGTTCGAACAATTTTAGATAATTGGAACATACTGGTGTTTCTATCAGAATTTATAAATAAGTTTAATTTTCAACCTGCAAGAGATATCGTTTAACTAACGGTATTCTATTAGAAATATATGTGATTCGGTCGTCATCGCTATGACGTTGGTTTTGACGTCGGTTTGACCTACCAATCCGAGTCTATTCCTAGCACTCACCTGGGATTACTTGTCACCTGTACACCGAATAGCACGGATTATACTGGATTTTCAATAACCTTTCAGAATTCTATCAAAAAAATATACAATCGCGCTCACATTCAAAACATACCGAAATTGATTAATTTTATCAAAAGTTTCTTTTGTCGATGCAAAATTGCTTATTTCATATATAACTCGAAAAAATGTTGAGACATCTTGATCGAATCTTCATTATACAAGAAAAAATTTAAGATTATTTTTTAATGCGACAATTTCTATTTGATGCAGTTGTATGAAATAAATAAACGAATATTTCTTTGGATTCTATCGCGCGGTTAAACCGGATGTGGATTTATCAGAGATGATCCTGCATGCATGAAATACAACGTATGCATCCGCAGTCACGGAGAATCAATAACGAATTATCTCTCGAGTATTGAAAGGGAAATCATCAGATCGCCGATGTCGAGCCGCATCGTTACGTGTCGCTTTGGGAAATTACGAGAAAATCAGAAACTACATGAGGCCAGTGAGACGTGAATTTGTACGTCTCATAAAGTTACACACAAGAGCCATAAGTCTCAATTGATTTATGTTAAGTCTCGAGAAATGACTGTAAATAGTTGAGTATTCGATAAAACGCTCCGGGAAATCGCTTGCGAAAATGCAGAAAGTTTCATTACTGATTCCAGTCCGTCGTCGCATCGTTGTCGTCACTTGGTAGTTACGTCTTAAGAGCGATTACATACAGACATATATCCGCATTTCGCCACGTCGCGTCGCATTGGAATGGCAATTTCTCGCTGAAGACGTCGTTAAACTAGGAAACAAGCAACCTCCTCTCTCGCGCGCGCGCGAATCTATCGAGCACGTTAATTAATTACCAAATTAAATCAATAATTCGCGCGCCACATTCCGCCGAAATTAAGTTCCGGCACCATTCCACGCGGTTCGCATCCCGCGATACCTGCATCGCGTTCCTGCAGATTCGAAAACGATGTTTCGAAGACGAGGATACTCACCGAGATTGTAAACGTTGGCCCCCTTCCCACAGGATTCGCGTACCTCCCGATTATCCCAGCCTATCGGATACATGACCAGGCCGCCGCATATCATCGTAGCTGTAACAAGTAAATGAAAATGATTTATCAATTTTAAATTGCCCATTGAATTTATACTGTAAGAAATTTCTGTTGTAAACTTTTAGAAGTGTTGGAAATTTTGATCCAACAAAAATGTGTAAATTTAAAAAATTATATTGTGAAATTACAATAACATTTTGTGGTAAAGTGTATTCAAATCTCTAATATCATAAATTTCTGTTGTAAATTTGCAAATATTGTAAAATCACAGTAAAATATTATATGATTTTACAAATTTACTGCACATTTTTATTGTAAAGGTATTGTAAATTTACAAACATTTCTAACAGTGTAGTTGCCGTTGAAAAGTGTCGACTAATTTCTGTTTATTCTGTTTTTCTCTTTTGTAGTACTGATAATATTGTTAAGATGTTTAATAAGTTTCTTCCCCTTGAAAATATTAACTTATAAAGAATAATTAGAGATTAGATTGCAAAATTGCTTTGCTTACAAAATATGAATACTTTAGCAAAAAAAGCTGCATTGCTCACGCGAAATTTGTAATTTTAACGTTGTAATCAAATACTTTTCTTCTAAAAAAAATAATATTATGACATTCCCGGCTTTATTCTGCATCGATCATGTCTGTGACTCAGTCATTTTTCGAAAGTAATCCTTGAACGTAGAAAAGGATCGAAAACAATGAGCTAACTTGAAGCGCATAAATGGAATATGTCAATGTTAGAAGAAGAATGACGTCGCTTGATATCTGTTTTATTTGAGGACAGTTCATTATTTCGCTGTGAAATGCGAGTCTCTCACAGCTCCATTGCTTTCGCATCAATTTGAAACGCAATAGGGATGAGTTGTCATTTTTGAAAGTGCATTATTTTTTTTCATGCTCAATGAAAGTATTCGAAGCTTATTTTATCATATATAATTTAATGGTATAGAAAAAGAAATAATAAAAAGAAAAAAAAAGGAGAAAGGAAAGAAAAGATATAAATAGAGATATATTGTAAAGATAAAGATAATGTAAAGACAAGGAATGAGTATTTTGTAAGACAACAAGGCTGAGTATAAAATAAGATTATAGCGTAGTATATTATAGTTAATGATAGGAAATTTATTATCTATTTATAAGTTAAGGAAACGAATTGAAATGAAATCAATAAAAAATAGGATGTAGATGGAATGTGCAGTTAAAAATATATAAGGGAAGATAGGACGGTAAATAAGAGTAAAGAAATACTAGGTAGAGATAAAAGGAAATAAGAATGAGATATGGACACTAATAATAGACTGTGATATAGAGATTATGTATAGGTAAAAGAGAATGCATTGTAATAGTTTAGGTTTATAGTTGTAAGATAAAGGCGGGAGAGGAGTGTAAGTGTGAATGAGTTAACTTCTATTTCTGTAAACCAAGTCCCCTTCTTGGCTTGTATATGCTGAAGTGTAAATAAATAAATTCTATTCCATTCTAATTTAATGATATGCGAAAAATATTTTTCTTTCATAAATAGTAATAGTAACGAAACATTGATCGTAACGAACCCACATGTAATAGCGAAATTTAATTACAAGTTGCGAGAAATATAATACACTCACCAGCGAGCAATTGTAAGGAACCAAGAATCCTCGTGTGCTTTGGCGTTTTGAGAATATGCGGAAGGAATGATGATGCCGCTGCCAAAAGTGTGAGGGCGCCGATCACGGCAATCGCAACGCCGATACCCATTGTGACTGTGCTCGCCTGCCACCAAGCACTCGGTATGTCCCAAAAACTGCAACGAAACATCGCTTATGATAAAAAACTGTTCAATAATTTAATTAGAAATCTTTTCCATATCTTTTAAAAAGAATATTTATATACAGTCAGTGGCAAACAAGAGCATTATTTAATAATTCTTTGAAATAAACCGAATATATTAAACACTATGATTATTGGTACAAAAATGTTTTATTTGTTAATTGTGTAATAGAACAATTCAAATAATATCGAAGTTTCAATTAATTCACAATGTGTTTATCACAAATTTAACGAAATAAACTTTATTCGGTATTTATATACTTATCTTTCTACATTAATCAATAACATGCGCAGCGCATATGACAAAATTAGCGCGAATTTGTCGAGCCAATGCCTCAAGCAAAATGAGGGAGTAAATTTATTTTCATATTATTACATCCAATAATGCAATAATATTATAGAAACTAACTCATATGTAAAATCATTCGGCTATTGCATTTCGATATACAATCAAAATTTTCACAGCGAAATTAAGCAAAATTAAGTTAAATTATATGATGGATTTGCAGAATTTTCTGGTATTTTGAACAAAAATTGATAATTTACATTATGTAATTTATAACAGTTTTCAGCTGATATCTTTATGTTGGAATCGCAAATTATTTGATATCGCTTTATGTTGAATCTCTCAAATGCACAAAATATGCTATAATTTCAATAAAAAATATCTTCAATAAAAAATAATTATAAAGCAGTCACAAACACAAATAAACGTTCTATAGAAATTTAGAAAAATATAACGTTGAATGTTATTTCAAATAAAGAATCGGCTCTCTGGTGAAACTGCCGATGCCGAAAAACGAAAGAGTGATGCGAAAGGATATGGAAACGAATAAAACGTAACTATGCGGAATATTTTTTGTTCTATGTAAATATTATTTGTGAGAGATATCGTCGCGTAAAATATTGTATTATCTGTTTTTAACTTCTCAAAGTTTTGATCTGTTAACCATATGACTAAACACGATATTTTTCGGGATGGTATTCTACGTAAAAACATCGCATATTGTTCCGACTTTTATTTCGCAAAAAAAAAAAAAAAAACAGATTATCAATCGTAGCGAGCGAAGTTAAAACCACTCGTATTTCTTACATTTTCGTAACTCTTCCCTCGACCTACTATTCATTTCGGGCATTGCTAACTCGTATAGCTTTCTGTGTCAGCTAACTTTAAATAAATTCAATTCTCGAAATATTTTGTGCATATTTATCGAAATGCCGTTGCAATAACTGTACTATTAAAAAAAAATATTCAGTAATATAATAATAAGACATAAAAGATAACTTGGAATATTTTAGGAAATTATTTTGTAAAGTTTATGTGCCGTAAAACTAATCAATAAATTGCCGAGTTGATTATATGCCGAAAGGTAACGTTAATACAACTATCGAAATGTCTCGATTTGCAGAGACCAACTATTAGCACTTATCGTGCTTATATTGCTTACATTAGGGGGTAGAAGAGAAGGGAGAAACACATTTCGCGTGTGTACGATTATGCTATCGTGCACATTTGGCCAATCGGGAAATTGCTTGTGGTACAACCGACACTTTCGAGAATCAGATATTGAAACAGCTATAATGCGTATCCGGTTTACATTGCGATGCTGCGGATGCAAAAAAGGTTGTTAACGCGGAAATCAACATAATAATAATAATAATAATAATAATAATAATAATAATAATAACAAGATGCATTTTGCAATGTCAAAAATGCCAATATTAAACTCACAGCAGATCTAATTAAGATTAAATTTCCTTGAAAAATTTATCAACATCACTACGTATTTAATCGATAGTGGATCCGACGAGTGAATCTTTATTTGGCCGAGTCTATATGGCAGATGAAAAAGAAACGAAAAGCGGTTTCATAGGATGGTAGTACTGACACCATTCGACCTACATACGAATTTACGAAAATTAAATCAGAGGTACATACGCGAGATACATTTTTATCCCTTTTCGTGGCGAGATCTCGTTAGAAAGAGTACAAGCGGAATTAAATTTGTGAATGATTCATTGTCGACACTCGTCTTTCCACACTCAATGGTATTCTCAATGAAAAGTACACGTTTTTTTTTTTTTTTATAAAAAAAAAGTCTCCCGAAGATAGAAATATTAAAGCAATGCTATAATTCCATTTTAACATTATTATCATAATAGTTACATATACCTTAATTAACGTGATATTAACGTCGAAATCCGCTTGTTTTAAAACTGATTCGAGAATAAAGCGCATTAGAGAAAATATTATTTCATCATCAATCAAGTTCCATATCTGTTTTGACGAAACGTTTTGAAAAAAGTATAACAGTGATACGCGCGTACTTTTTACTTTTTTTTGTCGTTTCTGCTATTGTATATGCCTTGTAAAGTAAAGACACACGCAATTGTCAGAACAATCTCCATACAATTCTATACCGCTACTGACATCATCAATATATGTATAGTTAAATCGATCATATTGTCCTTTATAACTCAACTAACAAACTAACAACTCGTAGCGCAAAACACTGTAATTCTCTTAATTGTCAGGTAAAACTCATCGATTCAAGTGGCATTAAATTAAACCTCAAATATATTACGATTTCTACGACTATCTGCGAAATACGTTACAGACTGCGCGTACGAATGCATCAGCGATGCATGGAGTGTTAGATCAATCAACGAATGCGCAAGCAACAAAAAAAAAGAGAACTTACATAATTTGTCATGGGTCGTTGTTTCACTTTTATCACATACATGCAAACTTCGCATGTACTTTAATTGCAAATCCTCTTTACAATCGATGTACAGCAGATGTATCGTAATTCGAATTTGGAATAGACTTTAATTTTTGTTTTTAACCAATTTTATTTTTTCACCGATTTTACAGAGAGTGGATACAGGGATTCGATTCTTTCATATAGTTGCGGAAAAATATAATCAATATAAAAAAACACATGATTTGCAAATACCTTTATATTTTTGCACTCAAAATGCAACTAAATCCGATTAATCACGCGCATTTTACACACCGTTATCGTGACAATCGTTATTATGATCATTATCGGTGTTATCACGTAAACAAATGTATATCGATTAATTTCGGTATATTGATATTAACGATATTAACATTAATATCAAAATTTATTTTCATGCATGCTTAATGAATGAAAATTTATTTTAATGCAAGTTTAATGTAAGTTACGTGTAACTTAAATATATTTTTAATTACACAATATAATTTAGAGTTATTGTTATTTATACAGAGTGTCCGATAAGTTTGGACAAAACGCTAAACTGAATCGAAAAGTCCTCTACCATTTTGCAATTTTCGTAATAGTCAACGAGATATTATCGAAAGATTGTTGAATAAAATTGACACATAAGACAATTTTAAGATTTCTTACGATGTTCTTTATGAAATATCTTAAAAATTTTTCTTAAAGAATTCTTAAAGATATCTTAAAATTGTTTTATGCGACGATTTTAGACATTCTGCTCATTGAATAATTAAAACAAAAGTTGTGAAAATTGTAAAATGATAGAGGACTTTTCGACTCAGCTTAGTCTACATACAAACGCTTTGTCAAAACTTACCGGACACCCTATATAAATAACAATAACTCTAAATTATATTGTGTATTTAAATTACACATAACTATATTGTTTCCAGTATAAGCTATGAAAATACATAGAAAATCGATTGATGATACTTAACTCAATTATTTTTTCACGTTCGAAAGCTTAAGAGGATTGACCGTAAATTAATTTCTACATTAACAAGCGAAAAACATTTCGTTTATTTAGATAAAACAAATAAGATGTAATCGTTTTTTGAGTGTTTTATGTAATACGCCATCTCTCTAAATCTGAATGTTTTACGCAGAAAAAAAGAAAAATCGTGTCATTTCTTTCGTACTTGATTTTTCAATTCCTTTTGTTAACAATAATGCCTTAGTTTTAATGCCGCGACACACAATTTTTACGACCGCGTACGCAACTAATTTGCGAAGAAAGTTTTTATAGCACGTATATCTATTTTTTCACACGATCGCGACATCCTTGCGAAGTATTTTGTAAGAAATTATTCCACAAAATTGTACACTTGAGTCCGACTAAAATTATCCGGATTCTCATTCTAAACTCAAATTAATCCGTCCGTCAAAACTTTGAATATTACTCCCTCGTGTACACCTCGCGAAATGTGTGCAAATTTCTTTTTCCACGCGCACGACATAATTTGTGTAATTTGTGTAAATTTCACGATTCACGCTGAACGTTCATTTCCAGCAAGCGTTTAATCCTCGGTCATATTAATTAGTTTATGACGTTACATGTATTATTTACTATTATTTATTAATAAAAAGCATCATACATATTATAAAACATTTCTTTAAACAATCAAATATCAATTTTCCTCCATATTACTATCATAGGGAACGAATATGTTATTTTATTCTGATAATATAATAATTCGTCCACACGTTCTGCAATCTTGATCATCAGAATAATATTTTCTTGAATTCATTAAGATCTCATTAAAACGAGATAATTAAAATCGCGTGTGACGAGAGGTGTTCGGCATCCGAAATCCGAAATCGTTTTAGTTAACCGGCTCGTTGATTCACGAGAATGACTCGAGCAGATTCAGTGAACAACTGTTCCACAGCATTTCGAGCATTTCAAACGCCTCATGAGCAGAATCTCTCCTCGAGATCCTTAATCGTAGTTACGTACTTACACTCATTCACTTTGATATGGGAATATAGTGATGCGAGAATACGTACCTGGAATACCTCGCACACTCGTAAACTATCTCAAGCGTGGCGTTAGGAGCCCTGATTCGCGGATAATTGCAACGCCGAAAGGAACTGAAGTACGCGTCAGCCTTCCCCAACAGTCGTCCCTGAAAATGCACAAGATCGTGGAAATGCGGTTGTTACTTTATTACGTTTTAACGCTAGGCTTTATAATAAAACTGTATAAAACACACTAAAGCTCGCTAACTTCAGTAAAAGAGGTAGTAAACTTAAAATTACAAGCTGTGCCGCCAATGAAAATACATAGAGCTCATAAATATTAAAGAAATTTACAGACTTAATTTCAGCCCCCTTTTCTAATGTAACTTTCCTGAGTTGTTTGTAGAATGGAAGGTAATAGCAGAAATAAGATGAGGAATATTTGAATAAGTGTAAAGTAGAAACGTCGACGTCATTTGAACGCTACCGATTCGTAGCACGAAAGATTGTCGCATCGCGCGAACATGCAACAGTATCCGGAGCAAAAGACTTATACAGTCTATTCATTTATATGCGAAGGCAATAGCATAGCAAGGGAAATTTTCTCTCCTTTTCAACAGATTTTACACGGCGCCAAAGAAAATGTCTCGTCGTCCTGTTTGAATGCTTTTGATTGCTTCTCTTAATACGAAAAAAATATGACCGGTGGAGAAGGCAGAGAAGTAATAAGCTTGCTTGTCGTTTGCCAAATGCCGTTTTCTTCAAGCATGTTACTTTTTTCGCATTTGTTTCCATTAATATATCATAATAAAAGTCTCTGACTAAACGTAAAATTACTCGAAAAGAACTTATTTTATAAATAAGTTCTTTTTTTTAATTTCTTATTTCCTGCTTATAAATGAATCTAAACGTTTCTAAGAACAAAAAATTTATATATAATAATTAATATAAAAAGTATATAAATAATTAATATAAATATATTAATATAATAATTAATATAAAAAGAAGATTACAATAATATTTTTATTGAAAAAAGAATTATCTTTTAAAAATTTATTTTTCCATTGTAGTGACAAAATTGATTCAAACATAAAATTATTATTAAACAAAGCTCTGAAAAAATCACGTTAGATATATACAAATGATATATTACTATATACGAGACTATATATCCTACAAAATTACGTTCGTATAAAATAAATGCATTCGTATAAAAATTTATGTTAACTCTGATCTATTTAAATTTCACTATATTCCGATCTATTTAAATTTATTATATTGTTTGGATCAATAACGTGATTAAAAATTTTTTAAAAAGTAAAAAATTTATACAAAAAAAAAAGATTTTATATTAACAGATAAAGTTATCAAATACGAGAAAAAAAACATTTTTAAATAAAATATTAATAAGAAAATTACGTTTTGAATCAAATAAATCCAAACAAATCAGAGTTAATAATTATATTTATTTACAAACGTGATATTATAAAATGTAGCACTTAATTTATACGCTTATAAATCTGTACATGCTATAAATTCTAAAGAAAGGAGATAATTTCACATAGACAAAATATACACATGTGTAATTGATTCTAAAGAGAAACACAGCTGTTAATTAAACTGATGAAACGCTTTGGCTAACAAGATTCCTCTTGTAACAAGGCTCTCCTTATAGCTCTAGATTCCTTCGGTGATTCGCTATACGGAGAATCGATACGTCATTAATCCTAAACTGTATAAACGAGCTTTCAGAAACGAATATCCCGATCAATGGTCTCCCAACAAGATCTCGGAAAAATAAACTGTAATTTCTTTCATTACCCGCGGAACCTAAAACCGTAAAAAGGTTTGTCAAGTCTATGTACAAAGTTAGCTGCCTAGAAAAAAATGCAAAATAGATTCGAAACGAAAAAAGTTGTAGTTTTCTAACCATATAATTCTGAAAAGCAGAATTCTCTCTTTCGAGAGGCGGCTTCGTTTGCGACGTGACACGTGGAATATGAACAATTTGGTCGCGAGTAAGGCCAAACTACTTTGAATCTGCCAGACAACATCGGCCAGACCAGGTAAAAGCAAGTAGCAGTCACACGAAGTACAAAGTTACTTGACGATATTCGCCTCATCAACTTCTCTCTACTAAGTTGTCGGTGGCCCAAAGCGTTCTTGTCGCGTTCAAGAATCTTGTACGCATAACGAACGTCTCAGTAAGTTTCAAGGACCGAAATTTTGCCTCGTGTCACAATCAAGACTTTGTTACACTTGTTGACAATGCGTATTGTAGTGCGACGAATTGTAGTTAGAGTGAAATTATTCAATTGTCTGAATTACCTGTAGGACTTTTGATGTAACTTTTGATATAAGTGCATTATTGTTTCGTTACGTGCATATAATTATTATTATTATTTTTAATATAAAATTTTACTAATTTTTTTATTGCCATTCTAGTTACAAATGTCTAAAGAATAACTTAATAACTTTGAATTCTTTATCATGTTCGTTAACATAATACATTGATATATTTCTTTTCATTTGAAATTTCTTCTCTGTGTATCTTTTACTTCATTACAATATAAATTCCTTTTAGTTCGTTTAACTTTGCTAAACTAGTAATTACGTGACAAATATCTGTGTATTGAGACGTTTGCGCTGTAGAACTAATGTTTTAGTTTCGTCGGTTTGTTCGTGGTTTAGAACGAAGAATTCGATTACTATCGCCGTTCTACGATCCATCTTGTCGGATGACTCGAGCTTGTTCGATTTCTCACATTTTCTTTACCGTTTTCTTCCTCCTTCCACTTCTTATTTCTCTAGCTTCTCTGCTTTTCTTATTTCTAAGTTGCTTTTTTTTCACTATTTTTCATTTTTGTATTTCGCTTCTTTGTCGCAAACTCCACTGCTATTCATCTACTCAAATTTTACATCTTGTGGATGGACGAAAATGAAACGTAGCTAGTAACATTATCCACGAGTAATGTTGCAATCTTATTTCAACATTAAAGCTCGCGAATTCAAAAGTGCTTCAAAACGAATATCCTTTAATCTGCATTTTGTCGAAGGGATGCGCTCGCATTCATGGTTCCCAGCTAATTTATTGAGAAATACATCGATACATATAATCGGATTACACTTAACTACGCAGCAGAAATCAAGAATTAACGGAATGAGAATTGTAGAGCCATTGCGCCATTCTCGTTATTCGTAACCCGACCTCAGCAAGTCCTGAAATTCGAGTTCGCGAGTTTCAACCGTCTGATCTTCCAATGAATGGCTCGAGAGTGATAAATGAACTGTCGCTTAAATATACGTGCAAAGCACTCGTAAGAAATAACGTAAGAAAAACATACAATTTTCCGTTTAATAAATATATAATATTTTGTTCTCTCCTGAATTATAATTTCAACGTACCTCGATACATTAATTTATCGATAAATCTGACACGCCTTATTGAAATTATGAAATGCTTCTTGGTATGCACGTCGTTGAAACTCACGAATTTACCAGTACTTTCGTAGCCATGCAAATTTCGTCGATTTTATCACGGTGCCTTTTAAATCGCTTTATATTAGAGAAATTCTCTCAGTCGTCAAAAATCGTCGATATGAGACCTTTCGACGATAAGCGAAGAAGCGAAAACGACTTCTTCATATCTTCATGTCATCGTCATATTAACGATGCGAAGTCCTTATGGAGATGCGGAGATATGTCATGGAAAATGCAAAAACTACGATCGTGTATGTGAAATTCAGAATGACCCTTCGACGTCACAAAAACGCGAAAAACGATGTCGTACAATTTTATAGTGATGGAACAGAGTAGTGTAGTTAAATTTGTAAGCGTAGGTGAATTTTCATAAATATAATTTTAAAAGTTGCTACGGAGAGAATTTTTTCTTAGAATTTACTCTGAAAATATGGTAGTCTTCTAGAAAAGCATATATTTCAAAGAATTTTACGAAAATTTCTTTCATTCATTAATAAAATTCTAATAAAATATGTATAAAATAAGTTTGATTAATTTTACTGAAGTGCATAATAAAAATCTTTAGGATATTGTATTGTACATTGAAAAAAAATATCTTAATTTCAAAGAAATATTTCTTTGCTCGTATTAAAAAAAAATTTCTTTGGATCAATGAAAATTTCTTTGAAAATGAGATATTGTACAATATCTTATTGAATAACATCTTATTTTCAAAAAAATTAAAATTTTGTTCAGTATATCATAACTACCGAGACAATTATATTTTTCAGAGTAAATAAAAAAAAATTCTCTCCTTATAAAAATTAGTAAAAGCTATCAACCATTTGTTCACTAATCGTGCATATCGGACTATTGGCCAGTAGTATATCATCGTGGAACTAATTCAGTTGTGTGGTAATAATGCTATTTTATCCCTATCCGATTGGACGAGTTGCTTTCGTATTTATCGATACCCTATTTTATAGCTCCATTAATGTCACACTTTAATGACCATTAAACATCCAAGAGCGCTAATGTATCGCGCGACAGAGAAAAAAAAAGCGATATTGATTTAATAATAAAGATTTAGTGTTAATTTACATGAATCCTAGAATAACAAGAAACAGAAAGAACAGAATCCTCGTGTTTCGTTAATCATCTATGGCTACCTCATAACTCCTTCAAGATTCCCTCACGATTAACTATTATAATCTTTAAACATTGTTCCAACGGACAAGGAGTTGAAAAACTTTTGAAAGCTGCATCCCTACTTTTATTTATAGCTCTTTATAATGACATAACGTAATTAAAAGCGCGTAACGCGATTGCTCACCTGAATCCAGTAAGGCAGATAAAAACCAGAGCACGCGAGAATCGAGGCCACAGTGGACAGAGTAGCCCACAGCACGCACAGCACTGTCATCTCATCGGTTTAGGAGCGATTACCTCTCTCCCTCACGCACTGCAGTTCATCCTCCATCCGTGCATAACTGTAGAGGACCACCCCCCTAAGCGGTGTCAGGATCACGAACTTCGACGCACCCACACGAGAGATCGGGACCTGCATACGATCTGGACAGCCGATCCCGACAGCCGCTCTCGACAACGTTGACCCTCGTCGCTGTTAAATCCTCTCTTTACGTCATGGCTGGCAAAAGGCGACGATCGATCGTGCGAGTGACATTTATTAGGGTATTGATGTTCCTGTCGCGGCTCGTTTGACACTCGCAGACTGTTAATTCCGAGATCGATCGATCCTCCTCCTAATCGTGGATATCAGAACGCGCCTGGCGATGCGTTCTCTTACGGGTTCGAACATCCGAGCTTTTGCTTTAATTATTCCCTCTTAATCATTCGGTCTTTATCGTCGTTTTCCAATGTAATGTCGCCGACGAGAGGCCAACGGCGAAGCCGTTAATTCAGATTCCACGAGGAATTACTCGGCTCGTAAAACGTGACCGAGGTGTCGCTCAGAATATCACTTCTCCGAAATGAGTCACACGGTTAATTCCGATTCCCATTCTGTAACATATATATCTCATGTCGCAAAATTCATGCCGAGTAACGATGAAGCGATTTCCCACTTACACTTATTGAGAAATCGCAAGAAAATTATCTTTTCAAACGATTGCACAGTTCACTGCTTGCAATTCCATAGACGAGCCACAATTATCTCTCTGTTTGTAAACCACAACTATCATTCAGGTTCAAGTTCATTATTCCGCAGAATGCATTAATTCCGCTTGTTAATAATCCTCTTTCGATAGATGTCCTAAAGATCGCTTCCCAAAGTTACTACGTGTTGTCATATGGATCTGGCTAATTATTCAAAACGTGACATTTATTAGGGAACGTTCAAGAAGAAAAATTAATGATGTGCAAGTCGTATCCTCTGTTTTTTCTGCATCGCATTGTTAATTTACCAATAGTCCGTTTTTCATCGAGAATCCACTGATGGATCTAAATTCTTGCAGAGATGGTACTTTGTTCCCCTGCGAGACGCCTCCAAGGTTAATTATAGATGCGACTACCATTATCCACGCTGCGGTGCTCGTTCTCCACCACGTTCTCGATAAATGAAGCACGTTCATAAAAAGTATTCGTATCATTCGTTTTGGAATCGGGCGCCCGCGCCATCACTCTCACGTCCGCGGCGCGAAAGATATTGAGAAAATCGCGAGACAGAGATCGTGTGGCGGAAAGTTGATGTTTCCGGGTTGAAATTTAATTTTCAACTTGGAACTCGATGACACTTTTTTCTGAAGTGAACGGAGAGCGATGACGAGAAAAATGTAGCGTGCGTGGATATCATTCGAAGTTGTCGACGACGATTACCGTCGTCGTCCGTCGTCGTCGTCGTCGCGCACGGCGCCGCTTCGTGGCTGCGACTGAACGGTTCTGTTCTCCACACTCGGCACTCTCTCCTCTCCGACCCACCCGCGTCGGTTCGCGCTGCGCCGCGCCACGCCGCGCCACGCCGCGCTGCAACCGCACTGTGTGGGAGGACCGAAGGCGCCCGACGATGCTGGACCAGCACCAGCATCCCGCTCTTGGACATCTGGCGAGCACACGCCGCGCCGTGCACGCATGGAGAACGGCGACCTCCGATATAGTACATACGCGTTACACGACACGACGGACGTGTGCGTGCGCAACATAACACGTGTACGAATCACGCTACCCGTGGACCCCGTATGTTAATGAGAGATCAAATAATCGCGGTACATTCATCTCTTCCCCACTCCCACTATCATCCGTTAAACGTTCTTGCTCCAAGTTTCCGACAGGTCTGACATCGGTGAAATTCGATGTAGAACATCGTTGGGAAATATCATCTCATTATCTGTTTTTCATACATGGGTTATAGCGATAATTGAAAAATCTCATTGTTCTTTCTCTAACTGGTACTTTGACATTAATTTTCCTTGTATTTTTCCCTCTTTTTTAGCAACGACGATCGATATATTGATACGAATTTAATAGACTCTCTGGTGTATTAATTTAAAAATAAAGAATTTAACGCTTTGATTGTCATGATGTAATCTAAATAATTGAGAGCTTATATTATCCACACACACACGCATACACACTACTATTAATAAAATCATTTAATATAACAGATTCTTCAATTACTTTAACTTACTATTATATTCCAAAATCACCGAAAATTTTTTTAATCACAAGTTTTTTAATCAATTTAAAATCGATTTCTTCTTAGCAAAAATATGTGGAGACATTAATAATTTTTAAATTATTTATAATAATTATTTATAATAATTTAAAAAAAGATTTTTATTTAACAAGATTGCGGGAAGACAAATATGTTAAGAAAACAGAATTAATTTTAAGTATAATTATTATAAAATCTTTTATTTGCAATAATTACACATTATGTCATGCAAATAATCAAAAGTTAACAAATATTATTCTTTTTTTTTTTAAGAAAACAAAATTGGATAAAGAATTCGTAAAAAGATTGTAATTTTCGCAATGGTTAATGAGATATTAACTAAAGTTGCTAAATATTGTTTTTCAATAATTTTGTACTCAAATACTATCAACTTCACAGAAAACCTGCAAGAGACAAAAATCATTAATTTTCTTCTCATAGAACTCTAAGAATTTTTTTAGACTTTTTTATTAACTTTTTAATACATTTTCTTATTTTATTTTTACTAACATGAAAAAATACGGTAAAAAATTCTGAAAAAATTCTCAGAACTTTATAAGAAGAAAATAAACAATTTTTATCTCGTGCTGTTTTTCTGTAAAGTTGATAGTATTTGAGTAAAAATTATCCAAAACCGATATTTAGTGATGTTTAATAATTATTATAATTAATATCTCGTTAATCATTGCGAAAATTCCAAAATAATACAGGACTTTTCGATTCAGTTTGTCCTCTCTATCTATAAAAGCGATTGGCCAAAACTTACAAAACATCCTATATACGATGCCAATTTATCAACAATTCTATTACATAAAAACAATTGTACGTAAAAACAATTGTATAGTATACAAGACAGTTACATGAAAATGAATGGATAAGACAATAAGACAGTTCTTGATAAACTTGGCATGGTTCCAAAAATGGATAATACAAGGTGGAATGGTTTGTTGCCAAATCAGAAACACTTGCTTTTATTACAAAAATACCCTGTGCTGGAAACACGGAATTAACACGTAATTGCTAATGAAATTGTATATGCCCCAATTCTATGTATATTGATATGAGATGCTAATCGCACAGCATCGCCCCTTCCCGTAAAGCCTCCCAGATTGGAATTGACAATGCGTGTGACCTACCCCATACATTGAGTCTTGAGAAATTCGAGAAATCTCGTCTGTTCATATTGGCTGTGGCTTATAAAATTAAAATAGCTTAATTAATGAAACAACTGCGAAAAGAGATTTCCGCGTTAAATCCAGCATGACATGAGAAATATTTTTTAATTATTTTTTATATAATGTTTAAGTCTACACTGCACAAATGTGTTTCTAAATATGAATACACATTTTCAGGAAATGGAAAATTACTTTTTAAAAATAACAAGTTACAGTTATTCATTACTGAGTAGAAAATGTTATCGTTACTAATTATCGATTTTTAAAAGTACACAGTTACCGTTACTTGAGAAAGTAACTTTTCGTTATTTTTTTTTTAAATCGATGACCACCAATCACAACGGACGGATCTAGGGGCTTCTCTAGTCTCAAGTGCTATGCACTGTAAAAAATTTTTGTGCAAAATTACAACTATTATAGTAGATAATTTTGAGACCCACTATAATAGTTGTAAACGTCCACATGTTTGTAAATTTGCAATATGCAAATAAAAATAATTTTTTGATTTGTAACTAAGCAGATTGTGAAAGTACAATTACAATGTGTATGTATAATTACAGAAACGGTAATATGACAATACATTTCGCACTATATATTATTATTATATTTAACAGCAATACAGCGAAAAACTTCTTATATTACTAAAATTTGGAATTACAAAAAATATTCAAAACATTCTGCTATTTACATAATTTTCTATATAAAATAAGATAGATTTACACACAATAAAAACAAATTTATATAATTTTTATGGAATTACATAATTTAATTTCTGCAAAATTGCATAATTTTTTTTTATAAGACTAATTTTATAAGACTAATCATATAATTTTTACATCTATTATAAAAGTAACTGTAAAATTCGTTATTGTTACGAAAAAAATGTAACTTCGTTACCAAAGTACAAATTACCAAAGAAAAAAAGTAACGCAGTTACCAGTAAAGTTATCAAAAAAATAACTTATAACTGTAACTTCGTTACAAGTAACGAGTTATTTCCATTTCCTGCATATTTTCCCTATTCATATTCGTCTTACATATAGAGCGCTCGTTTGATAAATCCATTCTCCATCGCATTGTTGTTCCGGTCAGCTCTGCTTCACGTCTATTGTGGGGAACCTCGTTAACATTTCCATCATCCATCATCGACATAGAGACGTTCTCGGTTGTTCCCGCCGGCTATCGACGAAACACGGATGGTCCCGTTTGGCATCGGTTCCTCTCAGTTAGGACATTAGGATAATGAACTGTCGGATTTTCTCTATAAATGTGAGACAAATGCAAAAAGAGACGCTCAAGCTACGAAATAAGAACAAAAATGGAATTATAGAAAAATATAGCTAAAAAAAATTGGAAAAAACAAATTGACAACTTGTAGCGAAAACGGCGATTTTACGATATAAATTTTACATATTTTGCGAAATGGTATAAGGCTTTTTATTATGATGAACGGAGAAGAAATAAGCGCAACCCTTTTATTCATCCGACTTTCCCATGCGCACGTATAGATATGTGTGTTCAAGTTAAGGCGAACCGACATGTTGGTGAAACGAGATGATTTCAAGGTATGGTAAAGTCTCATTTCAGTGTAAATTTCATCGAGTTTTATGGTCGATGCTCTAACGCACGCGCCGCCATGAAATATCGTTTGCGTAAGCACAGTTTTATGCGCTGCTTCACTCGTCCAATTACTCGTCCGCGTTACCCCAGCTATAACATCATTGCAACAATAACAATGTTAATTCACTACCGATGATGGTTATAACAAATGGTTATAACAAATAGTTATAACAAATCGAATACATTTTGAAATGCTCGACAAGCGTTCGCCAAGATGGTCAAAAGAAGAAAAAACGGTGAAATACAGAAATTGTCTGAAAACGGAGAGCAAACTCTTTCTCTACGATATCATCGCTCGAGTCCAGGATCCCCTGTCGCCAAACGAGAAAGGCGCTATCCTCTCAAACAGATTATGAGTCCCGGATTTATTTTTACGACCGGCCAGATCCCAGTGCACTTGTCTCTACATAGAGGACAAGAAGGAAGGAACAGGAGAAGGCGAGGAATTGATGCCGTAGCTCCTGCTTGATTCGATGGCGGTGCTTCGAATCACGACACCGTAAAATATATAGCGGCGCTTTTTATAGAAAGCAACGCGAGCGAAAATAATCACCGTCGAGTGTCCAACGATCGAGGAAAGACAGGGGATGAAATCGCTGGATTACCCTTTCCTTCATGCGTCACACACGAGAACAACACATCATTCCGTCCGGTGCACGACGCTGGAATTGGTTTAATGCGCGTTTTCATGTATATCATAAACCGCAGCTGATTACCTAGGAAATTGAGATACAGACGGTACGTGAGACGCGCGAGATCGTTCTTCCTTCCTCCACGCTCTTATCTGAGACCTCTATTTGCCCGAATAATGAGCTTCCCGCTGCTAACGTTACCGTAGAGTGTGCTAACTCCACGGACATTTGCCTCCGTCCGTAGAAATTCCTCGTGCATGAAAAATAACGGGGATTATCAGTTCCCGCTATCACGTGGCTAAATGCGTTACTTTCCAAACAAATTATGTATCGCTAGGATCAAAGATAGGCGACGCAAGAGTTTAAAAAAGATAATGTATCGAATAATCCTACCCCTATCCTTCCTTGTTTCTGGCTTTTATACGGTACGTAAACAAAATACTGCAGGCAGATTGCGGATGAATTTTTTTCTCTTTCTTTCTCTATATTTTTACGATGAGAAAGATTTTACGAAAGAAGATCAAGCTGAATATATATAGCCTTGTGCAGGCGCTGGTTTTCATTGGATCAAGAAAAGAATCTTATCTTCATGCGCACGACCTGGTTACTGAATAAATACGCTTGATTCGATATGCCGTCGATTCACTCGGTCATCGCCTGGATTTGAAACCCCATAAAATGCGAAGATATAGATTGAAGAAGAGGTAAAAGCGATAAAGGAAAGCGAAAGAGTGTAAAAATACCAGAAAGAATGATCATCTTGTATTAAAATTGTTGTAGAATATTGTAAAAAGGCAAAGTAGTGCAGGAATGAATATACGTTTCAATTTTACGAATATTGTAGGCATGCTAACAAGAACTCGTCGCTCTTGTTACATAACATTCATACGATGTGACGGCAAACTCGCGCTCATATTTCACGTAGTATTATACAAATAGTTCGCGTTTTATATGACAGATCGGTGTAATAGCGAGAGCTCTGCAAAAAGGCAGAATCGCGTACATTACATGAAAAAACTACGTCGTTCTCTCTCGCACACACACACAACACACACACACACACACACACACACACACACACACACACACACGCACGCACGCACGCACGCACACGTGAGAAAACGAACGAATTTTTCCCTTCTCGCTCGGTCAAATTAATCGTTCCACCAGAAAGAATTCATTTCCCCATAGGCGTCTAATTAACGTACTTTTTCTCCATCATTTTACGCACTATCCGATTTGTCTGTCGTTATTGGAGAGAAAGAGAACTACAAATCCCGGGAGAATCAGTTAATATCATGACTTACTATCGAAGCGAACATACACGCGCTGTAAAGGAAAAACAGCATGAAGCTTAAAGAGAATCATCTCCGATCGAGCGCGATAGCTAGAAAATTACTATTTTTATAGTTCAAACGTATCTTCAATCTTTCAACCGAAAAATTGGAAGACTAGAATAATATTTCTGCGAATTAGTGTTACCGCATGCTGTTGCCTATCCAATCTTCATCACTGTCGAGTACAGTGCTTAGGTATGTTGCCGACAAGTTTTTCTAACGTAGCCTCGAAATACATAATAGTCGCCACATGGCCGCGGCATGGTACGACAGCAGGTTTGTTTTAGGAGAAAATATTTTACTTTTTTTTCTATAGAAGCTTCTAGCTGAATCTGAAACCAATATAGACTTGCCATGTCTAAAAAATTCTTTAGATAGATATTATCGTATACTTCAGTTCGAATTGAAAAAGATTCCAGGATAGTCATGAAGTTCTAAATTTGAATCCTGATTGAGATAATATTTTTCGCAATAAGTTCTTTATATGGTTTTAAAATATACCAATAGATCAATTATTTTAGTTATTTTAGTTTTAGTTTATGACGTTTCAAGTCCGACAGTAACTGTTAGCAATTTATATAACTGAAAACTAAAAATATATTTAGAATTTACATTTAAAAATATTATCAGATATCAAAGTCAAAATTTAACTATATTGACCTATTTCTTACTTATTTGATTTACTCAACGGATGGCTAGATAACTTTTTTTTCGCATTTAGAATGCGAGTACCTTAATTAAATGGATGCTCACGCGTATTCCAAGAGTTTAATCATACAGACTGTAACAAAGATAGAATGTTTGTCAGTTAATAAGAGTAGCAGATAATTGTGTGGAGTCTGCACCACTATTGAGTACTTAAGTGACGGGAATTCAACTTGAGCCAACGTCGGGGTCAAACCTGACGTTGGCGCCGGCGTCGACGCTGGCCTCACCCCGTCAGTCCCGTAGACGACGTAGACGTCAGGCGAGTAGCATGCTAATGAACTCGCCTACCAGCGCGGAACTTATAGCAGTTTGCTAGGGGCACTTTAATCAAAGAGCAACGGGCAATTACAATCATTCTTGGCATCTCTTACTTTGGTCTCTTTACCTTGATTTGCCTTGAGCCTCGCACGTAAAAAAGATTACAATTGAAAGATGCATTTCATGTGACGCCGATATTCTGATAAAACGCACTACTATTAGAGATGATGTGTTACAAAATATTTTGCTAGACTAAAATAAAATAGTATATGCTAGTAAAAATAAAATCATTGAGTATCCACTAATGTTTACAAAATAATCGCATCAACGAGATATAAAAGATTTTTCTTTTGTGAATCATAAGTGCCTAATATATTTCAATCTCTGTTATAATACAATATTCACTATTAGCAGATATAATACAATGATTACTATTGGGAAAAACTTTCGAAGAGATTTCTTTTTTACTCTTGAAAATATATCAAATTTTCGTGGAATTTTATCGGAACTCGGTAAAATATTTGGGATTTTACTGTTAAATTTAAATTTTGTTTTTTTTCTGGAAACTTGAGATCTGTTTTCTGTGATTCTGATGTACACTTTAAGAACTAAAGTGAGATAGGTATATGTTTGATATTCATCGAAAGCGAGAAAGAGAATTCTAGTGCAATCTATACTTTTTATTAGAAAAAAATATCTCCTATTAATGTAGTAACTCCGTGTAACTCGAAATGTCATTTTTATTCCGAAATTTATACGAATTTAGAGGTACTACAATAGAAGGTTAAGAGTGTAGTGCAGGAACAGCAGATAGTGCAGAAGCAGACTATTTATTTTTTTGATATTTTTTGATAATGCAAAATAGTTTCGAAAAATTCGATACAAATATCGATTCGGTATCGATATATCTCTGGTACAATATGATCTGCTTTCCGAGATCATTCGGAGTATCAATTGCTTAAGAAACGGCGTATCTTATTTCCATTAAAATAGGTATATATTATATCTCTTATCTCCTTTAAAGTAAACATGCAGGGTCTACAATAGAAGTTATAGCGGTCGTAGAGTCAAATTATAGAAAATTGACCAATCAATTATTCTTCTCATATTCGACTGTGATTGATTGGTATGATTTAAGACTCTACGACCGCTTGTAGGTAGATTCCGCAATATATTTTATATGTGATTTATAAAGACTAGTAAATATAATTAATAAAATAGTTCTAAGATATTATTTATTTTCTTCATATGATATTATCACATAAGCAGATTAACTAATTTCTGTTGTTTGTTTTTAAATTTTATTTAAAATATTTTATTTTTTATTTTGTAACTTAATGGTATTAAAAGATAAAACTGCCCACAAAAATATGTATCTTGTAATAAAAATAAATACATTTTTTAATGTGAATCTATTTTAAAGGAATTGTAAACAAAACCAGAAATTGTGCGAAGGTATTGACAAGTATCGATCCAATATCGATTTTTTTCCCTAAATACCGATTCAATATCGATATTGATCTTTTCGAACACTACAATAATAAAATGTTGACAATCAATTAGTAATAAGCATGACGTATACATTTATATATATATATATATATTTACATACTTTTTCATGTGCATCTTATGTATTTTTATTTAAAAAATTAGGGTGAAACGATAAAAGACAATATTCAGTAGAATAGCAATAAAGTAATAAAAAACTTATTGAGATGTAAAAAGTGATAGAAATAGTCTTGTGAAATGTTCCTGTTTACTAAATTTCAGTATATATTTTATTTACGTTGTTTACATTCGAATTTATTTCAAAGTTGCATTAAAAAATTGTCTCATCTTACATGGAATTTTGAACAAAAATACCTGAAAAATACGGAAATTCTCAGAGAATTTTTTTATACAATTTCAGTAAAAACATCCTGCAACATTGCAAGACTTCCTACAATTCCTACCTACATTTTTGTGTTAAACTGACAAAATGATTTGCAAATTAACCACAATATAGCATGAAACGGGATTAAAATGGAACGAGTCAATTGTGACATGATTCGCGATTGTATCTCCGCCTCGGTGATATCGATTACAAAACAACAAAGAGAAAGATGGAACGCTGGAGGACGAGCGAAACATAGAGATAAATGTGAAGTCGGATGAAACTTGAGGAGTGACAATTTGAATATATCAAACTAATCGCCGTACACAGCAATACAGAACGCACACATACGTATGTATGTGTGCGCATTTATACGCGTCGTAGTTTGATTGTGTTCGATTCTCAATAGCCGGATGGAATTTTGGCGAATACGTGAGCGAAATTTCGAGCTGTAACGATCCAAAACTTTCTCGAGATTGACGCGCTTTAGCTTCGATGCGTGAAGTCGCCGCAGTTACTCTCTCGTATCCATACATATCCATAAACTGGTTTCCTATCCGTTAGTCAAATCCGAATTAAAGTTTGCGTATCTATATGAGCGAATCCAGATGAATATATCATTCATTTGACAACTGAGTCTGTTTGAATTTTCGATATTGGAAATCATTGGCTATAATATTGTTCATATAAATATAGCCGAAGTTTCTTTGCCAAAAAATTTATTAAAAGTCCCTATGTTAAATAAAAATCAAAATTAAAGTAACATAATAATAGGGTATGATTTAAAATAATATGCAGTCGAACGGATATTTCATAACTTTATGTTACTTTTCAAATATGCGTTCTACGTATATTCGCTGCAATTAAACCAAATTTCCCAGTTCCCATTTTAACGTACCTCTGCGCTTTTATTAATATGTCACAATTACTCTGTTCAGTTTTATTACCCTTTGTAAGCGGTTTTTACTCTTTCGTGCATTTGGGATTTATGGATACATATACATCGCACTCTTATGTAACAATGAAAAATTATATATACTTTTTCTCTGTATAATATCATTATTTCAGATCCCTTAAACTTTTTTTATAAATTCAGAGAATTATAACTGTCGATAACATTTAGCATTGTCGCTTTTGATCTTTATTTTTAGCTTTTATGTGATTTATCTTATAATTGTATATATATTTTCTAAAAATTGCAGAAAATTAAAACGCAAGTTTTAAACGAATGATATGACGAATGTGTTTTGTCTCACGAAGATCACGTGACGTCAGCTTCTCGGAGACAAACGAATTATGCCTCGAAGCAGCTCGATCGCGTCGACGGCGTGCACGGGAACGGCAAACATCCTCTGGAATTGCACTTCGCACCCCACACTTCTCCTCAGATGAGGCGGCAATAAAAATATTGTTTACGACAGGAATAAAACCTAACACCTCGCCTCCTTTTCTTGCTTCCGTCTCTCCGCGCTTCGCTGAGGGTCGAATAAAAAGCTCCGGTGAGGAGAAAAAAAATATGGGAACGAGAAAAGCGTCGCTTACCGCGCGCGTTTTCGCGCATCGTAACGCGAACGGCCACGCGCGGCATAGAATGAAATGAAATGAGATGAGACGGAGATGAGATAGAACGAAACGAGATGAAATGAAACGAAACGAGGCGGGAACGACGAAGTTAGCGGGGCGAGAAAGGAAAGATGAAACGTAGGCGAAAATGTGGATTGGTGATACGACATGCGGAGTAATACTCTTATAATGCGTGCCGCTAACTACGATCACGCTTATGTGTTACGCAAAATATTGCTGTTAATTCCGGTAGAATTTACGAATATTTGGTCTTCCTAAATTTCTCAAGCGGTGGCAATAATCGAAATTTCTGATGTTAAAAATCTTTCGCCTCCACTGAGAAAAATGTGGGAGGTCTGACTAGATAAAATAATAATTCTAGTTCATTCTAGAAAATGGACGATTCAGAATTTTCTGGTTAAATCTATTAGAATTCTAGTTGAGGTAACTAGAATTCTGATTGATATAATTATTTTAATAAAAATGAGAATTCTGGTAGATTTAACCACAAATATTGTATCAACCCCCCAGAATTCTCAATTAGAATTCTAGTAAATAAATTTAACCAAAAAAATTCTGATTCGTCTATTTTTAACCAGAAATTTTTTTCAGTGTCGTTTTCTTTTTCGAAGGCAGTCAAAACTACGTATTTACACTCGTGTATTTTTTTGTGCGCATTTTATGTAAAAAAATATATTGAGAGCATATTAACAACTATAAGAATATATCAAAACTGCGTCAATAGAATGTTAAAATCACACTGAGAAAAATGGTCTGGTTGGATTAAATAGTAATTCTGGTGGAAAATCGACGAATCAGAATTTTCTTATTAAGTTTGCTAGAATTCTAATTGAGATAACTAGAATTCTGTAATTATTCTGATAAAAATAAGAATTTTAGTAGATTTTACCAGAAATATTGTATTAACCAGAATTCCGATTATCTTAACTAGAATTCTAATAAATTTAACCAGAAAATTCTGATTTGTCCATTTTCAACCAGAAATTTTTTTCAGTGCAATTATACAACTTTACATGATTTCTAGTTGGAAGGTCGAATCGAAAGTACTTTTAAGGATACCATCGATCCGGATTGGATCTAGACTAGACTATTGAAAGTACCATTAGCTCAGATTGGAAGTTTCTGGATTAGATATCCGGATACTCGAGTAGATAACTCGATACATGTGGAAACGTGATATAAGAAGAATGAACAGGAATTATTGATGCGGCAATAACTCGAAAACACTAAAAGACTATGAAAGTTTAATAAAATGCGGATATTTCACGCGATGTGAGGGAAAGGAGTTTCAACTATTGCTTATTCCGCGATAAAACTACCAACTTTCGAGGCGCATTAATTTCACACCCGCGCGTCGGATATACGGACGGCGTTGGTAACCGGGATCGTTGTTTTTTTGCGCTGCTAGTTTTATCGTGAGAGAGAACAGAAAATTTCGACGAAATGCAATCGCACGAAGGCGTGAATATATAACGCCGGATATACGTACGGGTCTCTTGTCTACCATATATGGCCGAGCGATGCGCTGCGCCGCATGCTTGCCTCACCTCGCCTCGCTCGCTGACTTTTTCTCGCAAACTTGGTCGGGAAGTTAAAAGATATTGCGTGACCGTCTGTAGTGAAGTGAAAATGACGAGGGATGCGTTTGCAGTAAATAATTTGCATACACACGTTACACCGTGTGCATACGCAAACGTCGAAGAAAAATGTGAAAATGCGTGATGTTCACGTATAAAAGAATCATTATCCATTGAATCATGCATTTGATGACATAAGAACGCATTTATACATGTTTCAAGCATTCTAATGGAAATGTTTCTGCATTCTAAATTTAAAAATTTTATAAAATGCATTATAAGATTAAATCGGCACTAAAATTACAAATTCCGCGCAAATTAATGCCATGCGTACCATGCAAAAAGTTTATATGTGCCATTTTCTTGAATTTCTCATAAACTCGGGTACAATATGGTATAAAAAAAAAGCATCAAGTGCAATTCCTCTTTTATGCGTGGGCTACGTCAGCTCAGTTCTATCTCGAGCAACAGCAACGGCTTCGATTCACTGCACGCTTCATTAAAATTTAATTCGTTTTTCGCAACTGTCCTCCTCGATCCTTCATGACGAAGCGATGAACCTATTAGCGTACTTGCATTCGAGCGTACAATATCGCGATCCATCGGTTCTCACTTCTCGTCGCGTCGTCCGTCACGGAAATATTTAATATTAAATTAGATTGGAAATTTGCGAAGGTATATAAAGTTCGTGCAAGGGGACGCGGCATTACACGGGAGCTTTATGAATGTTTAATGACATTAGAATATTCACGCTGCTACCGCGCTGGACCGCACCGGGATTTCCACATTACGTATTTCGCGATAAAACTTCGCGTCACGTCACAACCCGCGCTCTTAGCCGCGTCCAACTTTTGAGGAGCATTAATTTC
The DNA here is from genome assembly GCF_001594045.1 of Atta colombica. Classification (NCBI taxonomy): domain Eukaryota; kingdom Metazoa; phylum Arthropoda; class Insecta; order Hymenoptera; family Formicidae; genus Atta; species Atta colombica. Next base: position 172,472 of record NW_017259377.1, read on the forward strand.
ACGCCTCGGTCAGATATACGACCGAATGCTCGACTGTGTCTCGCAGTGCCGTTTTTGCGACGGCTGTTTCAGTAGCTATACTCCGTCGAAAATCCGTCGCAAATCTATTCACTAGTCATCCCTTCGGTGCCGTGAAATTTCATTGAAACATGCGATTCGGTAATGCTTTAATATTATTATATTGTTGCGCGTGCAGGGATTCCCATGCTTGAAAAATGAAATGTAAACGGCAATTGCTCATAGTACATAATTATTTGTTCGCGTACATGCACGTTAATATAATTATACTTTTTCAGAAAATCAGAACGATATTATATTAATGTTCAGAATTATTACGTACTTGTAAATTAGAACGAAATTTATTAACAATTTCGTCAGCGTTTCAATATTCTTTTATTATTTATTTTAATACGCTTTTATATTTTTGATGATTAATATAATTTAATTAAGATTTAATTAATTGACAAATATATATATATTACAAAATTATATTACAATAATTTTTATTTAATTTTGATAAAATTTAAATTGTTAACGTTGTTTAATTGATTTTAATTGCCGTGCGTATAATTACATTTTTCTTTTTATTCACCGCATTTGATCAGAATTTTATGCAAATTTGATAGGATTCCACTATGATCTTTGATAATAGATAAAATAAATCATAAAAATTAATGGAGGAAAAACAATAATGCCACATGTGATAATTTGCGGTCTGCGTCGGTCACATTCAACATCGATAAAATTTGTCGAGGGAGATAAGTGGAATAAAACGCATAAAGGCTGAACCCACGTCGTAAAAAAGAAAAATTTATTACATGCCTACAGCAAACTTTTATGAGTCAGAAATATGGGTAGATGAGCGAGGAGAAGGCAAGCGAAAAAATGCAAAAGAATGGTGAAGTTCTTATAATTAAGTAGCCATGAAGATAAAAGTAGCATTATTTCCATCGCGTCAAAATAACGATGTGTAGTATTGAAAGTATGTAATGTCAAATATGAAGGAATATTGCTGTATCGTTTTTGTGTTTCGCATTAAAGAAAGAAAGTTAGAAGCTAGTTCTACGTGCTGACAAAACACTGAAATTGTAAGTAGAGAGATTTTTACGTGTGTCGATCGTGGGAGGTAGTGTTAAATCAACAAACTTTCGTTATCGAGGTAATACTATCGAGATCGAAGTACTTCGTTGTCGAATATATCAGACTGTTGAAGTTTTCTCGTAACTTGATATAGCAACTTCTAATTTTATTGTTCTTCTTTGAGATTAGACGATAATGCGATACGCGATTCATTAACTGTATATATATATATATATATGTATCGTACTCCGGATACTTAACGCTATGCCAGAAATATTACATCACTATATTTATTCAACGTACCTAATATTTTGTGCAAACGAATGTTAAATCAATAATGTCGATTTGTCGAAAAAAATACTTCATACATGTAAACGTGCACACGCACATTTTATTATGCGACGCATAAATTTTATGATACAACATATATCGAAATCTATATCAAATATTTACAAAAATACAGTACTGTGCGCGAGCTATCGTGCGACGAAGGCAGATAGAAAGCGTAAATAAATGTAATAAAATATCCGCACCACGGGACTGACGCAGCAGATATTTTATGAAAATAATGGTGTTTTTAATTTCATGCGTTATTTTCAAGAATTAGTTACATTTTTGGTCGCATTCGCGCTTCGCTGTTCAGAGAGATCTCGATTCTCGTCAGTATAACTATAAGTGTTCCTTATCCGTCATGGAATCCTGTGTTACGTTCTGTAGATTTATATATGTATATATTGTATATTATTCAACATTATTACGATCGTTTCGAAGATGCGAATAAGCATTAAAAATTTGTTAAATTGTTAGCCAATTTAACTCGTGATATTACTGTGGTAATTTAGTAGTGTTAGAGAAAATTAATTACCTTAAATAACGCCACTACGGTCTGAATGTTAAGATGTTGAACTATTATATATATTCATATAAATGGATTAATTTCAGAAATGATAAGAAAATTAATGATTTTTGTCTCTTGCTTTGTCTCTTTTTTTATAAATTTTGATAGTATTTGAGTAAAAAATTATTCAAGACCAATATTTAGCAATTTTTAGTAATTAATATCTTGTTAACTATTGCGAAAATTACAAAATAGTAGAAGACTTTTCGACTCTGTTTAGTCCGCTCTATCTACATAAAAGCAATTGGCAAAAACTTTCGGGACCTGTACACACACACACACACACACACACACACACACACACACACACACACACACACACACACACACACACACA
>NW_017259377.1:174886-182688 GCF_001594045.1 Atta colombica
AAATCCGTTTAAATTAAATATTATAATAATAATGATTATCAACACTTGCTTGTAAACTTAATTTAAATTTTATTTTATGAATAAATTTAAAGTTTTCTATTTTCAAAATAAATATCCTTCCCAAATTGTATTATTTTTAAATAGCTCGTATCTCGTTTCCTTTATTAACTGAGATCGCACGTGGTCTAATCCTAGGTCAAAAGAATTAAGTTCCTTGACCCAAAAAAAGGACCGCACCTGTCCACCGGAACAGGTGTCATAGCGTCCTTTCAAGACGTTGACTTATATTCCGAAACCATAAAAGGTTCGATTCGCAGATGTTCGCTTCTGTATACCTGCGAGACTGACCGTCTCCTCTTCCCCACTCTCCATTTCTCCTCATTATCTCCTCAAATTTTCCAGGGTTTGGACGTAACATCTGTTTCGGTAAAATTTCGACATCGTCACCATTGGCGTCGTTGGCCATGAGAGAAAGAGAGAAAGATAGTTAGATAGATAAATAGAAATTTCATTAATATCCTAGAGCAAGCCCTTTAAGGATACAACCGGTAAGTACTATACAATACATAAAAGAAGAATTTAAAAAAAAACATTGCGTGCAGTATTAAGATTGTGAAATCGAGAAATAAATGTAAAAGAAAATAATAAAAGTAATTTAATGGTATATAAAAATGAACTTAAAGATACAGCAGAAGATATATTACAAAGGTATATACAAAGATAAAGCAGATCCTGCTGCAGGACGCTCCGCAGATCAGAATCCATGCAAGAGAGAGAGAGAGAGAGAGAGAGAGAGAGAGAGAGAGAGAGAGAAATCGTGATCAGCGTCATAATATTGTCTCGTGCATGTCACTAGAATCTCGCCGCTTTTAACGTCCAATTATTAATCCCCGAAATTATTTCGCGTTCCACTCGCACTCTTAGCTTCCGCAATGAAGGACGGAATATTTATGAGGCAACGAGAACGGCCGATCCTGTCAAGTCTTTTATGCAAGTCGTTCGACCGGACCACTTCACGATCCTTTGTTTAAGCGCGATAATTATTAATGGCATTTCGCTATCGTCCTCTCTCCACCGCCACCACCCGTTTCCACCGTCACTCATCATTCGTTGGTGTCCCTCGCAGCAGTGAAGTTCCGTCTAGGCACTTCAGAAATAGAATACGCGAGTTTTCTAAAGATCCCGTTCTAACTCTTCTGTTGGATGCCATAAATTATGGGCCTTAGAAAGTTCCCGAAGAACAATGCATTCCGCGAGAATGAGAGAGAGAGAGAGAGAGAGAGAGAGAGAGAGAGAGAAAAGAGAGAGAAAAAGAGAGTTAATTGAAAACTTTTGCGCTAGAAACTGGACTTCGGACAGGGAACCTATATGTATTCTTAATTGGCAAATCGATTAACGTTGCAACATACAATAAGAATTGAAGTTTTTTGACTGTGTTCCTAAATATAATGCTCTTCTGAATTGCAATGTTTTTGAAAAGAAAGAGCTCGTTTTAAATCTCTTTTAATCAATGATTTAATAACATAGCCATATATTTTAAATTTTACATTGTTTTCTGTAAAATATATCATATTTTTCTTCGATTATTGACCGAGAACGATATTGGAGTTAGCGATAACACTTTATAGTTTATGGAATACAAATTGCGCATCAATCGATATTTTGATGCACAAGCACATGTACCATTATTATTCAATGGGGGATCGATCATATCCAAAATATCCGATAACAGTAACGATCATGTATCATGTGATTATCTTGGGCAAGGCACACAATATTAGGGACGGTTTCACAATATTGTTAATAAACAAAGCATGTCGTATTGATGTAATATTATTTAATAACCTCTTAATTCGGTAAACGCGAATCGAGTTTCACGTAGTAATTCACGATACGGATGTATGGGCAAACGATACGATTATATAACGAACAGATATGCGTAAACGGCTTTACAACGTTACGCTACCGTAGTATTTAATCATTCCCTTATCCGGCAAACTCAAATCGAGTTTCTCGCAATAATTCGCGATAGAGACATATTCGATAACTACGCAGAATGGCCATACGCGATGAAATTAACGGAGTGTTATATTCCAGAGTATCTATGCTTATCAATATTAAAACGAATGAATTAAATTATGTGGGAAGTAAAATAAAGAAAAAAGGAAGGAATATATTGAAATCATTGATCAGGGAGTATAAAAAATTATTTTATTTCTATAAATCTTTCTAGATTACTGATACATTATTATAATTGTCTGTAATTTGCGTACAATTTCAATTTTTAAAAATATACCGAAAAAGGATATTTTTTTAATCGTATATTTAAGATAATGCGGAATTATAATATGACTTTCGTTACGAACGAGACTGAGATAACTGTTACAATCGAGATACGACGTGCGCGGTTCTCCAATTTTCATCATAACTTGCGAACTCTGTGGAATCTCATGACACAAGATCGCATGTGCGAACCCTATTAACGTGGATAACGTGGAGGATGGCAAATGGCATGCGCGAGGTCTCATCGAGATATCGTTCTTCGTCTTCAAGTGCTTCTCTAGGCAACTTTACAGAGGCAAAGGCCTGGAATTCGTCACAAACACACCAGCACGCACCTACACACGTCACCATATCAACTTTGAAGTAGAAACGCAATAGGGGGATACCCGTTGTGGAAGGTGCTCGCTGTAATTTTCAAGAGAGATTTTATTAACTGTATGAGCGCTTTTCATGAACAACGTAATGAATTAACAAGTACTGCACTTAGTCAAATAACATGGGACTGTAATGTTGCTATATGTCATTTTAAACTTTTAATTATTAAAGGAATACATGTATATCCTCATACGACATTATGTAGTCTTTTTTACATTAAATGTCGGTTAAATTTACAAACGCGAAAACGATACGTAAAAATAGCGACGAGGAAAGACACTAAAAATAATTATTGCGTTACATTATTATAAAAATAAATATGCGTCTATAAAGTGATTATTTCTGCAAAAATTTTTGATAAAATTTCATGGTTTTGAAATGATTGACATATGTGTTATAATTTCTATTTTTATAGGGATGACCTTTTACAGGCGACCTCCTTTAAATTGCTACCAACTATCTGTCCTCTATTGGCCGAGGCAAACAGACGCCCCTGTCTTGTTCGTAAAACGCATGATCGATCAATACTTTGAAAAACCAGTGGAAGCGTGTCCTCGAAGGCCGTGACAGGAAAAAAAAGTAATACCGATAACGAAAGAGTCGACGAGGATGGTGGCGGTGGCGTCGGGAAGAAAAAAAATGAATTATGCGAGGAATCGAAAATGCTGGTCACGATGAGAACTCCGAGGTATTGTCCCGACATCCTTCTCGTTTCCTTTCCCCGTCGTTCTGTTTTGCCTTTCTTCGTATCCTTTTTTTCTTTCTCTGAAGAGAAAACGAAAGGAAAAGCGTAAGGAACGCGCTCAATATATACAGCATGTATACTGTGTAGGAATCTTACGAGACGTCGTTTCCTGATGGATTACCTATTTCGCGCACTTCTATCGCCGTACGGAATTGGTCCCGGAAACGTGCATTCATAGCACCGCTGACGGACGAAATACGCTTCCGCGTTGAATTACCAGCATCTATCCTCACAAACGTTCCATAAATCTTTATATTGACGGATTCGACGGAATCCTTCCACGTAGGAATCCTTTACGTAAAAAGGTCGCGCAGAGATCTGTCAGAAAAAAATTTCAAACAAAAATGTTGATGTTTAATGTCACTTCCAATCTCTACTTTTTGTTCTCAGTGAAAAAACTTCTAAAGACAAGGTATTAGTAAGATCTCAGAAGAGGGAGAGAGAAGAGAGAGAGAGAGGGACTTACTGTACCATATAGTATTGCGATTTGTAAAGTACATTGAATTTACGAGTATGCTCGATTTCACCGACAAAAGTATTCTTGAGAAGAAAAGAAAGGATCAAAAAGTGTATGATTTGAAAAGTTAGAACGCGAATCTCATCTCGATAGACGACCCGTTGCTATCTTTATCATTCTGAAAAGCAACCATGGGTCAAGCACGTGTACTAGTCGAAAGGAAAATATTTTCACGAGCTCAAATCTTTAAAATATCGAAAAAATATTTGTGCAAATTTCGAGGGAATTCGCTTAAAATCGGATTATTTATTGCAAAATTTTGTTCAGTATATGAATGAATGTTCAGATACAATTCTTTACTACGTTCTTATAAAATTAATACCATCGTAAACAGAGATCACTTGCAACAATCAATGTCACATTTAATTCGTGCACTAATTTTTAAATGATTACGTTACGTCGCAAGTGACAATTTCAATTTATATTACAGTATAGTAATAGCGTTTTCAAGTCAGTCAATACAAGCAGTAATATAACCAAGGACGTATATAATCGTAAGTAGTAAAAGTAAGCAATGTCGCATAAAACTCTAAGAATCTACAATCCCGGCGATAAAAGTGAAAGAGTTCTGGCGATTTTCCGGATAAAAATTCTTCAGGTTCTACTTAGTTAAAACTTTTTTCTTTCGAAATCTACCGTTTACTTAAAAGTTTTGAATAACTCTTGAAGAGTTTTATCAAAAAATGCTTCGACAAATCGACTTTAATTGATATAAAAATATTAGCATTTTTTTATAACGAAAATAAAATTGACGTTTTGTATTTTTTCAGATTAATTTTGCATTTAATTGCCAAGATTCTTTTTGAAAGAACTTCATCAAGAACTCGGAAAGAATCAGAATTCTGGATTATCGATATTCTATAAACGAAGTGTTAATTTAATAGTAAAGATAGATCAATTCCATGATCGATTCTCGAAGAAACGATGAGGTCAAGATGCCAATTAGGATGGTGAACGAAGATGGAAGGCAGTGGCCGGAAGGCAGAGCGCCGTATTTTCATTTGGCCGGATCGCTCGTCAACCGGCAGTTAATCCTGGTCGAGGGACAAGCCCGGGGATGAACTAGTCGACGCAACGGGATCGTTAGTTTTAATCGTTCGACTGCTATTAGTTCGTGTCATTTTACCCCCCCCCCTCCCTCCCCCCGTTTCCCTTCACCAACCGTCCGCGTCCTCTATTCTCCCGCTTTCTCCGACGATTCGATCCACCCCCTTGTTCCCCATTGTTGCCTCTTTGTCACTCACTTGTCGCTTCTTCCGCAAACCATCTTTTCTCTCTCGCTTTGTCGAGTCGAGTCTCTCTCTTCCTACCTCGTTCGCTCCTTAACTGCGTACTCCCTGGTGCCCGGGCTCAGACGACATTATCGATGGCGGGCATTAAACGTCTTTTGCCTTTTCCACCTCCCTTACTCGTTGCCATCCCTCCGTGCGACGAACCTCTCAGTCCCTCGTTCTATCCTGCCCGACGCGACGTTCTCGCTGCTGTCGCTTTAACGTGGATTTCCTATCCGGTGGCTTTTGATAACGGCGCCTTGGCAACGTCTTCCATGTTACAACGAAACCGAGACCGAGCGCTGAAAAATGAAGTGACTTGTGTAGCTCGCCCTCGATAAGCAGCGCTCGCGAATAAACGTGATGTTCCCTCCGCTTGCGTTTCAATGAGACTTTTGATCAAGTAAAAAAAAACTGAAAAGCGCCACGATCGACGCCATATAACTTTAGGTGATTTTTTTTAATTGAAATTCAACGATCCGATGAATCACCGACGAAAAATTCCACAATTGCACAAGGACGAAACGTTTGGCGTACATTCTGTACAAATAAAATTCGGTGAATGCACATGAATAACGAACAAACGACAAATCTCGTATGAAAAATAAAAAATACGATTCCACAGAACGGTTCGTTGCCATTGAAAGATGCAAGGTAATAACGACCGTTTGGAATTATTCCCGTTTTGGAATAAATAATTCTTTTATTATATTTTTTTTTATCTTACCTACTATTAACGAAAATATAAATTTTTCCTTGGCTATTTAAAAAATAATTGAATTAATAATTCATATAGAAATATTTGATTATATTTAAAATATATTTGAAATACATTTGAAATTTTATAGTTTGCTCATAAAGCTAATAATTTTATATCAAATGTTTTACCTGACCGTTTGGATTTTTTAAAGATCTCACATCGATCTATATTATTTCTGGGTTTCACATATAAATTTTCTCTCTTATTACGATTATAACTTAGCATGCATAATTTATCAAAAATTTTAATTTATTAGAGATAAAATATCATTAATGCATTTTTTTTACTACAATTGAAGTTCTTCTGAATATCACCAACGTTGGACTTAGCTGTTTTAAAACGGTAAGTCTCTTACAATTGCATCAAGTCCTTTGAAAACATACGTGTGAAAATCCAACCTACGTAGGCGACCCTACGTGGCTCAGCTATGGCATTTTAATGCAAATGCACATGGCTCTCATATACTATTACTATACACTACCACCATTTTCGCAGTGAGATTCTTCTAATTATATTAGCCATTGCATCGGTCACTGACGACGGTTGAATTCAAAAGATGAATGAAACGTGCAGAATGCTAAATCTAATTTAAAATCAAAGTTAGAAATAATTATATTGAGAATAAGTTAAAGAAATCAATATACATCAAATACTAATATATATCGAACTATCGATATGCAATTGATTTTATGTGATTTGGCATTTCTCTCCTTTCCAAAGCTCGCGATAGAATAGAAGAATAGTATCAAATATTTAACACGTCTAAAAGATTCAGTTCTGTTGTCTACGATGCAGTGACTATCCACATGTCTATACGTATTGCACTCTATACCTTTACAATCTCTCCAAAATGAATTCGTGCTATGCAAATAAACATTTGGCAAGAATGTTTTATCTCAGACAGCATCCACCGAATGTATTCGCAATTTCTCGTTATGCAAGATCATTTATTTTTTACATAAGCATTCCTTATTTTTGGGAATTCGAAAGCTAGCTAATGATAGCTGTCGTAAATAGAAAAGCCTTTATTCTGTCAATAACTAAGTATAACCAAAGATCGTCCAGGTGGCTCTTAACGTGCTGAGCACCGAAGTGAAACTTGAGAAGTATTAATCCTGCCTCGGGAGAAGATATCGAGAGCAGCCGGTGCGCGGGAAGAGCCGTGCACCCAGGAAAATTACACAAGCTAACGCAAGGTAACGGAATCTTAATCTCGTTGGTCCCAGCGCTCTCTTGCTTTGCTGATAAAAAGAAAGAGCGAGACAACCTGCTCGCGTTTGCCGACGAAGACTTGACAGGGACAGCAGATGGCCATCTCGCAGATTTTCCACCTGGCAACCCCGCGCACCCCTGGGGTATAATTTCGGTAATTTAATTTCTCGGCTTAATAGAAGATCCGGGATCGTGAAAAGACGAACAGCTAAAACGAAAAGAAATGCGGTTAGCAAAAGAAGACGAGAATTACAACTAGAGAGAGGAAGGCACGAAAGTAGCACGTCCATTAATACTTTGGGAAAATTACTATGTCATTGCTTGCGATAAATTGTAGATGTAATTAATTACGGGAGAAACACGAAAAAGTAACGGAAAGAAAGAATAGAATAATCATTATTTTTTAATAATCAAAAATGTCAATTCTCTCTATTTTGCAAAGCAATAAAAATAATGAAGACAAATCAATATTAGAGCAAAAATCAGGTAACAAATATAAAACTTATTTGTTTATTATAATCTTAAAAAGTATACTAGTTTTCACGAATACGAAAATATCTTGCAAGGAACGTTTCGACTTACTTAGTCCTCCTCAGCCAAACGCAAACAGTTAAATTATATAATATATAAAATATATAA
>NW_017259377.1:182788-202686 GCF_001594045.1 Atta colombica
AATAAAGTCAATATAATAGATAAAATTGAATTGAGTTACATTGAGTGATTATGAAGCCTCTATGATAATTGGATATAATAAGAGATATTCTTCAAATCCAAATGTTATGTAATTGTTTCTTCGTTCAAAAGCAAAATAATAGAATCCAATGTTAAAACTCGATTGAAGAGTCAATTGTAGTATTGTTCATGAATAATTTAGTTTCGTTAATTTTTTTGTAAAGAATGATACTATTCAAAAATACAGAAATAGTTTATAAAAGTTATGTGTTAAACATTCTTACGAAGAACAAAAGAATAGATAAAAACTTAGAAATACATAAAAATTAATTTCTATGTCGAATACTATTAAATTTATGTCCAGATAGCAAAACGATGCTTCGTGTGACTAATTGTAAGTAAATCAAAACATTCCTTCCATTTCGTGAAAACTGGTATACTTTTTAAAATTATAATAAACTAGTTTTATATTTGTTATCTGATTTTGGCTCTAATATCAACCTATCTTCATTGTTATTATTTTTTAATTTTTAATTGATCACTTTAAACTTTTTAGGCAAATATTAATACAACAAATTACATGAGAAACGATTAATGTGTTCTTCATAATAAGGAGATCTCGAAATTTTAAATGTTAGTGATACATTACTGGTCAGGATAGTCGCGCAAAGAGAAGAATTCGCACAGCATCACAATGATGCTTTTATCCGATACAATATCAAATACGCTCTTTCGTCACTTTATATAAATACCATTACTGTATAGAATATAGGAAGAGCTGCTTTCTCTCGCAAGAGAATAAATTTCTATATTCAGCACGCGATATTATCCACGGCATGCATCAATGATATATCGTTAGAGAAATGATTACTGGCACACATAACGGAACGTGCTATCGCCGGATTTAAAAGCTTCCTTCGCGCTAACGAACAGATAAATCTCTTACATCTGTATATATCTACGATATGATCTTATCGCCGCTAATACAGACCGTTACGTTATATATTACCGTATAACTAAAATAAACGCATCGCAAAAGGCGACACGGAAGGGGTGGTCGCGGTTTTTGCTTACGACGAGCCGTCAGCTTTAACGATCGTAACGTCGCGTAAGAGAACCGTCCGGGCGCGTCCTGATTTCATTAACGGTTTTAAATACGACCACCGGTAATTCTAGCTTGCGGTGGAAACGTGACCATAAACCGTCCTGGAGAAAACGAGAAACAATTTCCATGATTAAGAGGATAAACATTTACATTTTTGTAGCCCTCCTCTCTGCCATTTTACTCGTAATTGAGTTCCATAAATCACTAAGTACTCTCCCCCTGATTTATTCAGTCTGCAAACCTTAATTCTCCTGGTAGATTTTAGCATTTTATACAGCACGGTTGACATAACTTTATATAGCAGTGACATTAATTGCGATGTAGATTCGACATTATGACGGCTGCGCGTCATTCGAATTCCCTGAGGATTAATATAATCACAGTGAATTCTACATATCATATAGTGCAGAAATGTAATAAGCGGAGCGTTAAATTTTCGGATATATATAGCCAGCAAACCTGATATAATTCGCGCATGATCTGTTTGCGTAATAGACGGCATGGTGCCACCTTTTTTTCAATAATAAATAATTCGCGCAAATTGGAAGCTTCTTTGAAACGGAAACGTTCAAAGCCTAACTAAATAATCTGATAATAAGATGAGCAGATGAGACTTGTCTCGGTATCATTAATGCACCTCTGCGCATTGACTGCGACTAGTTGGCTATTCCGTGTATGATACACCCTTCGTAGAGTCGAGCTCTGAAATATCATGAGTATCACAATGCCAAGTCGTTGAGAAACGCTTGCGAATGATAGATATACGATGCACGAACGCACCATATATTCAGGCGTGCGCCGGATAATCTACTTTTCCTTAATTTATCTTACTCATACGTAACATGCGCAACCACGTTCGTGCAGTCCCACGGATGATGAGTGCGCACGTGCGCAAGATACAATGACACTTGCGCCGCGTATTAAAAACTATTGTTGGAAAGTTAAAAAATAATTATTTGTTCCAGCTTGCACAGTGATGTACATTTGGTTGAACCAATTTTCTTTGAAAATTCAGTAATCTGACAAATTCGACAAAAGATAACATTTGGAATAGTCCGAGTTAAAGCTCTAGATATACCAAAGTAGCGCAAAGATCCTCCATTTTCAACTTATCATATATTATATACGACCATATCAATAACACTTAATGCTTATTGGTCTACAAGCTATTATAGGTCCAAAATGGCGGTCGAAATAGCCAATAGGAAAGTTGTCGGCATTTTGGCTTCTTGTTTGATAAAAAGATTGCGCTACTTTGATAGAGAAAAGTCACTGACATAGATCTCCTAAAGCGACATCCCCTTATTTCTCAGAAACTATTGCATTTATTAATACTAATAAAATCATGATCTGTTTAACTAATTAAAGAAGTATAAACTCATAATTTGTATATATGTGACTTGTTTATATATCAAATCAGTTAAAAACAAATTCTACGAATGCGAAAAAAAAATTCTTACAAATTTTCTTTTGCTAATTGCGTAGTTTAAATAATAATGATTATATTATTGATAATATTACGTCGTTTTAAATGCTTGCAGTTTCCTAAATTAGTTTTATTTATATTATTTTTTCTCTTAGTTTTTTCATAATATTGTACGATTTAAAATTTAAAATTGGGGTGCAACGTAAAATAAACGCCATACCTGTCTGTAAAACAGACCATGAACTAATTTAATCCTTATAATATTGCTTTATAGTGTCAAATATCTCTATTGGAGCTATGAAGACAATCGTGCATATGTCGAAAAATTATCGCATTATATATTTGCATTTTGCAGAAGCATAATAAGTAAATATGCATATAATTTAATAAAAATGTTTTATAACGAAGTGAAAAGATTCTAAAAAATCTATACATTCATTTATAGGTACTCTATATAGAGAATTCCTGAGAAAAGAAAAAAAATAGGAATACGTAGCACTTACTGCCTATTGTGTCAGTTTTGGAGCCATTTTACCAGACACTCATTTTTGCTCATCTAAAAAAATTAATTATTGCAAAATTGCAAATAGTATTATAAAAACTACTTACACTATCTGATAAAAGACACTTTTTAGTTTGTGCTTATGTTTTTAAAATTTTATTTTTATCTTTTGATTAAGAAATATTGTTTGAAAACAAAGTGGTATGTCGATATCGGCGATTTTCCTCTATATCTACAGCTTTAGTTAAAATAGCACAGCAATGCTTGCAAAGCGTTAAAAAAGCGCATACAATATTGCTTTTTTAGCTTTGTTAACACCTTATAAACGCTACTTGAGAGTATTCTCTAAAGGTGAATGTATTATTACTGCAGACTTCAGTGTTGCACTTATTTACAACTAATGTAATTATCAACGAATATTTTTTCAATAATAATAAACATTGAATCTGCAGAAAATCACAACCTCTAAAAGTGAATCAGTGTACTACAAGTCACTGATTCTCTTTTAAAGAGTAAACATCTTTCAATATCTGTCTCCTAGATAATATGAGCAAATAATTGGCAAATAATAACATGTCTACTTTTTTAGAAAATATAGAAAAAAATAATAAAACTCTAAACTAAGTTACATAATTAAATTAATTAAATTGTGTAATTAATTAATTCAATTAATCGTGTCTCTCGAACCATCATCCACCGATTACATTTCATACGTGTGCAACGTGTATCGCAAATATGTGACTGATCTAAACAGGCGTATTCGTTTATTATTCCGCATCATTCGACACTCGACAATGACGTGCGGCGTTCGAATAGTAACTAGAATAATAACGCGAAATCGCGTCAATTTCGAACGTGTGAGTACTTTGTGCACCGCACTGTTTGTATGACGTCGCGTCTAGACTCGTAACGCGCCGTTGTCTATGCTCCATTCGGTTCTGTGCGAATCGATCGGGGATATCTATAAACCCTCAGCTTACGGACGTGCATAAATCGCATTCCATTCGCGTTTGCGTGCAGCACGCACCGTCGATTCGCCATCCTGCGGCCGACGACTGACAACGATGACGCAACCGCATCGTCAGGTTGGTATTATTAAACGATTCGGGACCCACAAACGGGTAACGGGTTGTAACCTCGCGAATCGCGGGTTGCAGACGTCGCCTACATAAAATGCGTCCTGCGTGAACGACCCCAATAACGCCGTTGCACTACGTGCGCGTTTTATTAAATGTTATATGTTCGAACAATATCGTCGAAATATAAATTGTTCCCGTCGATTCTGCGGATAAAACGTGTAAAAGTAGTCGAAATTAAATTGGGATGATGATAGGATTTACCTAAATATCGCTTTAATGTATCTATTCCCCGAGCGATATACGTATACCGCGTAAAACTGCTCGCAATTCGTTTCCGCTAAAAAGCCTCGATAACCGTTCGCATACGCATACACGCGCGCATATTTTTTCGCAGTTACACGAATTCCATCCGACAGTTCCCCTCGGTGACGGAAAGCGGAAACCCGATGCACACCGTTTACTCTGCACCGTTTATTCTGTTACATGTCAGTTGTTACCGAATAACAGATGAATGTTTTCTCGAATACAGTTTTCACGATGTCCCAGTGACTCTACCGAGTAGATATCACTTTATCTGTTAGCAATATTAAATCGCGCTTAACCTTTCACACTGAATCTTTTTTTACTTACAGATGAAATTTCACTTTCAAATTTTTTATCACACATTTTTCAATTGTTTTTAGTTTAAGATTTTAATATTTGAGTTAAATAACTATTTAGCAATGTATGAGAGATGTTCAAAAGTAATCCTGAATTTTTCCAAATTTTTTGAAAGCCTAGAATAATAAAATTTGGATTGAATAAGAAAGATTCAGTGTTCCTAGAAGGGTTAAAGATGGATACACTCTTCTCCATTCTATTACAGCTGTAAGAGAAAAGCAGCTCTCTCTCTCTCTCTCTCTCTCTCTCTCTCTCTCTCTCTCTCTCTCTCTCTTTTTCTCTCACACATTCGCTCGCTCTCTCTCTCTCTCTTTCTCCCCTTTTCTCTCCTCGAACTATCTCGTTTCGGTGGAACGACGCCATAGTAATCTGGCAATTTGAATAGCACTGATTGACTCCCCATTATTATCGCCCGACTCTCCGTTAACATGATAATACGCATTAGGATGGTGCCAAACCGTACGATTCACTCAACACCCTCTCTGTTCTCTCCCATTGCAATCCCCGTATATCTGTGCACAAATATGCACGATAGGAACATCGGAGAACATGCATTCTGCCGTTAAGAGAAGCAGACACAAGAGCAATTGAGACCAAGTACGCCTTCGACATTCGCTATGTAAACGTTTGCCGAAATGGTCAACGATGCCAATATTATCATGAATCAACCTTAACGAAATGGTGGACTTTGTTCGCGGTTGGCGTGTAAGTCCCATCATTATAATCTCATGTAAGATTTAACCAAGCAACCAAGACGGATTCGAAATCGGAGATTTTTCATTGCAAAGGAATTTCTGCTTTTAATTTTTATGTTTTAATTATTGTCATATTATTTATAGAAAAGTAACGAACATAACAACTGTTCTTACGTTAAGATTAATTACAATCTACAATCTACAATCTACAAAATTGTTGTGATATTATAGAGAATTATTATATTTTATCCTTTATATTAAATTTTTGATAATGTTTTGATTTCAATTATTATTACTTCATGGGTAAATATATAGAAAAGGACTTCCAATAATCTTGACCTTGACATATGTTATTAAGGTCATGATCTTGAGTGACGATCTTCAACAGGTTCTGGATAGCGATCGCTATTAAAAAGTTATTAACATATAAATTTGAAAAATGACATCTTTTTTGTACTATATAAAACAGAAATTCTCTCTCTGATTTAAAATATATTTAACGACTTTCCACGCGAAGCGAGATGAGGTGAAACCACTAACTTCTATAACTAGCCTGTTGACTCAATTTGATAGAAAGAGATAAACCTCTGATTTCAAGTCCTTGTTTCAGTTCATATTTGCGTATATATGCGTATTGTCTGTGAATATCACGTGAATTTATATGACTAACATTATTATCCTTGTGATTTACATGTGAAAGTGAGTAAACACAACTATGGCGCTGCCCAGTCTTCAAACATGAAGACGAAGTCGGTTTATTTATAGAAATCTATGGAACTCGCTTCATATGGAAAGTCGAACGCTCTTTGGCAGAGAGGGAAGTAGGGTGGAAGTTGCTTTGCGTGGAAGTCATAAGCTTCTAAATCACAGGGGGGGAGGTGGAATAGAAGTCACGTGGAAAATAGGCCTCTGAAGGAGATAGAGTGAAAGTCATTTCACGTGGAAAATTGTAAAATATATTTTAAAGCAGAGAATTTCTGTTTCATAATAGAAAAGAGACGTCATTTTTCAAAATTTTTGTTAATAACTTTTTAACGACCGCCACCTAAAACCTTGGAAGTTACTCAAGGTCACGACCTTGACAATATATGTCTTGATCAAAGTTATTGGAAATGACGCCCTTTTTTATATATTTACCACCAATAAATATTTTTTTGCAGTAAGTGCTTATAACTATCTCATAATTGCTTTTTGAGGGCACAAGTATGTACTCCTTTAAATGTTCAGTATACGGTGCTCAAAAATACAAACAATATCATAAGAAATAGACGAAATTGCTTCACTCTACCTTAGATTATTAAAAAAAAATTAATGCTAATTTTTGTTATATATTAAAGGAAGATTTAATTTTTATTAAAAATGTTACATGTTTGTATTAATACTGTGCTTATTGATAATATCAAAAGATGAAATTATTAGTTGGCGTTGTCTTGATTAGATAGTACTAACTGAACACGCATAATATGGCCAAACTAGAACATGATACAGTTGCATGCAATACGGCAGTGTACATGTAAGCAGGGCTGCGATCGTTTACAACCCTTTGGCATATTACAGGTTAATGTATTAAATGGCGAATCATATTCGCCATTCGCCAAGTTTGCGAACAATTACAATCGAAATCTGTATATGTATTATGAACAACATACAAATTTATCTAATGCAACTCATAATTAATTCATTTGCACATTTAAAATTCTCGTCTATTATTAGAACAGCGAAAATATGTGTATTACGCCGTTCATTTGCATGTAAAGGTAAACTGCGGTAAACCACGAATCATAATAAATTATTTCGCCTTTACGCATTGTAACACATAATTATTTCGAAAATTCTTTGTTAAAAATTAGGAATTACTTTTAGCGTAATAGTAAATAAACTATCTTTACGACTTCTCACAATGTTCTCATAGTTTCATTCATCACTATTATCTCAGATTGTGACGTTAGAAGCATGAAAGTACACAATAAAAATTCTTACAAAATTTGTTAATACAAAAGTACATATTTTTAGTAAAATAATATTTACAATTTGCAGAATTGACTTGTAAAATACTGAGAATTTTATTTCGTTATTTATTAATAAACCATATCTGGAATTATGTATAATCAAAAAACGAAAAAAGAGCTGTTTGCAGCTTTAACCAACTGCCAAATTAAATTATATAAAAATAATTTATGATATTACTATTTAATAATATTTCACATTATGATTTATGATATATAATAATTTAAAATATGATTTAATTTTCTCCCCGAATAGTTTTTATGATATACATTATAAGTCTAATCTATCTATTACAAATGTTGTTTTATTGGAAAATATTTCTATTACATACAATTTGCAAGAATTTTTATTGTGTTTTCTCGCTTCTGAAATAGTTGTGTGAGTAAACAGAAGTCCCTTAACACTCTCTGATTTGTGTACTTTGCAATTTGCAAAATGTAAACTTGATTATATCATAATTTTCTGTCAACCGCGACGTGCAGATATCTGTCTGTTGACATTGCACCATCATCGGCGAAATCGTGTAACAGCTCATGTACGTCACGCTAACGTTGAAATGTAACTAATTAACGTCTCTAGAACCATATCACTCTCGACACGCGTGCGATCTGCAGACGGGGAGTAACGTGAATATGCAGAGTCGGCTGCGGCCGAGGAAACTCAGACTGAAATCGTAATATCGTTGTCCGCGTTGGAAGATCCCAACGTGCTAATCTCTGCCATATGTGTATGCCGTACGCGAGATCATCTAATGAACATATCATTGTCGATAATGTGCACTCTCGTTTGCAACATACGGATATTCTTTTATATATTGATGTCGCGGCGTGCAATCACGTTCATCCTATTTCCTCGTAAATAAATATGTAATATATAATAACAATAATTATATTAGGATTCTCGAATTTTAAACAATACAAAAAAATAAATATAATAAGCTAATGAAAGTCAGCAATAAACGGCGCAATTATTTAGTAATAATTAGTAATAATTAATATTCAGATATTGGATTGAGGTCTTCTTTATTTTGAACGTTTCGATTCTCTTTAGAATCCTCCTCAGCAAGAATGATACAAGTATCATTATGATATAAGTATAATTAGTTCACATGGATATCTGAGTGATACGTCGTCGTACACAGACGTGTGTTCTAAAAATGTGTGAACTTTATATTTTAACAATTCTACTTTTTAAATTTTAATATGTTCAACAAAGCTTCAGTGCAATGCTTCATGATGATTAATAACGCTACATCTTTGTCAATTTGCGAGTGACTTAGGCATTATGAACATGTGAGCTAATTATACTTGCATCATTCTTGCTGAGGAGGACTCCAAAGAGAGTTGAAACGTTCAAAATAAAGAATCCAATATCTGAGTATTGATTGTTCACTAAATAATTGCGTCGTTTATCGTTGCTGGCTCTCATTAACCTATTATATTTATCTTTTTGTATGTAATATATATTATGTGATTCTAGGCATAAACGACATCTGATCAAACAATGATCTTGTTTGATCAACAGAAAGTGAAGCATCATGAAACGAGAGGAGGAAGCAATGGCGGACACGTAAATAAGTGCCGTGTATGTATGTACACCAGCGGATGTGCATAATACTTACCCGGAAAGAGCATACGATCGTGTAGAGAATGAAGGCTAGTAACGGTGAAGGGAGGGACAGAATGAGGTACGGGGTGGGTTAACAACGTGATCACGGTTCAAGCACTCCCGCAGGATCGCCACATCAGCTGGCCGACCCACCCTTTCTCACTATCCGCCATCCAGTCTCTTCTCCATCCAGTATTTTGCTCCTCTCTATCCCCATCCCTCTCACCACGGAACACTTCTCATCCTCTCTCGCGTCAAGCCCTTTCCGGAATACACTCTTGTCGTATGGTCTGTCAAGATACCTAGCTCCCTTTTCCCTCGCGATCGTTTCCATCGATGCATGCACGACGCGCTTATATGCACGTGCGAACCTGCCATGTGCAGATCGCCGGTCGTCGATTAACAGCCTCGTGCAATACACAAGCGAAACATCTCATCGTATCGCGGAAACGCTCGCGTTTCGAAAAATGACAGCCCTCTACCGATTTTGCGAATCGTGTTTTTCGCGCTGTTCCTTTTTTTCCCACATTTCATTTTTTTCCTCATTTTACGTCATGTCGGTTTTTTTTTTTTTTCGTACGAAATATCGCTATTCTTGTCTCGATTTTTTCTACGTGCGATAGCAATCATCCCTGATATTTGATGAGTCGTTAGCGTTAATCACGCACATTAATTAACTTTTAAACGCTATACCACAGAAACAACACATATGATATACATATATAGGTATAACATCCTAATTCGATTGCTGGTAATTTTCATTAAAAAATATATAATATTATTGTAAAACATTTTTTTCAATCAAACCACCAGACATTAAGAGACATAACTGTACCAAACAAATATATGTATTTTTTAATATTAATAAAAAATGTTTTACATTAAACAATAAAAGAAGGAAAAAAGCTGAAAAAGCCGAAAAGGCTTTTAAGATATTGGAGTACTTGATAAAAGATCGCATTAACGAATTGTATGTGGAGAAGAGGCGATAGAAAAATTCGCCTCTACTATACGATGATAAAGATTCGTAATTTTTCTGACATAAATGTCAAACATTAATAAATCGCACGTTGACATGAATTCTGTCGTCTGTTAAATCTCGTCAACTTTTTTTGTTCTGCATCGATTTTATGAGTATTATTTCTGGAAATCTCGCTAAACATAAATGTCGATTTTGACATTAGGCATTATGTTTTGCGTCCATCAACATACTACAATATATTATTAGTTACCTACTTCTTATATTTCAGTTACCTATAATATTTTTTATATCTGTGCAATGGACATACATATGTATTGGATTGTCCGGAAAGTTCGTGCCGGCTAACCTATATAATTTAATAAATGTATACTAAAATTTAAATTTTCTGCGTTTAAATTTTCCTTCAACATCGGCACGAACTTTCCGGACAACCCAATATTTGCTCGGCATTATGCGCGTAAACATAATGAAATAATAATGACTCACGATTTTCATCATCTAAACATCATCAGCCTATGTAAGTCATTTATAATGAAATTTCTCTATCAGTTTACTGGCGGTAAACTGGCGGAGTTTGCTGGTTTACATTAATTGACCTTATTATTACCACTGCCACCTGCATTAAAGACCATTCGCAACAGGCCAACGTTTTCGATCCGAAAGTACGAGCGGAATTTTCTCATGGTACCTCTCCGGAAGTATCCTACACCAACCTCGCAAATGCAATTTCATTAGTCTAATGGATTTCGATGCTCGAGACTGTAATCCGTTATTTTTTGCATGCCGCAGTACGGAAAATTGGATAATTTATAGGTTTGAAGTAATGAAAGGGAATTTAACGTGCGGAGGAAAGATCTACGCTCGTGAGGCGATCTGAAAACTATAAAAATCGAGTCAGACTTTGTGTGAAAAATAAGAAGAAAAAAAAAAGAGGAAAGGGGAAGAGATGAACACCGCGAACGGCAGAAACAACTGGATGGAATCCGGACTATTCAAGAACAACGCAATTACTCTATCACAATAGATCTGCGGACTACGAGTTCTCTTGGCATGGCATCTTGTAGTATCGAACAAACTCGTGAGGTCGAGGAGGGACGTTTCCGATCCTTTTACCTTTCAATTAATCATTCGAGAATATTGGAGCTTTCCGAACGCTCTTTCCCATGCGCACTAACATATTACGAATTAATCTTAAATGAAAGGATGATTTTCCAGTTACGTATTACATAAAAATTCATATGAATGTTTTTAATATTTCTACTTATAACGGTATCTCTTACGTATACATGCATGTGTATATACATATATATGCATGTATTGGTTTATATTAACCATGTAATTTGGAATTTAATTGCGTTCTGGTGACGCTAACGTCGGCCGCAATCGCCTTTTACATATTTTATCGCTTTCGTTAATTAAACCCTGCGCGCGTGCGCACGCGGGCACTGCGAATAAAACGAAATCTGAAATGTAGATTTCGCCCACCCGCTGCTGTTATAACGCGCGCCAAGAGAAATAATTTACTTTTTCAACAGCTTCGCGTATGTCGCGTCCAAGCTAGTTATACTGCCTTTTCACACAGAATTTCACAGCTCGTAAACACGGGAACGGAGCCGGTGCACGTGGCTGTCGGTTAATTTAGGGCAGGTTCACGATGCAAGTGCGTGCGTGCGTGGAATCGACCATGGCCGATCGTGTTCCATGCACACGTTATTTCAACGCTTGAATTTTTAGTACCGTTTCTGTGTCGCATTCACGAAAGTTAAAACTCCGGAAACACTGTATCTGGAAAACGATCGACGTGCGAGTCGTCAATATTGCGAATCATCGTGCGGTGTTTTGATTAGAATTAAAATCGGAGAGTTTAGCATAAAAGAAAAGCGACAAAATAGACTTTTATACTCAGCAACTTCTAATTATAAAACTCTGTATTAGTAATAATATAGTGTTTCGTAAATGAAAAATTTTATCGAATCTATTTCATTTATTGATTAATGATTTATTTGATTCTTATTTGATTGCTTTAAAAGCAAGTACGTGGTTAATTATAATCAAGAATAATATTATAATTTAATAATAGTGCCATAAAAAGATAGAACAATTAACTTCTTTTCCTCTTTGGGCTGTTCTCCTCTTAATTCGACCGCCAACTTTCTTATGAAATAAAGCTTGTTAAGTCGATTATATACAGTTTTGCAATAACGTGAATTAACGTAATGCATTATCGGATTTAGAATTACGCGCGATAGATAGAAATCTGACAAACAGGCCGGTATTCTGCACTGATCGATCCTGCGTGTCCTGCTTAAGTGGAAGATGTCGTTTTAGTGAAACCACACAGAGGGTGATCAAACCCAACAGAGACTAACGGAAGGAAAATCCGTTACAGTACACGGTACGGTACATTATGTATAAGAGCTCGCAATAAAGAAATAAATTGCCCGCCTTCTTCAGCGAAAGGAAAAATAATTCTCTTCTCTTGCTTCTCCACTAACACGTAAATTACGGAAATTATATCAGCGATAAAACTAAAATTACGCTAATATTTAAATGTAGTATCATAACTAGCGGAATTTTCGCACATCAAATATTTTCATTCCTAATTTTTTAATTCTCTCTTATAAAAAGTAGAATTTACGAAAAAAAGACTAACGGGGAGTGGAACTGCGCAATGAAATTAATGAGAGAGGGTATGGACGGAAAGGGACAAATTACTTTTCTGGCAGACGTTCCATTTCACGCACAATTTAACCGCGCGATCTCCGTAAAAGGCGCTTGCATGATTGCTTTGCTTGCAATATAGTTGAAAAGAAAACGATCAACAGCCGAGAACGGAATCAGGCAAGCGCATCCCCCGCTTTTACCTAATCACTTTTGTGATGGCTCGATTAATCTTTCTGATGAAATCTGAACTGTTACTCAAATCGAAAATGTTTGAATAAACGTCTTCTTTAAAGAAAATTGAAAAGATTGAGCGAGGAATATTCTTAAGCTCTACATCATTTTATTTTGCAATCAATTATAATCGCGTAATCGATATAATGTAAATTCCAATAAAACGATATAAGATATCTAAAAAATTATTTAGCGATAATTAAATAAAGATTAAAATTTTACATAAATATTTAAAATATTCCTATTTCTTTCTATACAAGGGGTTGAAATGATTGTCACGTAGCTAACGTAAATGAAAAAATGAATATAGCGATACAGATTGTCAAATTTCTAGCAACGATAGGATCATTACTTGTAACGATGAACATTTTCCTTCTGCTGTTTATTCAAAGTCGTCTACGAGAGAGTCGTTACTTTAAATAGGTCATTTGAAGGGTAGAACTCACGACACAGATAAATCTAGCGTAAACTTTTAACTTGTGTAAATGATTACAATATTTCACAGATATTTCTTTCTATTGATTTGATGCAAAAGTCCGTAATTAATTTCTCGTTATGTATTGACTGTTACATACACAGATCTGAAGGCGGTGTCCTTTGACGTGCCACTGTAGGAAGTGCTTTATCAAAGACTTCATAACGTAGTCGACGCGATTGTCTACTATATCGTATAAAGGAGCTTCTGAATGTCATTGTAAAATCGCAAATTATAGATATGAAAGACAATATCAAAGTGTTATTTATTCTTGCTCTGAAATCAACAAATACGAAGAAGAGCGGCAGAGCGAAAAGATATTAGAAAGAAGGACGTTAGATTTTTCAATTTAGCTGACGGTGCATAAGACCAGCACTGGTTTATAATATTATCTTATCTTTGTGGATTGTGCTATTAGTCTGCGTTCCTGGCCGACAGTTTTCACTTTATCCCGACAGTTTTACTCGCGAGTTTATTTCTAGCAGCTAGATGAAAGCGCTCTGCAGTTTTTCCTTTGGTTACACATCGCGTCTCCATCGTGCTGTTGGCACGGCATTTAAATACTTGATTGCGTGCGCTTTTTTCCTAAACCCCTTCCTTTTCATCCTTTCTACTCAGTGCTCGCTGTAATGTCTATCTTTATTTTTGGCCATCGCGAGGATCAGAGACAAGATGTGCACAACGGTATAATGAAAATAAGCTAATTGCGCATGTTAAAAGCTTTTCCGGGTTAACAGTGATGAACTGCGTAACGAGTTTTGTGCCGCAGCGCGCTTGAAGAGTTGGTTTGTGCGATAATTTTCAGTTTATTTTCGTAGATGTGTAGCAATTGTTAAATTAGCAATTAGATAGTAATGGGAACAACAAGCTTACATATAACAATATAATAAAGAAATAATATTGTATTCATTTTTCTACAAATAAAATTTAATTGTGTTTATTATATTTTCAAAACATCTATATGCTATTACACTGTTATAAAGGTGTCGACGCGTGTCTGCGTTCGCTCAGTACGACGCGTATTACCATGTTGTTCCAATAATGCTTTTAGAGTAATTTAGAGTCACGTCCAAAGGATCGCATGTAGCTTGCTTTCTGGTCCGTTAAAAATTACGAGGAACAGTCGACACAGCGTGTCGACGTTTCAGCAGCGTTCCATAGGGGTTTAACGGCTACCAGCAACGGGGCTCGTTCACGGTTTGCCGCCCCCGACGGCAGTGGTGACTGCGGCGCGATGAGTCATAGGCTGGTCGTCATCCCTTTCACTTACTTTTCCAGCTATTCGACGTGATTACTGGTTGCGAGTACGCTGCGAATAGTATGAGTAGTCTCACTTAAAATTAGATATAACAATAAGGCACTTAAAGATACCACAATGAAAATGATATATTTTTGGAGCCAACACCACAATGGCCGAATAGTGCAGATATTGCATTTAATGTAATATATAGATTTGGAGAATCAAAAAATCAACGATTTTTAGTGGAATTTTTTGTGGAAAAATGATACAGTTATCAATTTTAGGTTTGAACCTCTATATTTTATTTACACTTTATACAATAAGTATGAATTTTTATTAATTAAAATGTGTTGAAATATTCGAGAGGCAACAATGGCGATAAATGTGTCCACATCGAGTTTTGTTAAATTGTTGACAGCCAGAATTAGTCGTCTGAAATAAAAAAATCAAATTGATTTATAATTAATAATGTTGAATGTATACGGTAAATCTAACAAAATTATAAAAAATCATGATTTGTTAAAATTCCTCCTTTATAAAAAAAAAAAGATTCTTCTTTGATTCTTTCCATTATTTTTTTCATTAAGTTGCCAAAAAACTATTATTGTTTTGAAAAATTTATTATTTTTTTAGATTTACCGTATACCGTATGGAGAAAATAGTTGTAATAAATATATAAAAAGCGGCGATCAGTACGTTAAGCCGTTTTCTCTTTATGTCAGCAAATTTGAAAAAACATGTTCCGAGGAAAATACGTTTAAAGTTTTGAGTTAGAATACTTATGTTTTTTTAGTATTTACAATAAATTTTTCTTATTCGGCGATTCCTAGGTATTTTTGCCGACGTTTTCTAACCAACTTCTTTATACGAAGTTACAAACGAATTTAAGGATTTTAACAGAATGACATAATACAATTAATCCTCTTGTTTGAAATGTTTGAACAGAAATGTAGAAAAAGACAGAAATACGGCAGATGTTTCTTTGTTCGAAGAAGTAACAATGTTCCGCGCGCTGCGGAAGATTGAAACTCAAACGTGTCTAATTTTTACCTATGCATCATTTCAGTAAACTGTTTCAATAACTCCATTATCTTATGTTATTATCTTACGTTATTTCTATGAACAGTTTTGGCATTATTTTCAAGATAATCAACTTTCCAAAAATGAAATTTAAAAAATTGATTTTTTGGACCCTCTCCAAACCATTTGGCCCCCTTAAATGCAATCCTAATTTCATTCTGTTAGAATCCTTATACTCGTTTATATACTTTGTGTAAGAAAATTGGAACTGGTTAGAAAACGTCGGTAAAAAGTATCCAGTTGCTGTATTAAGAATTGCAAAAACTGCAACAAAAGAGGTTTCCGTTTATTTCGCTTGCCAACAAGCGACAGACGTAAAGAATGGCTTCAATTAATTAGCAAAGAAACATTGCTGGAAAGGGCTGTAATCTGTGAGATATAATTTTTTATATGTATATTGTGAAGTTTTATTTTTCCTTATAATATAATACAGTCATATATAAGTTTCGAATAACCGCGGAGTCAAAATGGTGGTAGTTTATGATACTTTGTTATCTAGTGACTTTAGTCTCGCTAAGATGCCTAAGATAAACTCCTATCGGAGTGGGAGATTATTTCCTACATCATGCAGATTACTTTGGACAAGGCAACAGATCCTTGGGGAAAGTCGAGATGTGAATATTTTAGCTTGATATACCTACTTTAATGTCATGCACGATCAAGGAATTGTTTTCTCTGTTTACGGACTTATCATTTGTTTTATTGATTCTATAATATATAATTGTGTAATATTATTAATTCATTTATACTTACAATAGGAAAACGACAAGAAAATAAAGATTCGCCATTTTGTAAATTAATCTTCCATGACTTTCTGACTTTGATGTAGATTTTACACCATTCTGTTTTAAAGTCGTGATAGCATTTATCTTTTATTTAGCATCTCATTGATACACCACAGATTAAGATTATAGATAAATACTTATAAGTTTCTCTAAAATCTTTGCTTCACATTAACAGTGGTCATACAAGAATCAAAAAAGATTGTTATGAACAAATAATCAATGCAAATCAATGCGAAATCGCTTGATCGGCAAATAATACGAACGTTGCGCAGCTGCGCGAGGATGATTCGATAAAAATAATGCGCTAACGAAAATGTATTTCGACCGACAGAGATAAAAAAAAGGGTAGAACGAAGTGTGATTTAAAATTTAAATGTGTTCGTCGAATCCACGTTCGCGTAAAACAAGTCAATAGTCGTTTATTTCGCCGCCGCGCGATAAAATTTCACAGTCGGACGAAACGAATCGATACGCTTATATTTACATCGACGAAGTGTTATTAAGAAGTAATTAGATTATAGCTGCATATTACACATTACACGTAACACCACAACGGCGTTTCGATATTGTAACTCGTGATCAAAATAGTCTCATTGTGAACGATTTTGTTCATTCACTGAGAAATGAACTATAAATAATATGTATCGATACTAAATAAAATAATATGTGCAAGAAAAGTTGATTTCGTTAAAAAAAGTACAATCGCATTGATATAATAATATCCTGTAAAAAATAATCGATATGATTGTATTTTTTTGAATTATAAATTACAATTATAAATATATACTTTTTTGAACGTACTTTACCAAGAATTGATACAAAGGTATAAGAATTTTCTACAGAAAGTTCTTTTATTTCATTAAAATTAATTGAAATGAGATCGAAATGCTGACTATTGACACATTTCTAGAAATTATTTGAAAACGAAGAAGTAACAGTGATAGTCGTTATTACAATAATTTTTGTAACAATCTTAACTCCCTCTCCCCCGCATTTAACATCATAGTCTTAACGCCATTCACGTTCACATTCGCATGTTTTGTCCATGAATTTCCACGCGGTTGCCTGAAACGGATACCTAACGGATACCTCTGTTTCAGAAAGGACGTCCGACTTCCGGTACAGTTCCACGAGCTATGGCCATGGAGGCGGAAGCTGCGAGGGAGGCTATATAGAGCCAAAGTGATTACGGCAGAAGGAGAAATACGAGCTTCCCGTTCCCTAAAAGAGACCAGCGACGTCATTTCCACGAGTCCTGCTGCACTGCAGGTACGCAGTACACATACCCACTAATTATTAAATGCCGCTAATTATCTACAATCGTACGTTGCTTCCATTTATCTCGGTGCTTTGTTTTATTACTATTGAATCTCGTACCTCTTGTAACGCTCAGAAATGTATATTGCTATACATATATGTATTTAAAATTACTCGTTAAATAAAATCAGCATTGTAAACAGACCCGCAAAAATCCTTTTTTAATTACCGAAAAGAACTGTGAATACGATATAAAATTGAATGAAATGATAAGCTTAATTACCGCACTTTCATTCCGTAGATTCTTTTCTCAAAAATATTAAACAATTTTTGCTGTGCAAATTTTATGCATAGAACAAAATGAGAGGTTTTTTATTTGACTATTTATTTTATTTACAGCACGACACGTGACGCGGTTAAACAAGAATCCTCGTCCGTGGATTGGATGTTATAATTAGAAGATAATATGTGGAGAAAAAAATTCGTTATATTTTTACTTTTGCCGGCAGCTGCGATATCCTGAACAATCTACAGCAAGAGAAATTCAATGGTCATGTTTCTCCTACCGATTGAATTCTTGAATTCTTTTATTCATCTCTGATTTGTGTGCTCATTAGAAAACTGCACCGACAGAATCCTTGTGAAAGGATAAATATTAAGAATAATCTTTCTCTCTCTTTCTTTCTCTCTTTTATTAATTTACGACAGTTATTATTATAACAGAAAAAGAATACAATACTATTACTTTTGAAAGCAACGTAAAGAAAATGATTTGAAAAATATAGAAAGAGGAAAACAAAGAATTATATAGTGACTGTTATAATCATTTGTTATTTATTATTATTATATTTATGTACAATATTGCATTAACAAAGTATGTAATATGGAACTTAGATATCTCATTTATTGTTAATCCAAAATTGCAAATAAATATAATATATAATAATTAACAACAAACATGGCGTAAAGCAAGATTGAAAATATTGATGAATTAATCAGGCATCTGCTATGCTCTGTATGTACTATCGTTTTTTTTTTAATCGGATGATACTGTTTGTATATATAACGATTTACCTTGCCCACTAAGGCAAATTAATTACTTTCAGTAGGTAGATTCATAGATCCAATTCGCCGGAGATGGTCGCGTTAGATGGAGAGTCGATAAACACGTGCACCGATAAGATCACTTTCAAAGCGCGTCTTCATTTAACTAAATCCAAACCCTAGCTCGTGCAAATGGTTCCGCATCAGATATCGTATACGTATTTTCCCACATTGGGAAATAGTCCAGCCGGCTGGCTGGCCGGCGAGGGAGTTTACGATCGCCGCCATCGTGATTTGCATACGATCCGTCTACTATCGCGTCTCTCTTTTCGCGTTTAGCGTTACTAAATACCGTGGAGTTCGCTTAAACTTCCTACATTCGTCGATCATTGTTTTATTATCTTTTGCTTGCCGCCGAATACTCCAGGCAGTCTGCGATTTTTACGCTCGTCTGCATAAGTTTTTTTAAGACTGTTACGTTTTTTCAGAAGTTTCAGACTGTATCTCCAATTAAAAGAAACAATTGAACTTCGAGAAAATCTTTAAACTAATGAAATCAAACAACAACGTAAAGGTATGTTTATGATATAAATATTAAGAGTGCTATAACAGAGCTCTTAATGAATTTAAATCTAATTAAATTTTTAATAGATATAATTTCTAAATTTGATGACACATATCGTTATGTTTTCAATGATAAAAAGTCAAACTTGAATTTTTACGATTCATCGATGAAACAACAAATACCCTAATCAAAGTCTTAAAGATAAATTGTCTCTTCTGTCAAAGCCTGGAAACATAATGCATCATCCATAGAATAAAAAGTTGAACGCTGTAGTTGGTCATAGTTTTATTATCCCATTTCATTCCGGATATTCGGGGCACAGTGGTTTTTTTATTCGCTCGAATGCACAGACTTTTTCAAGATCGTGACACGATTCAGTGGCGTTTATTTGCTGAGGAAAACCGCGTGATGTCAAACCCTCGTCTCTTTTTCGCATTCTCTCTCTCTCTCTCTCTCTCTCTCTCTCTCTCTCTCTCTCTCTCTCTCTCTCTCTC
>NW_017259377.1:202786-204070 GCF_001594045.1 Atta colombica
TTTTAAGTTACAACAGAACGTATAAATTCGAAGGATATGACGGTGCACAAAATCGACGACATGCAGTAGGAGGAAGCGCGCTCTCAGCGAGCGCGGTTTTGTCCGACATGCATTCGATTATGCTCGTAAAGGGGAATACCATTATTCGCCAAACGCACAAAATTCGATTGCAAGAAGCGAAGCGCTTAAAAGTGGAGAGAAATATCCTTCGTTTTTTTTCCCCTTTGTATGAATAGCATTCTTTGTCTCTCTCTCTTTTTCTTTTCTTTAATTCAATAATAATTATCGTAACCAAAATTTTATTTTTAATTTGTTCTTGTCAATTAAACAGAAAAAGAAAGAGAGAGAGAGAAAGAGAGAGAGAGAGAGAGAGAGAGAGAGAAACGTTACATTGTTATAATTGTTTCGTGAATATTCCAAAATCAGATAAAGATTAATTGCAGCCCATTGATGCGTGCAAGCTTCGAATATGGCCTACTTCATAAATTCCTATGGAACTGTAATTTCCGAAACATTTCGATGCGTTTTCATTTAATAGTGCACATTCGAACAGATATTCTATATATACAGCGATCGCGTGCTCTTTTCCGGATTTGCTCGAGAGACGAACGAGAACACTGCCGCAGGTATAAGAATCTCTAATCGCGCAACAAGGACGAGAAAGAGGAACCTCGTGCATTATGCTAACGATCGTCGGCAAAACGAATGATTCACCCATGTAAAAAGGCAAGGATGTCATATATTAAGAAAATTCTTCCTCTTTCTTCCGCCCTTCGCATTCGCGCATATTCATTCCGAAGAGAACGGCGGCGAATTCCACCGTCCCGAGTCGCATTCAATGAGACGAGTATTCAACAAACGCAATAATTTTGTTCCTAGTCGACCTGCCTCATATAACGATGACTTGCTGACCGGCCTTTTACCCAGCTAGTTTCCAGATCTACGAGGAATACCCGAGAGAACTAATTAAAAGAACAATGGAACCTGCAAATACTATTGTCATACACGCGCTTCTATGTCAAGTATACTTATAAAGCATACTTTTTGTGTACATCGGTTTACTCCTTTTTTTTAAAACAATTGTCACCCCTGGAACCAACAAATCTCATTTCCCACACCGATATCGCTTCTCCATTATCATTAATGTAGTTTCAAGATAATTAAAGAAATATAGAGCCGTTATTTCCTTTTTCTCTCTTTTTTACAAGGTTATTTCAGAAAGCTTTGTTTTTCATGAAAATTTTTACGCATAATTGTGATATAGAAAATACATATATATATATA
>NW_017259377.1:204170-211234 GCF_001594045.1 Atta colombica
TTTCTTGTTGTCTTGTTTAAAAATCTCGTTAAATTATCTCTTTTTGTATGATTCAAGCTTGTAACTTTGACTGATGATTAAATGAAAATTTACGTGAAGCTGAAAAATAAAGTTTCATCATAAACTTACATTCCCGTGGTCGGATTTATAAGGATTTATTAGGATTTATTCCGCAAATTTTTAATTAATAATGCAAAAGTTATTAACAACATGAAAAATAATAGTCTTCTCACACACATTTACATATTTATCCGCGTATCTGTCGAGAATGCTGATCTCGTACATCAGATTTTGTGTGTTTAAACGTCAGGAGCGAGAATGAGTTCTCGCGGATGGGAAGATAGAGATTACCGGGAAGTGGATCGAAAGCGATGGGAAAGAGGAAGAAACGGAATAGTGAACAGTCGAGTGGTGCAATAACGGGCGTATTACAGACACGACGCGACGATGTTTCTCGACGCGTCGCTTGCCAGACGACATAGCTAAGAACGTGCATTTCGCAAGAATGTGAAACGCGCTTGCTAGGCGGATGACTTCCGTGATAATGGTCCATCTCCGAAATCTCCGAGGCGACGAAAATGCGTTTTGGATCTCGCAATCCTAATCTCTCGCCGACTGTCGTAAACGCCGCGCCATTCTTATCGCGAGCGTTAAATCTCGCCGTTAAATTTCAGTTTCTGTAATGTTGTTTCGAATTCGCTGAGTGATGCGTCGCGATACACTTTACGAAGTACCGCTAAGTCGATACACTGTGCTTTAGGAACGGTACCAGGCAAAGTTCCAAAAGTTTACGCGACTTTAAACGAATTATACGACTTTCGTTACGTCCGATTACACGCGGATACGAAAACTCCGAATTGCATGTGGAACGCCTCTGTGGATTATCGTCGTGTCTGCGAAATGATTAAACGCATCTCGTGTAACACGTTATTACGTTCCTTCCGTAGTCAGCGTTGCGAGATTCCGAGCAATGTCAATACATATATACGCGAAAATTGAATTAACGCAAACTCGAGAATAATCTCACGTGCGATAGCTAAGATACGTGAGTTGTTATAATTAAGGGATGATCACGTTCATCTCCTCCGGTTCAACCGTTACGGTTTAAAATCCCCTTCGTGGAAACGTGACCGGTGAAATAATGCGCGATTATCGTGACGCAATATTCAGTAATCTCGCTATCATTAGGTCACTAATCACTTTATTCGAATCCGTAATTAGTACTAAGTTACGTTTTCCGTTAATTCAAATGTAAGAAATATGAGAGAAATGTTAAAGAGATAAATAAAGGAAAGAAGAATTCAAAAGGAAAATTTGTTCTTTCTTTGTCGAAATAGTTGACGATGTTTCAATTAAATTAACCACATAAAATACATAATTTTATTTTAGATTTTGTAATGTAATTGTTTTGTATAAAATCGTAAAGCACCTTCCCTATACAACATAATTAGTTTCACTCTACTTCTCTCTATAATCTCTATATTCGCAAACATGGCTAATGGATCGATTGATTCCAACAACATTACACGTGTAATGCAACAATCAGGCGTAAGAATTCGGGGCCAGAAATGCCGGAATTCCGCTGGCAAAGGCGCGGAATGGTGCAGCGGCTGCCTAATCGCCTAATTAACCGCAGACGTATCGACGATTTATCCGAAGTTTCTGCGGCGTGCGGAAGAGAGGGAAGATATGATTAATGTTCTACTGGATCGAGAAAGAGAGAGAGAGAGAACGAAAGAGATAGGAAGGGAAGAGCTTCCCAGCTTCTCTTGTGCACCCAGAATCGCGCAACAATCTTTCTCTTCGCGTAACCTTCTTACGTGTGGAGAAAATGCTTCTCCTGTGCGAGGCCATAGGTTAGGAGGGAGAGAGAGAGAGAGAGAGAGAGAGAGAGAGAGGGAGGGAGGGAGAGAGAGAGAGAGAAAGAGCTATCCTGCAAAATAATTTCTCGAAGGGATAGTCTGGAAATGGGTGAGTTATGTTGTCTGGAGTTTTATGTTTCCGCCGTCCGCCGCCGTCCGGGCCCATAGTTTCGAACTTCTTGGGCGGCATAAAGCGCGGAAGAAACGTGACCGGGGCTTTGTATGGAGCGCGAATAAACGACGGCATCGTGACCGACCTCGAGACGCCGCGCCGCGCCATCCTGTTACCCACGTGCTACACCCGCGTCACCGAGAGCAAATACACGACAATATATACTTTCTGCAACGATGACAACGGCAACGAAGATGACGACAACAGAGAAACTCTCGACCGTAATCGAGCGTTCGTTATTTGTTTACGGGAACCAAAGCGTTTCTCAGAAGATAGATCTCGTTCCGCGACATCGGATCATTGCAATCGTTAGACCGCGTTCACATCGGCAAGAACTGTCAAGAGACCAAGTGGATGAGCCGAATGAAGCCTTTCTTCCACAGCAGATTACAGTTAAGCAATCTCTTTTACAAAAAACAGCTATCTATCTGAAAGGTCAATTTTTTTAATCTCATAAGAAATAATTAACAAGTAATTTTAACATCAACAAAAATATTGACATTTATGAATTATTTTGAGAATATAAATTTAGATTTAAACCGCGAATGTCAATTGCGTTTAATGAGCAAACTTTTTTATCAACTTTATCGCTTACCGATGTGCACACGGCTTTAAAGAGCAGGAAGCAATTACGAGGTGAACCGACACGGCACTGGTTAAAGCTGCGAAACTACACGTTGCAGGATAAAATGGATGGAGTGCCTGCACGCGTAGACAATGAGTAGTTGTAATGTTTAATCCTTTGCGGCATTCGATTAATATAAAGAAATCTAACTTTCTAATTATAAGTTCTCTGATCATGATAACTATGCCCCACACACCACATACACACACACACACACACACACACACACACACACACACACACATACACACACACACACACACACACACACACACAATCGTTTGTCTTATCGATTGCAATTTTCTTTGTCATTATAATTTTAAACGATACTCAAATAACATGCATGTTGAAAAAAAAAGATGTCTTTTAGATATCCTATCTGAGAAAAGAAATATTTTTGACAAACGTATTAGTTATCCAATGATAACTTGTTGGTGAGTCAAACCATCTATTTTATATCTGAACAGTGACGAAGGATAATAGGTATCACGCACTCGGAATAAGAATTTAGAACCACCAAGAAAATCCTTGAAGACACGAACACTATCTCAGATATCTCTTCTTACTTATACCTCTCCAGCTTTCTACGGAGCTACAAATGCTGGCGATTGGTGAGGGAGCGAGTGATATATTCATCTTGCCTTCTTTCTCCAAGGCAAAAGTACGAATATTAGGCGTCAAAGAAGAGCGGACGTAACAGGAGGATAAAAATGAGGCCGGAGGTAGAAAAGCGCGCGAATGAGGTACAGGAAAAGTAAGGAGTTGCGGGAACGAGGGAACTACCGCTGGATTTCATTACACAGCCTCTTAAAGTTGGCGTAACTCCCATTGGTCGTAAATATGAGTTACGACTGTCCGAAATAGCTTAGCGCACCTTACCATATATCTACATATGACTCTCCAGTAGGTTATAATTTATTTCACCATTCTAGAAGAGGGTCCAATGAATTAAAATAGACCGACCACTTTGACATGTCCTTTTTACGTTTCTTTCCAGCTTCAACTTTCCTCTCCAACATGAGGATGAAAGTTTTGGAATGATCACTATTATTAAATCTGCAATCATTTGGCTGTAACGGAAACACCAAAAGGACTATAATACCTAATTCGCAAAACGACTTACTTCGATTTCTATTGTGATCGTTAGCTACCATTAATGCTGCCTTCGAACAGCGGCGTTAATTGCGATTGAGATCGCACAGGAAGTTCCTAACTCGAAGGCGTTTCGTGAAACTGGAGGTGCAAATAATTAATCTGTTTATGACAGAGAACAGCGTGAAGTAAGTTTGTACAATGCAGGAATAATTACTGATTACTGTTTTCATTTGAGGACGGATTAGTATAAGAACAATTAAATTTACCGATAAAATTTACGTTCCTGATCTTCAGCAATTAGAAAGTCTTTGTTTCGAAATATTTGCAATTTTTTTTTAACGCATTATAGAAAAAGTTAAGAGAAGTCAACTTTAATCTTAAAAATCTTAGTCTTGTTAAATTTATTGTAGATATAATTATTTTCGTAGTAATTTGTTTGTATTTATAATTATTTTCTTGTATATCAAGAATAAGACCAATACTACATGTGTTCGTTTTTTATCGTGCAACAAATTTTTCAAGCTTGTTGTTGATTGACTTAGATACGACAAAGAGGTCGGAGAGTCTATGCGACAAAGACAGCCTATGTAATATATTAGGCTAACAATACAAAATTGATAATTAAGAAATATGCGAACATGATTTTATATCGATTGCCGGGCTGAAGAGAACGAGGTTTTCTGCAAAAGATAAATAGGATATTTTGCAAAGAATTATCATAAAATGTAAAAATAATTAATTATTAAATATTATAATATTTATTTTACATCTCGAATGCCAAAAATATCATGTAAACATTTACATTTTTGTCATAATATTTCTCTAAATATAAGAAACTAATTGTTTGGAGAAAATAACTATTAAATTATTTTCTCTAAACATCGCAGTTAGCAAATCGATGAATAGTAATTAAGACTTTCGCATTTTTATTAGAATTTGTCAACTCGAAAATTTTATATTTATAATATTGCTCATAGGATAGGAATAATATTTTATCGATGAAGCATTTTTCCCAAAATGTTATCTGGCATGCGGCAGATGGTAAACTCTCGTTGCCTTATCATGGTCACTAGAAATTTACTAATCATTAGATAATGTTACAATTTGGGAACTGCATTTCCGAAAGGAGGATAATGTCAAAGACGCAATTTAGTTATTACTTATACCGAAAGATGACATTACAAGTGATACTTGAAATATTTGAAAACCAACTAACTGTCCTCGTTAACGCTTTAAGCAAAATGATTTTCATAACTATCGATACAAATATAACAATTATACGTGCATAATTAAGTCAGCACTGTCATTAATTATATTGAACAATGTTCAATAAAATATCTAATTAACAACTGACTTATTACATGACCGTTATTATATTTTTTATCAATAATAATCGTTAATAAGTCAAGGATTCGATTTAAATAAATACTGTTTTATTGGAACGCGACATAAGCAATGCAATTTCTCGAAATGTTCCTTTTAAGAATTTACGACCGAAGCGAAATATATGATTGCGATCTGTATGAATAATATTTCTACGTTTACATTATAAAAGATGTTTGCGAACGTGCTTTTTCGTGACACGACTGATTTCCGCCATGCATCATGTACAGCTTAATGAAGTAAATATAACGACAAAGCGGTTAAAGTATAAAGGTTTAATGAATGTTGGCGCAGCAAAATGCCGCGAAATCAAAATTTTATTCGGTCGTTAAACATGCTCAGTTCGGAGCATGTACAATACGCTGAGTATACCGCGTACGCATCCACGATGCATTATTTATTACCCGACAGGGTTATAACTCTCTCCATTTAATGCGGCGAAAGACTTACCGTCTATGTACGAACGTGCAACAAAGCCGGCAATCTCCGCCAAATTTTCTATACATAGAGCGGATGTAATCGCCCTTCATCATCACTGTGATTTACAAAAGAATTGCCTATGAAAATCCATTATCGGCTGTGCATGCGATTAACAGTGAACAAGACATTTTTTTCGTATTTTTCGTATTTTTTCCAGAATGCAAAAATATTGTATTAAAAAATACTATTTTTTTTTCCTTAATGCAACACGATTATTTATTACATAAAGTGTATACCGGTGGAGAGTATCACAAATTACAATTTTTCATGTTAATTATTGTATAAAGTGAATGATGCAATAATTATTTTTCTTATTGCTATTTTATTGATAGCACATCTCAAATCAATTCTGACTTTGAAAGTTTATGTTGTTTATTTAATATTGTATTTTCATTGTAATTGAAGAAACAAAGAAATCTGGAATAGAAGGCTGTCGTAAAAATAACTGTGAAAAATTGTAGTTACAATACTATTCATCGACGCCGCCGAAATG
The DNA here is from genome assembly GCF_001594045.1 of Atta colombica. Lineage (NCBI taxonomy): Eukaryota > Metazoa > Arthropoda > Insecta > Hymenoptera > Formicidae > Atta > Atta colombica. The sequence goes on from NW_017259377.1 coordinate 210,281, forward strand.
CGCGTTTTCGCTTTCCTGAAAGCCTATGTCGATTTCTGAACGGCAAAAATAACGATAGTATTGAAGTTTTACATGCAATATGCAAGAAAGAGAGATAGAAGAAGAGAGAGAGCGAGAAAGAGAGAGAGAGAAAGAGAGAGAGAAGTGAGAAAGGTGAAACTAGTTCGGCGAAAACGCGATATCGCATTATCGAGTAATTATAAATACATAATGCATTTATTACTGTCGTGCCATTAGTGTCGCCGATAATTCGTGTTAAATGCCGAATTATCGTGCGCAGAGGTACTCTATTTCTGATATCGATCCGACAGCAATTCCTCAATTTTTTTTTTTCGCGAAGCCACACGTGGGAGCTGGCTTTTAATTAGCGGAAGAGAATGAGCACGTCCGTCCATAAATCCTTAAAAAATCATGAGCACACGCTCGCTCTCGTATCATACGGCCGACAATGAACGCACATACGTGGCATCGTATAAGCCATAAAGCCTCGCACGACAGGACGATTAACTTCCGTGCATATGCAATATCGTAATGTCCCATGAATCGGAATTATTGGCCGTCGAGTTATTCGCGTCGAACTCATTTTCCACGGCTAACACAATGCGAGCATATTTTTACGCGAGAACGCCAGTCGATCGATCCATTACTATGCGACATGCTTTGTTTATCGTGCCATCTTTCTTTTTATTCGTATTATGATAATTATCTTACGGATTTTATTCTTCGTTCTCTTAGCCATTTTCCGTCGACGAACCATGTTGAAGGAAAAACGGCAGGTGTCCGTTATAATGAGACTCCTGAGACAAGAGCTCAGAAAAGCGACCGCGGGATTAAAACAAACTTCGCTGGCACGAAGTCCATCTCGACCTCGCACAATGCGTCACATTGCCTTGTGTAATATACTCGCGTCTCTCTCTCTCTCTCTCTCTCTCTCTCTCTCTATATATATATATA
>NW_017259377.1:211334-218624 GCF_001594045.1 Atta colombica
TATATGTGTACGATAAATCGTCGTCGGTCCATCCGCGCATCGCGCACGCTATCCTGCACACATGCGGCGTTATCTTTCCGGAATCCGCGCGACAACGATGAAACAACAACACGAGCGAAACGCCTGAAAATGTTTGCGACAACTTTTGTGAGAGGCAGTGCGCAGCTATCTCCGTTCGTTTACCTCGCGTTTCCGTAAATCCAAGGCAGGTCTGCGAAACTGTCTACACTTCCATCTATCTATATTTCTCTTTTTCTCTCTCATTCCTTTATCCTCTCCATCATTTCGCTTCCGCGATCTGTAATGTCCCTGACTTTAATGCAGCCCACGGTTTCACCAGAGTTTTGTTCATTGTCGGATAACGTTCACGTCCGACAATGATAATCGCCCAACGTCACGCGAGCTTAATACATTACGCGATGAGGGAGTATCGCGCAGCTGTGAATAGCGTACGATAGAAACTAATTCGCGAAATAATCGCGATATGATGCACGTTGCCTTACGGTTCGTACGTCACCGTCGCATCGGCTGGACGGCAAAATGCTACTCCGCGACATTTAATATCGCTTGCATTCGACGAAACGGATGTCCCGATGCGATCGTTAAAACGAGAAATTTGCATATTTACCGCGATCGATGTTAACTGCGAATTGCGTTTCGTATCGCGTGACGTGATCGCAAAGTTATTAGTTCGTTAGCCGGCCTGTGCCTGATTTTACTGTTTTTTATTATTATGTCAGCGAATCTGGCAATAAAGTGGCAAATTTCATGAGCACAGTTGCTTATATGTGCATATTCCGTGCATTGATTTTTACTATACGATACGTCAAATGAGGAACGCGAGAGAATAAAAAGTCCACGATATCAAATCGTATTACGAGGCAACAAGCTTTTACTCGCTTCAAACTCGATGGTCGTTAGGTGCATCGATGGGGTTGTGTCTCAGGACAATTCAGAGTACCGTAAGAAGATACGTTCGGGACAATAACCGTTAAAGTTCTACGTGAACTATCCTGAGAATTGCTGGCCCACCGTCTTAGCCTACAGGGTATTCTATCTATCGATACTTTCTATATCTATCGACGTTAATTAACGAAAGTGACCTGCGAAGTAGCAAGTCGACAGATGTGGAACGTTTTCACAATTTACGGCATGGCACCATAGAATACATGCAAGGATGTAGCATGTAATGTATGGCACATATAAAAGATAAATGCGTTATTATTTTATAGATAGCAAGTGAATTTATGACTCATATATAATCTGATGAGTTATAATATTTTCTTACATGTTTTGTATATATATATATATATATATATATAATAAAACGAAGAGGTATTTAAAAGTTTAATCAATAAACGAATAAAAAAATTTGTTCTGTTTATATTAAAGAGAAAATATATTTATTTCAAATGCGTAACTTCGTATGTCGTAGAGATGTAAAATGCGCTTAGCTGACATATTTGATTTGCCAGAGTGAATGTAAAAATTTGATATTTTTCAGTAAGAGAATTTTTAAAACGATGAGTTAACTGAAATGTTTATGAATTATATATTCTTACTGATACCAAACAACCGCTAACCTATCTAAGTAAATCTATAACCTCTCTCTCGTGTCTCTCTCTCTCTCTCTCTCTCTCTTTCTCTCTCTCTCGCTTTCTCTCTTCCCCTTTTTTCTCATATCGTTTGCTAGAAAAATAGGATAAATATGCATTATTCAATGAACAGTTATTTTATACAGGAAATTAATCATTATATTGCATTTCTGTTTACTTCAATCTACAGATTTAAGTAGATACATTAAATTATAATGTATATATGTATGATACATTGATTTTTGCAGATTAAAAATACAAATGGAAAAATATAAGGAAAGAATAGAATTTTAGTTAAAACGTTTGAATATGAAGAAATTATACATCACTAACGAAACCTGGAGAGATACAAATGACTTCGTTCGGTGCAACGAAGGAAAGAGCAGGTTCGTATTCGCTACGTTACGCTCGTTGAATACGTACGTGTAAAAATAACTCGGCTCTCCGAGCGAGCTGCGCGCCGATATGATTTCGCGCGAATGAAGTCGGACGATTTCACCCATCCTATGAACTACGGCAATTGCGACTAAATTATGCCATTCGACATCCCGGAATGAAGGAGGCAGAAAAACGCGCGTTCCTCACTCCATTCCCATCGCAGATGTGAGATAACTTTTCTCCGCTCGTCGTATCTTCCGCGCTGATCCCAACGACGAATGGGGTCATCCTCTAAGTTTTTCGAGTTCGACCATCGAGCTTGCACAGTTAAGAGACAAAGAAAAAGAGATAGAAAGAGATGGAGAGAAAGTCTAGAGAATTTCACGGTGTTCTGCGCGAACTGGTGCTCTTTTCACGCCCTCCTTTGAATGTATACGGCACCTTGGTAATTATCACATGCCGTTGAAATGAATGGATAATTTGAATGGACAAATAAATTAATCGTCGCATCAACAAATTTATCTCTTCGCAAATAATTTTTCTTTTCTTATCGCTAATAAGAAATCATTAATTTTTCTCATTTACTCTGAAAAATATCAATGTGAATTTAACACTATCCGATATGTCTATTATAATTCTCATGTTGATATTAATATTAATATGTAGTTCATATTGAGTTGGCAAGGAAGTAATTGCGTTTTTTAGCTCAACGTTATATATACAATACCTTCGTCAATAATGAATGAAATTTAAATTTAAGAAAAAGATTTTAAATCTCTTGAAATCTCTACTTTTAAAAGCTTATCACATTTTTTAAGTTTGTATGAGTTTGGTAATTTTTACATACCAAAAACTACGAGCTGAAAAAGACGGAAAATTTTCTTCTTACTTTGTAAGTTTGCAACGTATCCAAAACAAATTTGAGAAAATTTTCGACTTATCGTGAAAGCTTGATACTTTCTCTACAAAATCATTTTTTTTTAATATTCCTACGATTTTTGGTTACTAAGTTATCGCGGATTAAATAAAAGGATCATTTTAATTGCTCATACTACATTAAAAATTGTCGTATCACAATTTAAAAAAGAAATTCTTAAAGCTGAAACTTTACTCTATCAAGATATATTTATATTTGGTTGGTAAGAAAGTAATTGCGGTTTTTAGCTAATAGATGCTTTTTAAAAAAACGCAATTACTTTCTTGCCAACCCAATAGCCAATTCAACATTATAAATTTTAAATCCATATCATAATATTTTTGATATGGGCACCAGGAGTATTTAATCCACACCATGGTGATGTTAATATTAACATAGTAGAGAATTATACAGAGTATTCAAAAAGTCTCGGACACCTTAAGTATCTTGAAAAGTAAACATTTCTGAGAAAAATGTTTCACACAAAAGTTGTATAGTTTAAAACAGATTCCCAACGTGGGCGTCATCAGCCCCCGGTGAAATGTAGGGAGACGTTGTTAGTTCTAAGGGGGGGGGGGAAGACGAGAATAGAGAGCCTCACAGGAAGAAAATGGCAAACTGCATCACGTAACCTGTCTCCTCTGAGTGAGCATGGGCACCACAACTCCTGTAACGATCATTACCGGTATTCGTCTTCACGGAATTCGTCGACAATGACACACTCATACATACAGACGCGACACAATATATTCGTACTCAACGTTCATATGAAACGGCTATACACGGATAACCGATCGCAAATACGAGACAAGCCTTTTAAACGCGTATATAACTTTCTTTTAGTAATCTCGAAGTGGCTGTTATTATTGCCTATTATTATTGAATAAACAGAGACTTATAAAATTGTAACATATACGAAATCGATGCTCTGATTCCTCTGATTAATGTTAATTCGTAATAATTTATTATTTAAATAGTTACTCGCAACGGAATAGAATCGTTCAAATTTTTAAACAAGATTATGCGAAATAATATTTGGCATTCGTAGAAGTTTCGAGAATTGCGGACGATCAAAAGACGTGAGAGTCGACTTAGAGACACGAGCGAAATAAAACGTGCTCCGTTTTGAGAATGTAATCCATTGTTATAATAAACTTGAGATATAGCTAATTTGACGCTCCGATTTTTATTCTTTAACATTAAAACTCCCAAATTCCATAGGCATGGAAGAAATTCCAAAAACTCACGTGATGCAATTTGCCACTCTCTCCCTGTGAGGCTTTCTAATTTGAGAAGCAAATAGGAAAAAGAACACACCAGAGAAATCCCCTAAATATTTTCTAAACAAACACTTAAATTCACTTGATTATACAAATATTTACAGTTATGTATGTATATTTTTATAAGAATCAAATATGTCAATCAATCTTCTGTATTGATTTAAGTTGTATGATATATAAGGTTTATTGTTTTATTGTGCAATTTTTTTCTAATACACTAATATTTTCTTGTACGGAATAATCGAAGTAAATACATCTGTGCATATTTTGTCAGGTTCATTAATAAAAGAGCGCTGCGTGAATAATATTTTTTATTTGTTTCTGTGTAATTTCCTTTTTGTTGCTTTATTTAGAGATAGTTTGCCGATTACCCGATTTATCAGTTTATTCGCAAAGGAGGCGTTAAACAAAAAAAAAACTTAGAAAGAAGGCAGTGAGTCAAAAAGGGTTGAGATACTATAGTTTAAAATATAGACTGCGTAAACAATGCAGTGTTAAATCCATACTGATATATTTTTTAAAGTGTTTGAATTTTTTCATAAATTATAAAAGGATGTCGCGATCAAATCGATGTTGTGTGAATATCGAAATGTTTTCTTCCTTGACCCACTTTAATACGTTCCCCGCCAATCAAACGAAAAGCAAGGAAACTATTAATTTGCGGAATTTCCATTGAGTATCTCTATTCTAACGCGCGAGTAAAGTAGAAAGAAAAAAGTCATGGAACCAATGACCAAACGATGAGAAAAATAGAGCGTTGCATATATCCAGATTGGTACATGTTCCATTATAAAATTTCGAACGGCAGTGATGGCAAATATTCCAGAGCAAATTAATACGGTTTGCGACATGCACGTCGCGATATATCATGAAGAGAGAGAGAGAGAGAGAGAGAGAGAGAGAGAGAGAGAGAGAGAGAGAGAGAAAACAGAGAGATGGAGTGAAAGTAGAAAGAGAAAGAGAGGGAGTACGTGATTGAGATTACCTGCTATATTGAAAAATCCGGATATCCGTAACTCCGTAGCGCAATGCGGAGCATCCACAAATCCGACAAATCCCAATTTCATCCGCACCACGAATATTCCCGGAGTCGAAATTTCAGCTCTACCGGATTTTGTAAAACAACATTTCCGCCTAGGTTGATGCATCCATGCTTATCATCGCATCGCGTGTAACATCTAATCAAGGAAATTTCGAAAAAAAATGAAGAAAAATGATTACATTCGATACTTTCATCAAAAAACGTGAAAGAAATAGTACAGGAGAAGTTGAACTATTAAAAAGAATATCGTACACGTGTATTGCATTTTATACGAATGTTACGATAAAAGCAGCTGGGTAGACTCTGATCCTTTTTCACTTCGCTTGCACTCCGTTAAATTAATTTGCGCACAAACCATGGTTAAAACGCATCAGCTATAAAACATCACAATTTATTTCTGAGAAAAATGTATATCGTTTTAGGGTACCGAGTTTTTATTTATTCAAAGAAAAATCCATGTTTTATATGAATTATTTCAAAACATAACTGAAAATAAGAGATTTGAAAATTCGTTGAAAAATTTATTTGTTTTTCGAATTGTTTGTTGAATTTATTTATTTTATGAATTTATTTTTATTTCAACTTTATCTTGTTCTGAAAAAAACTATTTCCCTTTTCATCACTTGAAATTAAGAAATACGAAAATTTAGTGGAATAAATAAATACATGATAGTGGAATAATTAAAGACATGATTTAATTTGTCTTCAATATTTATGATTTAGTGTTCATAGCGATTGAAACTATAACATGACTGACGGAATTCGTCCTCTTGAAACAGAAACGTCTGATTTAATTCATTACTGCCTAATGTAAACGGAATCCCTGCTTCTCTGCATGCAGAAAGACTTAATTGTTCCTAATAATGTCGCATAAGACATCAGGCATATAGCATCATGAGATCAATCATACCGTAATCATCCGCGTCGTACATTTTCAGAACGAATTCGTTGTTCTCAAGGGAAGTTCCAGCGAGATCTGATACGGCGAGAGCTATTATTGCGCTCGCAACGGTCAGACCGCAAAGGTAGTTAACACGCGCAATACAAATTGCATAATCTAAACGGAGAATTGTGTCATGAAGGGGATGAGAAAGGGGGAGGAAGGGACGCAGGAAACGTGACGCGGAGTGGTATAGGGCGAGGGCGAGGGCGAAATCTTATCATCGATATCCACCGGGATTTCAAGTGCCAGGTAAACAGACTCGTATTTGAGATTTCCCATGCGGGGTTGACAGAGAGAGAGAGAGAGAGGGGGGGGGAGGGAAGAAGGAAGGACAAGATGGAGAGGGAGGGAGGAGGAGGAGAGAGAGAGAGAGAGAGAGAGAGAGAGAGAGAGAGAGAGAGGTCAGTTTCGGAGCCAGAGGGAAACGGAAACGGTGGAACGAGTCGAAACTAGAAGGATAGCAATAAGGGAAGACACCAGAAGCAAAGGAAAAAAGGAGAAAAAGGAGAAGAAAGAAAAAGACAAAAGTCCTCGTGAACGGCTCGTGCGTTCTCATGAACGATTCGATACGAATAAAATCAATAGGTCCTCTAAAAGATCTCCATTGGATAAACTTTTATCCGTATTACGAATCGAGAGCTCGATTCGCGCGGGCCGAAGAATTACACATCTTCTTTTCATTCTTCGGCCGTCTGCTCGTGAATTACGAGCCTCTCAACTCTTCCCGTCATGCATTAAGCGTGCATAATGTGGTTAGCCGATCTTGTTTTCCCATCTCTGCATCTTCCAATCTTCTCGTATGCATTTTTAAGCAGTGACCGAGGGAAAACGGGGCTATTTCATTCAATTGCGCGCCGGGAAAGCGCGTATATTTTCACGAAACTCTATATTTCACGCACGAAAATCACTGACACGTCAGTTAATTTGTCATACACACCGGCGGAACTTTATTACGGCAGATTTCTCCGGTGATTTGGAGTTTGTCAGATATTCGGCGAATGCAAATGCGCGCGGGCGCGTTTATGCGACGAATTTTACTGCGTTGTCATGCAGAATTAGAACATTGTCACGTAGTTATACACGTAGTTATTCACGATGATGTGACCCCCCCTCCCCCCCCCCTCTTCCTCTTCCTC
>NW_017259377.1:218724-234803 GCF_001594045.1 Atta colombica
GTGCGGTGGCACCCAGCTTGATGGAATGAATATATTCGCCGTAGAGTAGACCAGCTTTTAGAAGAATATTGTATAACGCTGGACCTGCGTGAAATGCCGACAGCCTTGAAAACTGCGGTGTGAAATAAAATTTCGAGCTGGTTCGACCTGCTCGTATTTTGTTCTCTCTGTCACGCGCTGTCCGAATCCCACAAAATTTTCTCGTGAAACGTCCGCTTCAATGGTGATGAAAAAATTACGGCGTTAACCGCGAAAGTGTGTCGAGTTAATTTTCGGTACATTTCTCCCGCGGGTCTCCGTTAAATGCACTGTTTTTTCACTCGGGGATCGTTAAAGCTACGCGAGTATAATTTAATAATTAAGCATACCGGAAACGCTTGCTCATCGTTGTGCCGAGGGTTGGGAAAAACCGACGGTGAGAAAACGGAAGGCGAAAAAGAGAGGCGGCGATAAGATGCCTTCGCTAAGAGTTAAATACGTTCTAGCTCATTTATCGCGCACCGAGCACACCGCGCTATTAGCGCGTCCTAACTGGAGAAGACTTCGCAGACGTGATCCAAATGTCCTGGTACGTACATACGTCTATTTTCTTCGTTTATTCGGAATAAAGCGAGAACGTCTTTTATAAAGAGAACTTTTATTATCTCCTTTTAATGTACAAGGTGTAACTGAAATAACGCCTACTAATCATACAGTGCTATTCTTAATAAAAAACTAAGTTGAAAAGTCCTCTATCATTTTGCAATTTTCGCAACAGTTAACGAGATATTAATTTCCAAATATTGCCGAATAAACGGATAAAATCGATCTAAAATGATGAAGACAATTTTAAGATGTCTGTTCTTTGTGAAATATTTTGAAGATTTTTTTTTTAAAACTCTTAAAGATATCTTAAAGCTGTCTTATACGTCAATTTTATACATTTTGCTCATTGGGTAAACTAAAAAAAAAATATTGCGAAAATTGCAAAAATGGTAGAGGACTTTTCGTCTCAGTTTTTCATTAGAAATAGCACTATATGATAGGACACAATTCAGTTACACTCTATATATATATCGAAAAGATTGGAATACGTTTTCAGATAATGTCACTTGCGTTTACATCCGTCACTCTGAGAGTTATTAAAGATACCGAGATCGTGTTCTTTTTTTAGTAAGCTAGGAACGGCAGTTCTTTTTAAGTAAATTCGAATTTCGCAATTGAGATCGCATGAAATAGGAAAATCAAATGAGACGTCACCTGTTCCGAATATTTAAGGACGTTAAATACAAATTGAAGTAAAGTCCTGCAACGTAAAATGAAACAGTCGTTATGAGAGACGGAAGTTTTTTCCGTGGAAAAACGTTCAGTTGAAAACGATCGATGGAGCAGATGCCGAGCGGCGTTCGCGTGCGCTAAAGGGGTCTTTGTGTCTTTTCTCGGATACTTATATTGACATGTATATGTACTTTCAGGCGAGTCCTTTTACAGTACGGCGGCGCGCGATTCTGAAGAGCCGCGCCTCGAGGCGCACCCGGGTTATGGCGCAACCGAAATTCGTAACCAAGAAATACGATCCCGCGTAAGTGCACAGTCGTTCGCTCTTGTACTCGTCAGGTTATCGCAAGTCCTCTAGAAAATTTATTATCGCGTAGAGCGGCGCCGCCCCTTTTCCCGCGTATTCACCCCAAGACGCTCGCAGCGAAGAGCACCAAGCGTATCGTCGATCTGGCATTGCCCAAGAGAAGGTGCACATCTATTTCCTCGATGCTGAAGACTGTCTCGATAAGAAACTTTAGTTAAAAATTATTATAATAATATTATTAGGAGAGATTCCAAAAGGCAAAAATCGAAAATACCAACATTCTCTCTAAATTTGAATCAGTGGAGTCACTAATTACTAAGTGGCATACTTTGCACTGATAATCAATGAAGTTCAACTAAAAAAGGAAGAATGTTTGAGCATTATATAACTAAAATACTGATATTTGCACGTTAATTTCAATCTTCCAATACGATATTCATTGAATTTCAGCAAAACAAGGTTAGTTAGATCACACCATAAAGATTAGTTAAGTTAGGAATCTCACATTTCATTCACTGATTATCAGTGACATATTTGGCACTGATTATCCACTGATTCAGATTTAGAGAGTTTATTTTAAGATGCTCTCGCATATTATTATTTCGCATTTTTAGGTAAAGTTGTTTAAAAGTATTCAAAATATAAAGATTATATTTGCGGTTTTAACGTCACTCGCACTTTCGATAATGTCAGAAAATTGATAGCTAAGACTTGATCGATGATATATGTATGTGTGATATAACTTTAAAGCGATATACCGTAAACGTTAGACGTCTGCTGGAGACGAGGAAATTGGCAGCTACCAAAAACATGAAGGCAACCGTGAACGATCTGCTGGTGAAGGTTCGAAAGTCGCGGTACCAGCGGTATCGTCTATTCTGCAACGCGCGTCAAGAGCGAGAAGCTAGGAAAAAGTAAGACCGATACATTTTCCACTATCATATCACTTTTTCCCTGCGAACGACATTGGCACACGCGGCATCTAGGCACACAATCTTTTCGCTATATTCATACGAGTAGTGAGCATATTGCAGTCTTCGACGACGAACGAGAGGGATACGGAAAAAATGCAGGCTATTTTAATCGCCGTGGAAATTACAAGATTAAATAATTGAATTGTCATATCAAAGTTCCTTTTTTATCCTTTTCGCTTCTTCTCTTCTTTTTATTATATACTTCAGTTTCAGGAGAGTGTTGTGAAATTTAATGAAATGAAACCCGGATGTAAACTCGGCAGCAAAGTAAATAATTGAACTATATATATGGACAGGAATTAATTACTCGTTGAATAATTAGCTTGATTTTATAAAGGCACAACAATACCGGTGGGCAAGTAACAAAACGTAAGCTTATAAACCCTCCTATATTGATCGCATTGCAACTGGATGCAAATTTTACGTTTAATTAACGAAAGGTCATCTGATATTGCATCGGAAGTGATTATTAATAGTGCACAATGAAATTCGAGAGATTATCCTGGGCATTTATTGCAATGGTTACAATCATTGATCAGGTCACAATCAGGAACATCAATTTAATAGTTCTCTATGATAGACCGCGATATACAATATATATATATAGAACATTCCGCCACAGAACTACAATTCGCCACACTTTTCATCCTTATAGATTCTTTAATTTTTCATTAGTGGCTAAATAATCATCTCAATCAAAATTATATCGGAAATATCTCTATCACTTTCAAAGAGTTTGAAATTATCTAACTGTTAGAAAAAATATAAAATTTTTTTCTTTTTATCATTACCAGCAGTTATGGTATGAATAGTTTATAATAGTTATTATCACTGTCGTAATTTGTATAACCGACATTGATAAACCGCGAATGCTGCTAATAACGCAAGTTTTCTTAAGCCACTAATGAAACGTTAATTAATCTCTGGTTGACTTTTTCCTCAGTAAAGCGTTTTTAAACTCAAATTCCCGCGATAAAATGCCTCGCTTTCGTATACCTAGGAGAAAACGAATGGCGAAACTACGCAGAGCTCTCACAAAACCAGAAGACTGGCAAAGGCACATGCGGGTCCTGGAGAGACTAGCTGCGCCCAAAGTCGTCGCAAAACCCAAAAAGAGGAAACCCGTAAGCGACGTCGTTTCCACTCTCTCATAAATCAATATTAATCTATCTAGATAAAAATGTTCGATGCGTCGTGAATTCCGGTGACGAGGCCGCCCGTTCACTTATTCGCTCGATCGATCGCACGTTCCGATATTTTCAGAGTAAGAAGAGGAAGTGGAGGCCGGTCAATTTAGAGCGAGTGTACTTCTTGGCTTTACCATTGATTCGAAAGGATATCGTACTAAAAGATCCATTCAAGGTAGCTGAGCACGCACTCACCTATATTATCAGCAAGCGAATGGAGAGACTCTCGATTCGAAAGATACGTCCGGAGATTCCATTGCGAATACCAGGCGCCGTTTCGCCGGCCGCGATGAAAGCTATAGGTAGTAACACGCACTTCGTCACTACATTTACAACCGTTACCATTTGCTTCGCCGTCACAATTCTTCCGCTTCGATTTCTTCGCTCGATATCTGGAGGAATTGTGCGGCGATCGATCCGAAGGAAGCGACGTTTTCGTTGTCGCCTATGCAGCTATGTAGGGTCTACCGCGCACCAATACTATTACACGTGCTATTGGATGTCGTAAGTAAGCTCATACGCAGGGTGTCCCAACGGACATCTTCCCGTCGAGATTCAACGCGAGCTCTGACTGCATTTTTCCCTGACGAGCGTTTCATGAGAAAAGTCACGCTATTTGTTAGGAATTTTTAAATATAAATTTCAACGGAAATACTTGAGCTGAGAATCGAGCGTTGAATTAAAATGCCGATGTATTTATGTCTCATTAAAACTAACTGAAGAGCAAGTCTTTGCATTTATGATGATAGAAAAGCGATCGCATTTTTTAAATATCAAACTAAATATTAAATAAAATTCTAAATTTCTCAATTAACTTTATTGTTATTTTTCTTCATTTATTCTCTACTATTCGTGACGAGCATCGGTATCGTATCTCTCTGTGATTTTGAGACACCCTGCGTAGCAGAGATCCGTGATTTCGTCGATCCCACACCTCGCTACATCAAGAAAGATTACGGATTTGCACGTCGATGTGCGCTTACGACTCTTGAATAGCTTGTGCGGTAAATGGAGCTTTCGCAAGAATTTTTACATATTGCGGAATAAAAATAAAATTGACTATATATTTTTAACAATCGTAAAACAAGCGTATACCTTTCAGCATCCAGCATCGATGAAAAATAAATCTCGACCGAATTACGGTTTTGGCAACGTCGACGAGTAAAAAATATTTTTTATATAGGATCGTTAATTGATTTGGAAATTCGGTAAAAATTTACGGAATTAATAGAATCCCGTATACGGTATACACACCTCTGGTAATCGATCGGCGTCGAATATTCCACTATTAGTTTAGGGTATCACTGAATTCGTGATATAATGCAGAATTCGCGTTATCTTTCCGTTCAACCATAACTGCGAGGTAACGATTTTGTAGCGTTTGATATGGACACAGGAGAGATAAACGGGACACGATCTACACATTAAGCCTGCGGCACACTAAACGTGTTTTGTTACCGATCTGCTAGCGATGCCGCACTATGCTTACCATGCTGCTCGATGCAGACTATCCTGCAGCGTTATTCCATACCATAATGTTAGTGGCATTCTCTCCGGTATTGTAATTATTTAATGAGGAGCGTCGCTCGTAGTGACATCGTCGTTTGTTTTCCGATGCTATCTCTCCCTCGATAATTCTTCTTCGTCACTTACGCCTTTGCACAATTTTTCCGGTGTATATGTACCTTTGTTATACATTCTATCACTATATTTTTATATAACTTTTATTTATATCAGTATTTTATTTTATTAACTATTCTCACCGGATTTTTCATGTAGAATTTTTCTTTTTTTTTTCTACATTGAATGTTTGTAACACATTTTATTATTATCGTTTATTTTTATTTATTTTCTTTCATTTATATGTTGATCTTTTGCTGCTTCAGCTACATCCTATGATTCTATTTCTCTCGCCCCCCGAGAGTGAGAGAAAAAACTCAAATTCCAAGATCACGTAATAAATGACATTTATCATCTATCTTTCGTACAATTCAGTTATTTCGATTTTCGCTTCGACGACGCGTATATCGTGTCCTACCGCGCACGATTACTCGGCCGCGTCTGATTAAATGTCTTCTTCCCTTATCAATCGATTCGAAGGTAGATTAATTTTCCTTTGAACTATCATCACCACTGTACAGGCAGAAATATAAACAAACGGATCTTAAAGAATTCAAAAGTCGATTGAAATATATCGAAGTCAACCAAAGCTTCCCTTCCTTCGTCTCTCTTTCCTCTTAGAATCCTCGATCACTTCCCTCGCCGTCCGTCGCATCCAACTTTCTCTGTAACATATTCCTGAAGAGATGCCTCCTCAAGTTTCTCTTCGAGCTGTCGTCGGGCGTAACCGACGTCCCTCGTCGCTGACGTGAAATTTAATTTCGCGTACGAGACGTTGCTTGATACAAAACGTGCATCGAGTCTTTCGGCGATAATGGGAAATGCGTACACAATGCCTCCCCGGAAGATAGCCGGGGCTGGTTTTAATTTTCACGTATAATTGCGCCCGACGAGTCACAGCCGATGCACAACATTTTCCCATTGAAATCCGTCTGTAATAAAATACGAGATGCGCGGCAGCATAGTAGTGTAACGATCGCGCGCAACTTTTACAATATATCTCACGCGCGCTCTGCGGCGTCTATGAAGTAAAAGACGTAAATCAAAATATACATTCTACCTTCACGAGAAGCGAAGGAAGATTAAAATATTAAATATTAAACAAATTTTTAGCCGTAGTTAATATTTTGAAAAAAATTTTTCACCTGTGGTCTTCTTTCCATTTCAATTTTGACAGATGACTGTATAAATTTTATAAAAATACGAATCGATTGTATGAAATTCAAATCGTTTTGTTAGAATATTTTCAGTCGACATAATTTCAATGTAAATTAACGTGACATTTTCCCTCTCTCTCTCTCTCTCTCTCTCTCTCTCAAAGCCTTTTATCTCATTAGAAATTTATTTATTTATTTATGAACGTTTGTAATTGCAATTGACACTGGCATAAACGCACTGCATGCGTTTAGAAATTTAATCCGTATTACTATTACATACGCATATAGTCATCATGTAACAAAGCAACTAACCAACTAATCAAACAAATATCACACAACTGTGGTTTATGTACAAAATGAAATTCAAGCGAGATTATGGTTGCCATTAGAGAAGCACATGAAATAATTTATATCATATTCATTCATTTGCCGAACAGTTAGTTTTACTTGGCGGCCTTAATCCCGTTGATAAGAATAAGCCGGCGGAAAACCGATGTTAATGGATAGGATTGAGAGCATACAGCGTAAGGTATAACGTTTAATACCGTAGCTTCCCAGAGAGTAATCGCTTTGGCGAAGCCCGCCAAACGTCCGGAGGGTAGAGAAACGGATCTCCGAGAGGATGCCTTCACTGTGTCGCCGATGGCGTTAAAGGCGAAATGCTCCAAGCGTCTCAAAAATCTCGCCAAACCGAAGACCTATCCGAAACCCGTATTCAAGAGATTGAGAACTGCCCTCAAACGATAAAGCAGCCAATGGGTGTTGGAGAGCTGTATACTAGTATATCCTCGACAAAACAATCGGCGTTAATTCTCAATCTTGTCTAGCGAATATAGAATAGGCTCATTAAAAATTCAAGCTATTTTTCGTACGCTCATAATTTCGCAAGTAACAGCAGAATCACATGAATCACGTAATTTTCCTGGGAAATGTATGTATATACTATACAGTAACTGTGTGTAATAAACGGCAGCGTTTGGAAAACAGAAAGCATGACGATCATTCATAGTAGAAATCTAATAACTCGAATACCACGGTAACCCGAATACCCATGCGTTTTCGTTTAATGGAATTCCGGTTGTTATACGGGGCTTAGGGTCGTGTTGAATATTACCAGAATGATAATCTTGTGCATGAGATAATCGGTGCACACCTATTATTATTAGCGCCCGCTTTTGCATAGGTTGATATATTCGTGCAGGACACGCGCGGATATATTTTATATATATATATATATATATATACATATAATATGTTGTACATCGAGAGATAGAGGTTATTCCGCAAACGCTACGATTCGTCATGCGATCCTGTACACGCAATATATCAAAAAGCAGAGGCGGGCCTGTCGCGTTGCATTATGCGAGCGTCGGCGGCAAAAGCGCGAGACATAACCGCGTCCGTCGACGTCGTAAATTAGGCCAGCTGCTCGCAATCCGCTCGTGCTCGGAACGGATTAGCGTTTCGTATAATGTTGCAACGACCATTCTGTTTGTAACGCGTAACTTTGTAAAGACATTCCGAGCTCCGGTGATATCTTTCCCGAGGAAAGAAAAGACGAGAGCGTGGGACACGAAATAACGTGCGCTGGACTTTCAACTCGTTCTCTTCTTGGCATTTTCTTATTTTGCGGAAGGAATGTATGAGAAATACGACACACGCCCTTAACGCTCGGAGATATTAAAGGAACGTTTATACGGACGAGAAAGCCAAAGCGTATCCAAAGTTTTGCGCCGGAGAAATGGCTACGCGTTACTCTCTCTCCCCCCCCCCCAGAACATTACCTATAATATGCCAGATAAATAATGAATAAAAAAGATGAATAATAAATTAACCGTGATGTAATCCGTAATATCTGTTTAATGATCCGTAATAATTAGTTGTATTCAAATTGACGTTGCATTATTTCGACAATATGCACGCATGGCTTGTTGCAGTTCATACAATTCTTGATCAATTATTCAAGCAGAAATAGTACAATCTGCATAATTATTAACTTGCCTAATTAATGCGGCATCGAATTATTCGTATAATTTACTCGAGGTTCCTCTTTGTGCCCTCTTCCAATATTTTATTTTACTTCACTCGCTGTCATGCCCATTTTATACTTCTAGTGATACCCCCTGCTCTTCTATCCTAAATGATAGAGACATTAACATTCGACATTGCGAAATTGCTTAATTAAAGGCACGTCGTACGCGCCTTTACCTCCATCCAGAAGTTAAAGGGGTACGGATGGTCTTTGAATTCCTAGTCGCAAGCAATTTTTCTTCACTGTTACGTCCGACACTTTCCTAATTAACGTCTCGTTCTCGAGCTAATGGCGGCATAAGAAGCAAATGGTCACAGTAAGTAAAGAATGCACTCGAGGCAACTTCTATTCGATGATCGATACTCTTTTCTCTCTCTCTCTCTCTCTCTCTCTCTCTCTCTCTCTCTCTCCTCTCTCCTCTCTCCTCTCTCTCTCACCGTGTATTCCATGTGAATTCGCACGAATGCCGAATGCAACGATAAGCGAATTTCGATCGCCGATATACAAATGCAACATTCATGATAAGTTGTGCTAAAACCAGCCGGTTTTGCATACCGTTATTGCACACGCATGCGTTGTTTTCTCTCATCCGTCTAGTCATTTATATATCCCATTTTATAGGAAACTGCACGATGCATATCGTGTGAATACAATCGGCCGCGCTTTAATAGCGAACGATGTATCCATCTAGCAAGGTGATTAATTAAACGCTATTAACGTTTAATTGTTAATACATACAGTTAATTGTTAATATGCACTCACTATTAAGTAATTCATATTACGTTCTTCAATCAGTCTACAAACTCGATTATGCAAGTTGGATATACGTAACAATTTAATTGCTATACGGATTTTGTAGTCGCGCGCGCACGTGGTCATACTATTATTTTTATACAATGTAATTTCAAATATATTCTATAAAATAACATATTAAAATACATTGCTTAATTAAATATATTTTTTGAAAAATCTTGAATAAAGTTGATGACCTCTACAGAATTCACAATATACAGGGTATCTCATAACTATCGCATTTCCTTTTAAGGATATTATTATATACTTAAGGTAATTTTGAGATGAAAATCCCAATATAAAAATGTCGATGCTACAATAATTTTTGAATTATAATTGGCTGAAGAAAATTTATAATTCAAAAACTATTATAGCTTCGATATTTTCGTTAGGAAGTCTTAAAATGTCTCCTCTTAGAATGTTCAAAAGAATTCAGAAATAATAATAGAAGCTATAAAAGTAAAATGGTTTTTGACTTATAAACATTTAAAGTTAGCTTATAATTTAAAAAATTATTATAGTCAACATTTACTAGGATATTATAGTCAACATTTATTAGGATTTTCGTCTCAAAATTATCTCAAGAAATGTGGTAGTTGTAAGACATCCTGTATATTAATACAAAGTGTTCATATGCACACTGAGAGAAAAAAAAAATAGTTGCTATTATAAAGTACAACTCTAAAATTTAAATCCTTGCAACTTTAAAAAGTAATAAAAAAGTAGTACCAAATACTATAAAAATATAGCATTCGGTACTTTAGTTCTTATTACTTTGTAAAACTATTTGCAATTACTTAAATTATTAGAATTGTTAATTTAATAATTGTCAAATATTTTTCTCTGAGTGCAGGCAATAGAAATATGTATTAAATTAACACTAAAATCGATGGGGTGCAATGATGAATCCCCATAGGATTCCCTCCATAGGATTGAATGAATGTGTCCTTACAGGATACATCCAATTGGATACAGCAGTCAAAGTGTTAATATCGAAAATTAAAAGGTTACAATATAATAAGGTTACGGATATAACAACGGATATAACAACCTGCCATGAAATTCTCGTTAAATCGAAACAACAAATTCGAATCTATCCGCCATTGAAATTTACTGTAGTGAAAAGAGCGCTAGCGTATAGATTCTAATATAAATTGACCAGTCTGGCAAATTCGTTATATCCCGAAAAAGTACACATGCGCTCTCACACATATACAACTTTCTTGACAGTCCCTTTCATCACGCGAAAAGCGATTGATAACAAACCCTATCGCGAGCAAAGGGAATCAAAGGATCGAAAGGCCAGCTTTAATACATGGGTATAGACTCGCACTAAAAATTCTAACTTTGTCCGAAAGCAAATTTTGTTTCAAAGGGCAACCGATATCCTCTCCTCCTCCATATCTCCCCGCCCTCTCCCCCACTACTCTTCACCCTCACTACCGTTTGATCTGGCGGAATCTGGACCGCATCAGTCAATAGAGACAGCGAAACGGAATGTATGAAAAATGAATCTGAGGGGGTTAAAGCGATTCGAGCCGCATCAGATGGACGGTTTTGTTAGCGGTCGAATCGCGACAAGACACAGGAGCATTCAGTGATGGTGAAGGGGGTGAAGGGGAGGGGGGAGGAGAGAGAGGAAGGAAAGGGACGGAAGAACCTTCACAAATACACTCCGCGGTCGGCTTACGACGGATCGACCGCGCGGTCGTTGCACAGCTCGTGCGGAATATAAATGTAAACGGCAGGAATATGCGGCCAATCCGCTCACAATTCCATTCACGTCCCAACACTCCTACGTCCTGGCTGTCACCGTCCGACCAGAATCGCGCGGCGACCCCCGCGTTTCATCCCCTCCCCTCTCCCGGCTTCTGCAAATCTGCATCCCCTTATCGGAGCGAGAGTGCGTTCGGCAACCCGAAACTATGCGCGGCAGCTACTCGCGGTCGTCTAATTCAGTGCTTCTCAAATTAGGTTACGCGAGAATAAATCCATAATACACGTCAAGATTAATTTCGCCTCAGTCGTTTGCACAAAACGCATTTAAATGCATCGTCTTGTAAAGTTTTGACATAAAAGAATTTTAACGCGGTTCCACTGATACATTTTAATTACATTTATATAGTTTAATTATATTTATATATTATCTAAAAGTAACATTAATCCTTTTTATAGTTTTATCGTCATCATATATAATTACTTCTTATTATTATATTTACAATCGAATTTAATCAACTAATTTGATGCAATTAACCTTTAATTGTAATACTTAGACAGGAAAGTAAACGTTAGTCTTGCAAAGTTTGAGAAACACTGACTTGAATAGCTTGACAAATACGATGCACATTGAGGTCAGAATTTATGTATATGTACTCTGAATATTTTTATAACAGAGATTATACGTTTCGTTTGTTTCATCTACCCGATCTTCCAAATCTCTTATTCCATCCAGTGAATCATTACGATGTAGCATATGATAAATGTGTAAGAGGTAACTGAGAGCCGAGAGTTCTCCTCTCCGAAAACGACTCTCAATAAATTTACTCAACTGCGAGAAACTTTTACGTAGATACGTATGCGAACTTAACTTTGAAATTATGTATGATTGGCTCTAAAGGGATGCGTCTAAACTATAAATTTGAGCTTACCAAATGTAAATTATGATGTAAACTAATACGATGAAATATAATAAAACATAATAAATATTGTTTCGAAGTTATGGCATTTTTATGAACTTTAAATTTTCTCAGAAAACGAGAAAATGAGATGTCCGTGTGATTTCGTAAATGGAAAAGACAAAGTTTGCCGGAAAAAGTGGTAGAACGACACGTAACGCTGGAGTACTTGTGAGAGGTCTCAAAATGAATAATCTCAAGGAAATGATATTTCTAACAAACTTTTCAAATATAAAATAACGGATAGCACACATTTTAAGATAATTATTCGCGTTTTGAGATAATTACTTTGCGTATAATATTAACATCATAAACATCATAAATGGTTGAACGTACAAGTTAAAATTAGAGATAAATACCTATAAAATGTAATATCTGGGACACAATGTCGAGAATGTGGTTGTCGCTTTGTGCTTGTACAATGGATTATATTGATTGAATAAATCCATCGAAATTTCTCTTTTTAATAAATCACTGACATATAAACGCCGAAATTATACTGTACCATTGATAAATATTAAACATGAGATTAATTATAACAGTACTCACTAATTAAACGCGTTGCGACGTTGTTCAGCTTGGAGTCGATTCGTTCTATAACAGTGACGTTCCGCTAATGAATTAATTAATAATTAAGACACGAATGATCGAGCAAATTAATCGAAATTCAGCGCATGACACATACAACACATTTATACATAAATACTGTGAAAGATGATATTATTGAAAAACAGTCGATATACAACTTGAATTTGATTTGACGATTCAATCCAAAAATAATGAGCAGATTATACTCAAACCGGCAATAAATTTAAAGCGCAACACGGAATATATTTCACGTATTGTTAAAGGAATAATTATCGCTTATAAGTATCACAATAAAACAATAATTTATAATTCCACTTTATCGTTATCATTTTGATTCCTAAGTACTTCAAATTAATAAATTATGAGAAATACCTATTCGTACAATCGTCTCGATATGCTTATGAATCATTAAACTCGAGAGTTACTTAATCACGTGATTCATTGTAACAATTATAGAGAATAATGCATTTTGAAGAATATTAACGATGTATCGTCGTTAACATTTAATTTTTTGTTGTAGTGACATAATTTAATATTTCCTACAAACTAAAAATACTAAATATTCATTTTCTTAAATATTAAATATTAATTTCAGTGAAAAAAACACTAACTACTAATTATCGCTCATTTTACATTACATTCTAGTCTCGTATATTGTTAACGTTCAATTTTACGTCCTTGAGAGTGTTTTAAGTTTTACAGATTATTTAAATCCTAATACAAGTATGTTTGATTAATGTGTTTACATGTACATTGTATAAATATGTTTATGTCATTCGCCATACCTGAAATTAATCTGAACTCGAATTAACACGTTTCAAAGTTAAGAGCTCGGTGTATAATTATCACGATACCACACTGGTATATGGTGGCCGAGCTCGTTCGACAAGTTCGTGTCACTCGCTCTCGATCGCTACTTGAGCGACGCTTGCTAAAACGTGGTTGACGCGCATCGGCGATAACCGCGCCCAGGAACGTACAATCGCGCGAATTGCGGTTGAGACCAGCACAAATTTCGATCTCGGAGCTGTTAATGCTCCGTGCGAAAACTGGGTGAGAGGCGAGCAACTGAGAGAGAGAGAGAGAGAGAGAGAGAGAGAGAGAGAGCAAGCGTACCGGGTAATTACATAACTTACCTCCGAGATGGCGAACGTAAGTGCGCTGCTCGTGACACCAGCTAGTTTTCCGGTTAAGCCAGAAGATATTTACTCGATTGCAGCTTCTTTTTTGTGCGATCGAGTAAGCCGAGTGCTCCGATCGTAACGCGACTGAAATATGGAAGATAATTTGAGAATTTAACACGATGCAATCGGAATGATGAGAACAGTTTTCTAAAGAGTGTCCCGGCAATAATGTATTTGTTTCGAGAAAGATTTTTAGAAAACCTCGCAAAATCCTTCCATTTAAAGCTTCCGAAGCTTTCCCTTTTTTTTTTCTATTTTTAGAGAAGAAATCCGATACTTTTTCCATTGAACCGTGGGATATTTACCCGATTGCATCCACCTTACTACGCAATCAAGCTGCATTTCGGCTATCGTCGATCGACACTACTGAAATAAGATTTTCAATTTAGGAAATTAAAAACATACAAGCACACATACGTGTGCACACAAACGCTGTAATCGGATGCTGAAGAGAACAAATAATAAATAGTATCTAGTAATGCCTTACAAAATTTTTTTAGCACATTCTTCGTGTCAAATTAAAAACTTTAAACGCTTCACGTTTTTATTTTTTTTTTAAAGAAACCTGACAGTTTTTCTATTAAGTCGAAGAAATTTACTCAATTGCATCCTCTTTCTTGCGCGGTCAAGCAACGTTTCAAGTATCATTTCAACACGACAGAAATATAAATCAGATTTTTAATTTAAGAAGTTCCCAGCGCTTCCAAGATAATCAGATTTAAGAAAATTAGATTTAAGAAATAAGTAATTGTTTCTGGCCTTCTGAAAAAAGGTAAAACTTTTAAATCTTTAAATCGATCAAAGAGTTCAAAAGTTTTTTCTCATTTACTTTTTGAGGAAAGATATTCCAATATTTTTACAATTAAGTTCGAGATATTTGCTCGAACGTAGTTTCGCATTTCACGGTAGAATTGGTGAGATCGCTAATTTCACGAGAAGATGGATTTCACATCGCATGATCACAATTAATAGAAGAAGCGATGATGCGTCATTAATTGTTTTCGCACTTCATTAGGAGCGCTCAATAAAATCACGCGCGCTTGTTACGCTTTAATCGCTTACAATGAAATCGAGTACATGAGAATCGCGAGAAGGGGATTAACGCGGCGCCATTTTATGCCGAAAATATTACACGTTACCTGCCTGTCGCCGCGCCGAAGCGAACATGCTCCACCGTCGCACGTCCGTTGACAGCTTTGCGTAATTGCCCGATCAGCTCTAATGACTTTAATGCAAAATTTCATACGTTACGGCAAAAGTTTTAATTAAGGTCGCAAGCCAAAGAAAATCCGATTACGTGGCGACGCGGCGGAAAAATTGTCACTATGCGCGGATACAGGAATGCGAATTAAATAGCTGCGTGTTACCGATTAAACTTATCGAATCAAGAGGGTTTTGTTAATTCACACAGTGATTCACTCGGTTTTAAATAGTAGTGACATCACTGTGATTTTTTAATTTAAAGAATTATGTCACATACGTCTCGCTTATAGAAGAGATAGAGAGAGAGAGAGAGAGAGAGAGAGAGAGAGAGAGAGAGAGAGAGAGAGAGAGATATGACTGCGAGTAATGACCATCCGATATCCGCGTAATGCATTAGGGGAATACCAGAAATTCGACTAAAACGCTAATCATCACGCACCAATTATCCATTCAATCATATCTCTCACCCTGTTGCCCAAGAGTAGAACGAGTCTCCACATTTGACGATATTAATCCACTAATCATACACGGATAACATCAAATATATCAAATAGAGAACAAAAGGAATATATAACAAGGATATATAATATATGGAGATGGAGAGAGAGAGAGAGAGAGAGAGAGAGAGAGAGAGGAGGAAGAAGAGAGAAAAAAGAGAGAGAAAGGAACATTGCCTCTATGCGATTTTTACTAGTCTGAAAAGTGCAGAATTACGTTGGAAAAGCACAAAGGATAAAATGCTTGCTTTATATACCTATTCTAAAGAGCTGTGCAAAGAAAATATTATAATACAAATTACATAAAAAATATATTATTACATAAAATAAATTATAAAAAAAATATATTCCTTTTTACAGAATATATTCCTTCGTTGTAAGACTGGAATATATTTATTATTATTATATTATTATAGTATTTTTAAGTAAAAATTGATAGCTACTTGTATATTAATAATCACATATCTACATGTACACTTTTACTAATTATTAAAAATTGCAATATAAATTGTAAAAAATTATAAGAGTATTTTAATTTATGCTATAAAAATTTTAATTGTATATTTAAATATTTTTAAGCATTATTGTAATCGTTTATTATTAGAC
>NW_017259377.1:235136-240916 GCF_001594045.1 Atta colombica
ATATATATATATATACATATATATATATAACGAATAATCTTCTCAATAATACGTATCTCGCATACTAATAAGCATTTCCGATTTAGTGGAATGACGATTGTTACATAATCCGCGTTATAACCCATTTGCTATAATCACCCACTGCGAGTCTATTAAACAGTGTCGATCCTTTGGGATATTGACAGTCTCCCGGCTCCGTTTCTCCACTGATTGAGAGCCATGCCTGTTGCAATTAAGCAGGAGAAATCCTCGAAGGCATGTCGAAGGGCGATCGGTTTATTGGTGATGCGCTAAGCACTAATACCGATATATATGGTGCGGCAGCATCGACGAGGCCGCCCGCCCGCTCACCCGTTTTCAATTTGTCCCTCACGAAATACCGCCATTTATCTTTATTTTCCTTAAGCTAAGCCACGGACTTATCGTTATCGGCCGCGGCACGCGAGGCCGGTTTCCTCCGAGGAACGTTACTCGCCCGTCGTTCCGCGTGAATTCAATCTCACGAAACGATCTTTCTGACCCCCTGTTTGAGCTCTATCTGCCTTTAATGCTATCCCTCGCAATCATTCGCAAAAGACGGGAAACACACTTTTGGCGTTTCACGGTTGTCAAGTTCGTAACGATTTTCGACCTCCATCTTTGAAGAGTTGCTTCCGATATGTCTATAGAATTTAACGTCAACATTTTGAATTCCCTCAAAATGAATGATAAAATATAAAAAATAAAAAGTATCATAAACGTAATATTGATAAATTGACTTTACTGCAATTTGTATTAAAATCACCCAGTAAAGAAATAATGATGCCTTATAGCAATTCTTTAATTAAAGACATCAAAGTTAGCAGTAATTGGCGCATTGTATACATATATTCACGCATAACAGAATTCGTTTATTGTAATGCAGGCAACCTTGAATAATTGTCCCTGATGTTGCTATTTCAATAAATTTAATTAAAAAAGTAACCCATCAATTTTCATGCCTATTTTATTAAAAAAAACGTCATTTAAACATCATAAAATTGCTTTATTACATACAAGAAAGTAAAAATACTACGTTTGCTTGCACTTTTTAATCATGCAATTCTGCTTCACTTTTAATTAGAAGAACATGGAGTTCACTGACATTTTTTAATTTCTTTAATTACTTTATAAATACAAAATCATATAAAATACATATCGAATATCTTATACAGTTGTGCTTATATTTACAATGAGTGCAAAAAGTATTCGTACAAGGAAATTTTTTATAAAAAATGTCTTATTTGTAGAAAATAATATATTAATTAACAATTTTATACCGTGAATATATTCTCTTTTAATATGAACAAATGAGCTTTGCATTCCTGATTTTAAAAGCTATAAATTTCTCGACTGTACAAATAGAGGAAAGTCACCGATACTGACATAGGTCTTTTAAAGTGACATCCTCTTATTTCTGAGAAACTAATTATTGCACTTTATTATTATTATACTAATAAAATCATAATCTGTTTAGCTAATTAAAAAAGTGTTACGTCCAGACTCCACAGTTCTTTTCTTCGATTAGAATTTCGCCATTATCATCATAAAAATTATTAGCAAGTAATACCGATAGACCATCTGTTTCTACCATAGGAAGTTACAAGAGTAACGAGCCGAATAACATTAGCCTTTTTAGACTAATAATCTAAGGATGAAGTTGTTGGATTAAAATATTTGAACCAAATATCGAATAGACGAACTTTATCCCGAAAAACAGAAGAAGTAAATAGATTAAGAATTACAAATTGAAACAGCAGTTGTCTGTAATAAATGACATGTGGCTCTAAACTGTTGAGCATCCGGCAAATGATCGATGACGGAAATTGTTTTAGACACATATCCTAGTATCCCATTTCAAAACCGATACTCTTAATCCTAGATTAATTAATCCTAGATTAGCAGTAACATACGCGAGGTCTACACGCAGTACTAGTAACTCGCGAATATAAAAAGGAGACTCTTTGCGAACAGTCAGTCAAAACTCATCTACAAAACATCACTCTGCCAATCCGCTACCAGTCCAATAAAATTCAATATCAAATACGACACTCTGCCGGTCCGCGATCAGTTCTATCAACCAACTTTAATTATGATCCGATCGAGTGACACGATCGAGTCACTCTAGTGTCTCCAAATCACTTGGGTCCACAAGACATTCAGCCATCTACAGTCAGAAACTGAAATTCATTGAGATCGGGCCTCCGGCAGTCATTCTCGAAAAAAACCGAAACTTGCAGAGTAAGTCCCTCCTTTCAATTACTTACTTCGGGAAACTAGATCACTCTCTAGAAAAAAATCTTCTAAACAATCCCCCTTTCAACCTCTACACTTTTAATTTTCTACAGCTCACCTATCGATCTTAGCCTCCTATATCGATTTCTTCGATGAATTCTATATCCTTTACTTAGAAGTACGTCTAATCCACGAAATTCACTCTCTCATTATCTGCCTTCTTTTTTTCTACGCAGAGCCTGACAATAAAACATTTTTGTATTTAAAAATCGTAGTGAGTGATCGGCCATGCCTTTCCCGCGCGGCTAAACTCCTACGCACTCAACGTCGCAGGGAGGCTCGTCGACTTTCTGGACACGAGGCTTATCAAGCATACTTCAATAGTAATAATAATAATAATAAAAACATTAACACTAATGAATTAGGTAACGATAATATCAATAACGATACATACAATAGTCGAGCTAATAATAATAATAATAATAATAATAATAATAATAATAATGATAACGACAATGGTATTCCAGTAGGAAGCCCTGCTCCTCGATCTCTTTTCCCTGCCGAATCAATCTCGTTACAGTTAACACAACAAATATTTCCTAACACTCTCCCTTCTTTTCGTCTCCGCTTCTCCCGCTGATTCAAACGTAGAGTTCTTAGAAGTCTCTCTTCTTCGGCCTTGTTATTTCTCTCTCTTTCTCATCACGGTAATCCCCAATCTTTCATTATCTTCTCTCTTTTCTCAGTTCCAAATTTCTATCGAACCCCTTCCCCAAACACTTTTATCATTGATTTTCAAATCGCAGATCCCGAGCGCGTCAAAAGCACAATAATAGGACAACCACTAGAGCACAATAACCGGACAACCCTTATACCTGTTTCCCTTCCCCACTCCCCCTAGCCTTTCTTAGTCTCAGTCTTTTTTTTAAATTTCTTTCTCCCTTCCTCATGTACAATGAATTAGATAGATACAATTTAGTCGTGAACACACACACACACACACACACACACACACACACACATCACACACACACACACACACACATACACACACATAATAAATCCGTTTAAATTAAATATAATAATAATGATTATCAACACTTGCTTGTAAACTTAATTTAAATTTTATTTTATGAATAAATTTAAAGTTTTCTATTTTGGGAAGGATATTTAAAATAAATATCCTTCCCAAATTGTATTATTTTTAAATAGCTCGTATCTCGTTTCCTTTATTACCTGAGATCGCACGTGGTCTAATCCTAGGTCAAAAGGATTCAGTTCCTTGACCCAAAAGTAGGGCCGCACCTGTCCACCGGAACAGGTGTCATAGCGTCCTTTCAGGACGTTGACTTATATTCTGGGACCATAAAAGGTTCGATTCGCAGATGTTCGCTTCTGTATACCTGCGAGACTGACCGTCTCCTCTTCCCCACTCTCCATTTCTCCTCATTATCTCCTCAAATTTTCCAGGGTTTGAACGTAACATCTGTTTCGGTAAAATTTCGACATCGTCACTATTGGCGTCGTTGGCCATGAGAGAAAGAGAGAAAGATAGTTAGATAGATAAATAGAAATTTTATTAATATCCTAGAGCAAGCCCTTTAAGGATACAACCGGTAAGTACTATACAATACATAGAAGAAAAATTTAAAAAAAAACATTGCGTGACAGTATTAAGATCGTGAAATCGATGTAAATAGATGTAAAAGAAAATAATAAAAATAATTTAATGGTATATAAAAATGAACTTAAAGATACAGCAGAAGTATATATACAAAGGTATATACAAAGATAAAGCAGATTCTGCTGCAGGACGCTCCGCATATTAGATCAGGATCCATGCAAGAGAGAGAGAGAAAGCGAGAGAGAGAGAGAGAGAGAGAGAGAGAGAGAGAGAGAGAGAGAGAGAGAGAGAGAAATCATGATCAGCGTCATAATATTGTCTCGTGCATGTCATTAGAATCTCGCCGCTTTTAACATTCAATTATTAATCCCCGAAATGATTTCGCGTTCCACTCGCACTCTTAGCTTCCGCAATGAAGGACGGAATATTTATGAGGCAACGAGAGCGGCCGATCCTACCAATCCTACGTACGTATTCTTAATAGCACCTTTTTTTTGTTTTTAGTAATTTAGACTCGCACTAATATCGCGACATATACACACTTACCTACATCGCAACATTCACATCATTTGCTCAGTTCATTATTAAGTACCGGATAATTCTTATAATTTAGAAATGTGAGATTTTAGTATAATATTGTTAAACAATTTGTTAACAACATAATTGATTTTTTTTATTTATAATAAATATAAATACACACATATATATATATATATATATATATATGTATGCTTTTGTTAAAATAAATTGCTCGTAATATCTTTTACTCTCTTGTACAAATATTCTGCTAGCATAAGTTCGCACAAGGACCTGTCCCGAGTAAAGGGATTAAGTTCCTTGACCCAAAATAAGACGTTGACCTACGTTTCGTAATCACCTGCGTTCGACCTTCCTCCATCTCCTTCGTGACGTGGATACGTCCGAGACAAAGTGTCTGCTTTAACATTCTATATATGTGTCCTTCCATATTCTATCCTTTCCTCTTTTTCTAAACCCATTTCCAGAGTTTGGACATAACAGAAGTATAAACTCATAATTTGTATATTTGTTTCTATACCAAATCAGTTAAAAATGAATTCTACGAATACGAAAATAAAATTCTTACAATTTTCTTCTGCAAATTGCGTAGTGTAAATAATAGTAATTATATTATTGATGTTACATCGTTTTAAATGTTTGTAATTTCCTAAATCAGCTTTATTTATATTATTTTTTCTCTTAATTTTTTCATAATACGATTTTAAATTTAAAATTTGAGTGCAACATAAAGCGTCACACTTGTCTGTAAAATTCATAAGCTTACTTAATCTTTATAATATGCTTTATAACGTTAAATAGCTCTATTAGAGCTGAAGACAATCGTGGATATATGGAAAAATTCTCGAAAAATTATTGCGTTACTTGCATCTTGCAGAACAGCATAAAGTAAATATGCATATAATTCTATAAAAATGTTCCATAACGAAATAAAAAGATTATGAAAAATCTTATATATATTTATTTGTAGGTACTTTATACAAATAATTCCTGTAAAAGAATAGAAAAAGAATAGAAATATATAGCTTACATTCTGCTTACTATCAGTCCAGTTGGAGCCCATTTCGTAAAACGCTCATTTTTGCTTATTTTACGAAAAAAATTAATTATTGCAAAATTACAAACAGTATTATAAAATAAATACTTATACTATCTGATAGAAAAGAAGACACTTTTTAATTTGTATTTATGTTCGTAAATTTCATTTTTACCTTTTGTTTAAGATATTGTCTAAAAACAAAGTGATATGTCAGTATCGACGATTTTTCTCTATTTTTTGAGCATCTAAACAATACAATTTTTTTTCGCTTATTTTTTATATGATATATTTTCTATAATTAATATACATCTTTTATATATATATATA
>NW_017259377.1:241016-247875 GCF_001594045.1 Atta colombica
TATCCAACAAAAATGATCGTCAATTAAATCGTCGAATCGATGTCAAATTGGTGTTGAAATTATTGTATCAATATCGATTTAACATTCAATTCGATGACTCATTCCTCGCTGGATAAAATTTAATTTTTTAAAAATTTTTTTAAAAAAATATTTTCTCTGAATACTTTTTGCATTCACTGTATATGAGTCATAATTTAATATTAATATTTTTAATATAAAATGATCTCATACTCTTTTATTATAATTGAAAAAATAATATTACAATTGAAAAAAGGCAGTAATTAGGATAATTATCCTCTATGCAACGCAAGACATGACCGGCACGTGCCCTGGCGGAAAAAAAAATATTTACGAAAAACTACAGAAAAACTACATAAATTGAGATAAGATTTTTAATTTTTCGTAGATAGAGTAAGATTCTCGTTGGTAAAATCGCACTACTTTTCATTTAAGGCTCATAACTCAAAAATTAGGAAGAATATTCTTAAGTTTCTTGTAGTATAATAAACTGCACTTTTTTTTTTCTTACATGTAACCTTTTCATAATTTTTTTGTGTCATTATAACATTTGAAATGAAGATTTTTTTTCAGTATGATGCAATTTTGATAATGAAGAAATTCGTTGCCTAAATCGCACCATATCAATATTTCCATATCAATATTTAAAACATTTACTAATGTAAAAAATTTAAAAATTATATAAGAGGAAAAATTGTATTTTATTATTTATTATGCGTTTATTTATTATGTGTTGTTAAAACTTAAGAATATATTTTCCATAATTTCTGAAGCACATGATAATTTCAAAAAGTAATTTAAGGAGTTTCTGTGTGAAACAAAATCAACTTTGTTTAGAATATACATAATAATAAAAATGAAAGAAATGGAAAAATTATTATATTAGGTCACGTGCAATTTAAAAGGTTAGATTGCGATGCGATTTAGGAAATATACCACATTGGTGCAATTTAAAAAATTAGAGCATTTTTAAAACTTTTATTTATTTAATATGAAAAATGTAACGCAAACTTTAATCCCATTAATTTAATTTTAATAATATTCTAATCATGACAAATGATCGCAAGACTTAGGCTATTTAATTTATATTTTTTATAATTTTGCTATGAAATATGTTGAAAAACAACAACGCTATCATGATTTTTTTTAATTTATATAAATAATAACAATCCTATTGCGCTTCATGTCACGAGTATAATGGAATAACGTTGCAGTATCATATCAATTCTTAAATAATCCGTAAGAAAGTATATAAATGCAATAATTAAATTTTTAAGCGAGGTAGTATGATTTAGGAGACAGTGCAATTTCGGCAACTTTACTTTATTCAGAGTGGAATGTAGAAAGCGATGGATTTCTTAGTTTTTCAAACAAACAATCATGCCTCTCTATGTCCCACTACGAATATCTATGAAAAAACTAAGACTTCCTAAAATCTTGTCTCAATCTATGTAAATTTTCGCAAAAATTTTTTCGCCAAGTTCAATCTATTCATATTATGTCTATGAAAGATATACTAAATAGATATAGAATATTGGAATAAGAAATATGTACATGCAGATAAAATAAATCTGAAATCATAATATTGCCAGATGTCAATAGGACTTTTAGTATTTATTACAGACATGTAGTACAAGTAGACAGCATGCGGTACGGAGATCGGAATGTGCGAGAAGAAGAGAATGCAATGGAATTTTTCTTTCTATCTCTTCATAGACGCCTCTCCCCTCTCCCCCTCACTTTTTTTTGCCAGAGAGAAGAAAATTCCTTTCTCGCACGCGTTTCTCGGAATGGCAAAACCTTTATCAGCATGCTCGGTCTATATTAGGTATAAAAAGGTATACAAAATAAAACGTTAAAATAAGAGATGCAGGTATATAGCATGATAATGCTAGATGTCAATGGGGCCTATGTATTTACAGATTTATACTATAGATCTCTGTATGGAAAATGGATATTCGTGTCCATTAAGGAGGTCTGACTCGAAGCTTTTGGTCGGACGCAGCGTCTCTTCCCACACTATTAGACTCATCAGTAAGGCGACGTAGTGTGGGCTGCCTTAGACGCCTAGAATAAATTTTAGATTGACGTTCTATTTAAAGGAAATTTGCGCGGCTGCGGTGCTCGCTCTGAGCGAATTTCGTTGGACCTCTGATGGCGAGTCGCAACAATAAAATGGAAGATTTAACTGTATTCCTTTCTTCTCGTCCCTTCGAATTTCTATTCTCACTGAAGTGTGTCTCAGTTACCACAGCCTGAATGGGCGAAAAGAATAAAGTCGGCCTTAACAGGAAAAAGTAGAAAGCGCGTTTGCTCGTGTAGAGAAAAAAATGGAAGATTTAATTATATACTATTGACATAGTATAGACCGAACATGCGGTTCGAAACATGACAAAAAGAAAGAAATATAATTAAATTTTCCATTTTTTTTCTCTACACGGGCAAACGCACTTTCCACTTTTTCCTGTTAAGGACGACTTTACTCTCTTCTCGCCCATTCAATCTGTGGTAACTGAGGCTCTTTAGAGAGAATAGAAATTTTAGTAAGAAATAGAAATTCGAAGGGATGAAAAGAAAAAGACTTCGTTCATTTTCAAACGTTTCAATAAGTTTTTTTGATATTGCTAAGCCGTCCAACTATTCGTTTGACCACCAGCAATCATCGACCATCGACTTCAAAATATTATTGATTTATTTTACCAAAGCCTATAATTTCTTTAGTTTTCTTTGACATGTCTTTCAAGTATAATCATAAAAAATTTTCTAACTATAAAGAATGTTGTGACCATAAAGAAAAAAAAACGTCTTTCAAGTATAATCAGTATAAAAAATTTTGAGACCACAAAGAAATCATTTGACCTTTTTTTCCAATATATCTTATATCTATCAGATGATGACTTTTAGGATATAATCATTAAGAATTTTATGATCATAAAGACTTAAGATCCAATTGACATCTGATGATCTGAATGATTTATTATTTGTGTCTCTTATTTCGACATCCCATTGTGCTCCAAACTCCACTCGAGGACAACTACAATGGGGAATCGTGCACTGTGGCTGATAATGGACAATGTGCTTTGAATACGAACGGTATACAGTGGATTTTAACAATTTGCATAACTGGGACATATGACCCGTACGAATAGCGCGGTAATTCACACGTCACACCTTATTTTGCGAAACAAAAGGAAATTTTAGCAAAACTCATTAACCTAAAATCATAACGTACTTTATCGCAGTTTCACATTTGTAATTTTTTTCGGAAAGAAAAGGAAAAATCAAAAATTGTACTACACTTGTATCTTGCTTGAGCTAATTTATATTGCATGAATGACAAATACATAGCCACAAGGTGTACAATATTCTTTTTTCTTTGTCATTCTTGAAAAATTTACGTTTCCGGGTAACCTCATTTTTCTCAGTGGCTGTTCAATTATCGTTATATAAAAAAGAAAATTACAGGCCAATAATATATTAATATAACAACGACAAGAATAATAGTAATAACAATGTAACAGCGCATTTGGCAATTGTTATCGTTACGGCTATTGTTGTTGCTTGCCCGAAAATTTCCCTGACGACTATTCATTCGCGTACCGCACGTGCATGATGCCGTATGCAACTACACGAATAAACAATGCGCTAGCCAGACGGATAATATCGAAATTGACGAGCCCGTTTGTACGAGCGACGATCGATCGCTCAGGTACGCGTGCGAATCAGACAAATCCTCGATAGGGAGGAAAAAAGGGGAGGGGAGCAGGTACGTAACGCTTCGCGAATAATTCCCACCGTGACTTATCGTTGTTATCCGCACGGTTATTCATACTCGGCACGATGGAATTGATCGGCATCGGTCAAGAGTGCACGGTGAAACCGGTACGATTATTGAGGATGAAAAGGAAAAGAGAGAGAGAGAGAGAGAGAGAGAGAGAGAGGAGCGGGAAAAAAGAAAAAGAATAAATTCCTCGCGTTCCGGATCCATGTCGTGAAACGAGGAAATTGCAACAAGCATGCGCGCGCGGTAGGTAATAGGAGATAATGGATAATAATCTAATATAGCGCTCCGAAGTTTCGCGCGCGTGCAATCGTTGCATCCCCTCCCGGAACTTTCGAGTACCCTTTCGAGCAGCCGGACAGTGCTCGAAATCCCAGAGTGTTTGCCACCCTCTCCACCCATCCTTTCGATTCGTCGGGGATTTTATTCCGGCGGGAGCGTTTCACGTTAAACGCTCGCGAGTTAACGATTTGCGCGCGCCGCTTTTTTCCGGCAATGGATTCGCGATAAAATGGGATGTTAATTACTTCGTATTTCTCTCTCTTTTTCTCTTTCTTTTTTTTTCTTTTTTATTGTGGTTTTTTTTTTTCGTCAGCCGACCGACCGGTTGCGCGGATTAAACACCACCGTCGACACAGCTCGGCGCTGGAAGGATTTCCTTTTAATCTTCATACGCGCGAGCGACACGTTGCAAAAATGCGACAACGGCGTTTTGTTTCAAAGGGGATTTATTAACTTTTATTTAGAAGAAAAACGGTCGATTTCCCCACTGTGCATTGATAGTTTTGATTATCCATGTATGTCTCTGAACTTTTTCCATACGGATATTTGAGAGACATTTGTATCATAAAAAAGCTGCGGCAGCATGAATGGTAATAGATTTATTATCACTTATCTCAGCAGCCATACGTGTAAAATATACAATTAAATATTCGGAAAAGAAGCGTAAAAGACTGATTTTTAATTATAAATTAATAATTTAACTTAATAAATTAATAATTTAATAATTTAACTTATGAATAATTAAATGAACAATTAAATTATTTAAAACAGTTATCCGCTTAATTAAGTACTGACGAAGTCGTGCACACATTACGATAGAATTATATTTTAATTTTATAGAAATACATTAACTGTATCTAATTATACAGCTAGTATACTGTAGATAATACTATATTCCAGCTTCATTTTAATTTTAAGTACATAAAACAGTTCTCACCCAAATTTATGGAATTCGGAAAATGTAAGCGGATTTACGAAAATTTGTCCTAAAGAAATCAAGTTGTTTCAATTAATTATTCACTAATGCGTCTACCGTTCTGTTCGTTGTTGCATAATTTTCTACTCGCTGACAAAGGAAATGATTAATGTGTCAGCATGGCATCTGCAACAAGCTATAACGTGCTGCACAATGCACGACTAAATACAGTATCTGTCATATTTGCTTTGCACATGTGGATTTCAATTTTGTCTGCTTATTTACTTTCGCTTCGACAATGTTTACGTTCACGTCGAATCGGCTGTGATGCCGAAACTGTCATCCCGTCATCATAAATACGCGCGAGAAGAAACGCGACGTTCCAAGTTCGAAATGTTCGAAATCTGACAAGGACGAATAGCTGGTACGTGGCAGATTGCCATGCCATAAGCATGAACGATCGTCGCCGGCTAAAACATATCGCTTCTGGAATTTACGTTATTTTCCCCGTAAACCCATATTCGTTCTTTGTCGCGCGCGGTCGCTATACTTACAACGTCCGATAATTTCATCCCGCGCGGCTACGAAAACAATTTGTGGCGCATCGCGTCACAATTCAATCTCTCGTACAAAAAGCTACTCTTACCATCCGCTCGACAGTGCGAAAAACGCTCATTTACAGATGCAACGCGAATTTATGAATCTTTCACGCAGAGGAGCGCGAACGGATTCACCAATGCCAAGGTGCATCTGACAGTAAAAATTCGGGACATTCCCTTCTCGGGTCGCGCTGTAACGTTTTGGCGAGCCAGAGAAATATGTAGATATTGCAGTTGCAACGGGAAAATTGCCATATCAGTTACGAGTGGCAAATTGTGATAAATTCTCGGCGATCCGATGTTAAATTGCGTGCGTGCGTTCTATCTGAAAATACCGGAACATTATTCCTTCCGGTATTTTCGTTTTGTCTTTATTTCTACTTTTTTTAAATTTCACGGTCTGCAGATATTTGCTGATCCTAAAAGCATTCCTAGCATCCCGATACATATAATACGAGAACGCGAAGTTAATCCCGTGGAAAATTATGTAAACGGTTTGAGGGATATCTGAAACGTGGTTTCACAATTCATGCAAATCCATCAAACGTCGCACCACGCGTGTTCGCGCAAGGTACGCACGATCCCCGAGGGGAAGAGAAAGGGGAGGGGGAAGGAAAGGAAGAGAAATCTTCCACGATTTCTGTCGACGCGTGCTTCACGCGGGTGGATTTTGCGAGTGAGACGTTTGCGAAAAGTAAATCATGCGTGCGTGCGTGCGTGCGTGCGTGCGTGCGTGCGTGTATGCCAGGGACGTGATTTAACAGCCCCGACGCGGCGCGACAATAGCGCGTGTTTCTTCCGGCCCATATAAGGCTGATGAGGCACCGTACGACACCGTACAAGATCGCGGCGCTCGGGCACGACCCCCCATTACGTTACGCGAAGCAATATGTCAACGTATATGCGCGCGTTACGTGATACGACGATAATACGCTTTCTACCTCGCTTTCACCTTTCTTCGCCTGCGCGAAATCCCCGGCTTACTACCCCGACGACTTACGGGAACGTGAGTTTATGAACTGCGTAAGTAGCGTATACACGGAACAAAACGCGAGCGGACCGCTCCTTGCGCTATAAATCAAGTTACAGATGGGGGCGTAAGCAGCCACCGGTAACGCAAAACCGATAAAGTGCGAGCTGACTCCGATACTGATGGAAAGACGGGAACAAGATCGTCCCCGGTGATTTCAGAAAATACAAGATTAATTTCGCCCGATCTATCTTCGTTTCAGATATCACAGATTAAGGAAATATATTTATATA
>NW_017259377.1:248092-265934 GCF_001594045.1 Atta colombica
TATATTCTATTTTCTTTTCTTTATTTATTTATATCTTCTTTTTATATTGCTAGCCTTGCAGCTATTATACCGTAATCAGCTTCTCTACATTTTAACTTTTACCAATTTTTTAATGATATTTAGTACAATCTATATTGATCAGATTAATGGGTTCGCAGTAAAAATTACATTGGTCGTAAGTTTCACGTTATAGTTAATCTATTTGAATTTTTTTAGTGATCACAGTACAATATCCAATATCTCTTTATTGCCCAATATCCTTCTCCGTTTTTCTTCCGCATTTTGTAAGATAAACCTCCGCTTTTATATCCACGGATCGAAGCGAAAAATCAGTGATAAAAATAATTATTCTCTTCTCCGTTTTTATTCTTCACATTTGTATCTAAAGTAAACTTATTCTTTCACATACCTACTAGTTGAAGCGGGAAATTGGTAATAAAAATAATAGAATGAAAAGAGAATCCTTTTTACTTACATGTATGTGTATGTATATGTATATATACGTGTATACGCGCAGGTATATTTGTTGATTATATATATATGTGTGTGTGTGTGTGTAGGTGTGTGTGTGTGTGTGTGTGTGTGTGAGTGAGTGTGGATGTGTGGGGGGGGTGGATGTGTGTGTGTGTGTGTGTGTGTGTGTGTGTGTGTGTGTGTGGGTGTGGGTGTGTGGGTGTGTGTGGGTGTGTGTGGGTGTGTGTGGATGTATGTGGATGTGTGTGTATTAAGTTGTCGGAAAGTTCGTTTCAAAATTTCTTCGTAAGTTCAGAACGCAATATTTTCTTCACAGAGTAATTTTATTGAAGCAAATATGTTCTGTTTTATTCAATGACCTTAGCTTTCAGATAGCTGCCCTTGCTCCAAAACAAAATTTCTTATTGGCGCAAAATTGGTCGAGGTGAATTTTTATGGCTTTCAAAAATTCGATTTTTTTATTTCGAAGATAATTTTTGAAGGAAAGAAATAGATAATAGTCAGATGGAACAATATTAGGAGAATATGGGGGATGAGGAAGAATATCCCAGTCAAAGGCCAGCAACCTTCTACGGATGAACATTGTGATATGATGAAGTCTGACATTATCGTGGTGAAAGACAACTTTACATCTACTAATCAATGCAGAACGTTTCTATGCAATGGCACAGCAAGTACAGAGTGTGTCACCAAAATTTAGACAAATCGAACAATTTCTTTAAACAAAATGTTTTTAATGAAAAATTAAATATTACAAAAAAATCCTTTTACATGACACTTGGGGGATCCCTGTAAAGCATAATTATTCGATATATATCCCCCATTAACTTGAATGATGGTCTCTATTCTCGATCTGAAGCATGCACGCTGTAATGTAGCGCTGTTCATGCCGATAAATGCTGCTTCAATAGCGGTCCTTAATGACGTCACATTGGGATGCCCTTGTGAGAGACTTGTTTGACCCTTTCAAATACGCTCCATACGTAATAGTCCAAGGGATTTAAATCTGGGTTGGAAGGCCAGAATGAAAACCGAGGCTAGCAATTCGCTTGTCCTGGCAGCCTCAGAGAGCATCTCTTCCTCTGCACTTCGACGCATTGTTGGCTCGCTTACATCAACAATCGATGCTGATTTTCGCAACGATGGCCCTGGATCCTGGATGGCCTCGAAATCAGCGTTTGAGCCCTTTTAAGATGGGGGTCCTCGCGTTCTTTCGCGTAGCTCTTCCTCGCTGGCATTCTGGAAGAATGCCTTTGTTGGACAATTCAAAAACCATATATTTTGTCACGGTTGATCTCTATTCAAAGAACCGAGTTACTTGCGAACTGAGCGTCCAGCACGAAGGCCTTCGATGATCGCGGCTTTTCGATTATACTACGCACTTGGTTTCAACATCGCGGCCGTTTTAAAAATATGACTGTTTACTAGGGCTGGGTAATATTTAAAATAGTTCTATTTTAAATACGTATTTTAAGGGCATTTTGCTTTTTCCATTTTAAATGATTTTCGGAAAATCATTTTTATTTTACATTTGAAATGGAATCATATCGATTATTTAACCATTTATAAAATAGCTAAATGCCAAATGATTTTTCTATGTTTTCACAAATTTTCCCTAGAATTATTGATGTATAAGAATCAAGTCCCAAAATTGGCCAAAGATTTTTATGAATATTCAAATAAACTGCAAATTAAACTGTAAAAAGAAAATTAATTCCAGATAGTTCATAAATATCGAATCTTAATAAAAAAATGAATGTTCCAACTTTATGTAAATACTACATAGATTTCTAAAAGTGTATCTTAACATCTAATTTTGACTGACGCTTCTCATATTAATTTGATTTATTCAAGTAAACCCATTTCCAAATCATATAAATATTAAAAAATTTTAAATATTCTCATCAGAAATATTTTATTTATAATACTGTAGTCAAGGCTTCGAATTCCTTTAAAAATGGATAAAATACTTTTAAAAAATGTATATCAGAAAGTTTTAACGAAAAACTACGTAGATTAAAACAAGGTCTTAGAAATTCTTAGTTTTTCGTAGATATTCGTAATGGGAGTAGAGTGGTTGTTTGTTTGAAAAACCAAGAAATCTTTCGCCCTCAACAATATCACTCTACGTTTCGCTATAAATATCTACAAAAAACTATGGATTTCTGAGACAAACAAACCTCTATGTCCCACTACGAAAAATTAAGAATTTCTAAGATCTTGTCTCAATCTATATAGTTTTTCTGTATTTTTTGTAAAAATTTTTTTTTCACTAGGGCAAGAAAAACCATTTTGCATTTGAAAACTACTTAAAATATCTATTTATCCATTTTACATTTAAAATGAATTCGAAAAATCTATTTTGCATTTTGCATTTTAAATACACTTTTTAAAAGTATTTTACAATTAGTATTTTAAATGGAATTCGAAAGGCATTTTACTCAGTTCTGCTGTTTAATAGAAGCATCAGGTTTTCTTGGACGCCAACAACAATTTTTGGCGGAGGCACAATATAGCGGAAAATTTAAATTGAAATTTATTTGAATTTGGTGACGCACCCTATATATATATATGTATGCGTGTGTGAGTGAACATCTAACGAAATCTGCAAAC
Source organism: Atta colombica (assembly GCF_001594045.1). Classification (NCBI taxonomy): domain Eukaryota; kingdom Metazoa; phylum Arthropoda; class Insecta; order Hymenoptera; family Formicidae; genus Atta; species Atta colombica. The sequence goes on from NW_017259377.1 coordinate 251,180, forward strand.
TTTGAACGTAAGTATTATATTTAAATTATTCATATAATAATACAAAAAGATAAATGACTAAACGACGAAGTTGGAATTTATGTTCTTATGAAGACGGAGTTTATCTAGATTTTATTAAGTACAACATTGGAGAAAGAGGAAGAGAGACAGAGACAGAGACAGCCAGAGAGAGAGAGAGAGAGAGAGAGAGAGAGAGAGAGAGAGAGAGAGAGAGAAGGAGAAATCCATTTGCGTCCGTGTCCGAAATAAATGAGGTAATATTTGTGAATCGGGGTAAAAGATGGGCAATCTGAATACAAAGATTAATTAGTTTCCATGCTGATATAACAAAAAAAATACATCTATTGCAACTATAACATATCTGGCAAAATTAAACTTCGTTTATTATTTTCGTATAAAAAATATAAATCTGTTATTATGTAATTTTAGCGGAATCATATCGCTTATGTAACTTTCATGTGTCTCTTGCACGCGCATCCTGATAAGCAAAAATATCTCGATATAAAGCGGGTGTTAGCATTGTCGCGTGTAGAAAATACCTTCGCTCTTCTCACGAGAGACACGTCGTAGTTATATCGTAATTATATCACGGCTGCAAAGTCAACGTTCAAAAGATGTACTCGTTTCCTATGCGTACTTGACATGATAATGCAGCGCAAGTCCCGTCAGCCCGTAACGACGTGAAGGCGACGCGTTCTTGATACTCGTCAAGCGACATGCTTGCCAGGTGCTTGTAACGAATACTTCCGCGTTACGTTACGACAAAGTTGTTCTATGTGCATAGTTGTCCCACACAGGCTTGTATGTCACGAGACGTGTTGCAGAAAATCGAGCCGATGGTGATGTATATGTTATGGAACAATGTATATGTTACAATGTGATTATATTCAGATTATGGTATTGATATTGTATTATAAATTAATATTTCAATATAGATACGAGAGAAAGTTTCAGCGAGAAATCTATTTACAATTTGTCAATTTTATAAATTTTAATTTTAATTTTAATTTTAATTATAAAATCTTAAAGATTTAGCTGATTACTTATGAAATCAAAGGCAAATCAAGGTGAACGCTTAACCCGAGAGCCTTAACCCGTGATCGCGTACCGGTCATTTTGCCGTACTCTTTCGTACTTTTCTATTTATATCTTTCAATTTATAAGTACTATTATATTTTTATCTTTACATAAATGTTTGTTTTTTCGTATAGTATGCAAAATAGATGACGTAAACACACTAATATCTAATAAAGTTTGATATGTAATGGTCGGTCTATAAGACTACAGCGCGCGCACTTACATCAGTATTTGTCAGTCTCTGCCATTATTATATTGTATTTTTATAAATAAAAAATAAAATTATTATAATTTTCTTATTATTTCATTACATATCAATAATTTTAACAAATAAGAAAAGGTAAAATTAAAATAAAGAAAGAAATATATCATATAAGTACAATTATTTCCAATAAGTATTACGTTTCTTTGTTTTTAATTGATTAATATAAAACATTATCAGAACGTTTTCTTATTAATTATTACTTATAATAATTATAATCGTATATGTGTATTCTAGTTGTAATACATATATATATATATATATATATATATATATGCGAAAATATATTTCGCACAAAATGATCAGGACGCGTCTATTTTCGAGTTAAAAACGTACTTTCTTTAAAGAAGCGTCTTTCTTTACAGTTTCGGCTTTTCTCTTATATTTCTAACATTTCGAAACAATACCTATTCATAGGAACATAAATCATGTTCAGGTAGAATTTCTGACAAATAAGACAGCTTTTATTTTTTCTATGCGTGTCTTCTGCATCTCTATTTCACCCCTTCCCCACCCTTAGAAAGTTAAACCTTCTAGAAAGTTGAACCTTCTGAGGGTTATCCTCAGAAGGCGTTCCTAATTTTCAACCAATCAGAAGAAGGAAAAAAATTACCTGTGCAAAAATTTCACAAATATATATACTGCGTTTCGAAATTTAGTCAGTCTTAGTCAGTCTCTTGAAGAGGTGAAGTCAAATTCGAGTTCACTTAGTATCTACTGTGTGCCACATAGTATCTACAGTGTGTGTTACATTATACCACAGTGTGTGTTACATTATACCACAGTGTGTGTTACATTATACCACAGTGTGTGTTACATTATACCACAGTGTGTGTTACATTATACCACAGTGTGTGTTACATACGCAGAAGAATATTCTATTGGTAAGAATAGTGATTATTCAATTTACTTTCTTCCTCTTAAATTAACAAAGAATATTTTTTGATAATAATCTTAAAATATATCTATTATACTTATTACAAATTTTAGAAAAATTATTATTGTGCTTATTATTGTGCTTTAAATAAAAATTTCTTCTTTTTCTAAGAATATTATAAAATTAATCAAAGAAATAACTTTATAATCAAATTGAATTTGTTTTAATTTAATTATCTCGATCGAAGTATTAAATTTATTAAAAGATTCAGAATATATTTCGAATTTTGATGTGATGAACTTAGATTTAAGGATATGAACTTTTGAAATATTTGAATAAAGTTCTTATTACTTATGTACAATATGTTTTTTTTGTGTGTACAGAAATTCAAAAATGATTAATCAACCAGAATATAACGAAGCTCATCTCGAAGCTCAAATCGAAGCGCGAGCAAATGGGTCCATCATTAACGCTGATTATAGCGATTGGATCGAGATCTTACTCGCATACGAGCGAGTGCTAATATTAATTTCGTATACTATAGAAAAGCATGGAGAAGACTTCTTCGATGCTATATCCATAAATACGTCATCATGGTTTCGATTAATGCATCAAGCAAGACTTATAGTACATTTTTGCGAGGTACGAAAAACTAAGATTCTTATATCTATCTCTTCTTCTTGCACTCATTAAATATATATAGGAAAGACTTAATTATCGTGAAAAGTTATAAATTTTATGAATTAAAATACATGAGAGCGAATCTGCTAATTACGAGTCGCTTTTATATAGATCCATAATCTTCCATTAGATTAATTGAAAAGCGAATGCTAACATTTTGAATCTAAAATATTCGTAGCTGAGAAGTTCTGTTTTGTAATATTGTAACTGACTCATTATAACATTACATTAATCATTTGCAATTAAGCAAAAATAAATAAAATTACGAAAACATTAATTAACTATAGAACCGCCATTTGGGCTGATGTAAAATTATTTTAATTTCTGTAAATTTTTATATTAGTTAATAATCTTCTCTGACTTTTTATTATTTTAAAAGTTTGATTTGAATTAAAATTTAAATTGAAAAATTTATTCAATTTCATTGATGTATAATATTTTAGTTTTATTTTTCTCTTAAACTGCCGAAATCACCAATATGGCATTTACAATAAAACGGAAATGTCCTCTTCAATTTTAATATATTGTTATTTAGACCAAAATAAAGAACATATATGTTTTTATACGTATTTATATGCACTTTTAGAGAATGAAACACTCTTTTGACAAAAATCAATTTTTTAAAATCATTTTTTCTGAACGATATCATCTATTAGAAATGGAAAAAATTCATTCCGTAAAAGTTAAATGATTTTAAGAATATTTTATAATAGTTAAAAAATTGTTTTAATTTTTTATTTGTTTAATAAAAAATTGTTTATTATTATTATAAAAGCAAAAAAATTTGTTTATTATTATTATAAAATATTCTTAAAATCATTTATTGAAAAATTTTTTTTCATCTTTTAGCATTTCGAAAATACTTGATTATTTACAGATGAGCGCTTTACTCCCAAAAAGCTTAGAAAATGCATTAACTTATCAACCAACATTCTAGTGGAAATGATTTAATTCGATTCCTTATATTATTCTGCAAAAAATATCTATATACACTTTATTTTTTATGTGATAGTTGAATAATTATAAACAATTTTTGTTTTAAAAAAAGTAGATTTTTTTTTAATGTTATAAATATCTCCTTTTATAAGTTGAATTTTCATATACTACGCTAAAACTTATCATGAATCGGATGTATTGCAAAAGTTTCATATGATAATTGATACTTAGAGGTTTTAAGAGTCGCTCATCATGATTCTATTATTAAAAATAGCAAATTATGAAAATAGGGAATAAAAAATGATGCCCTTGACATTCAATTTTACACATAGGGTTGTAGTTTTTTAATAATATGAATCTGAGTATTCTGTATAAGGACAAATTGACTAATCTATTAATATAAACCTATTAATTAAATGAAAAATATTAATGGTGAATTCAAAATGGCTGATCAAAAATGTTTATGCTCGATTATATTGAGTATCATGTTGATTTTGTCTTGTGGAATAGCAAGTAAAATGTTATCAATATAATTAATATAATAAATAGGAATAAAAGTGATAGTAATAAAAATATCATTCTCTTAATCTTGCAATACTAGATTCGCTGAATTGGAGACAACGGAGATCCTATATAGAGAGTATATCTAAAATAATGCCCACTAATCATATAATGCTACTTTTAATAAAAAACTGAATCGAAAAGTCCTCTATCATTTTGCAATTTTCACAATAGTTGACGAGATATTAATTTCGAAACATTGCCGAATAATATCGATATATATAATATAATTTTAAGATATATTCCAGTGTTCTTTGTAAAATATTTTGAAGTTGTTTCTTAAAGAATTCTTAAAGATATCTTAAAGTTGTTTTATACTTATATGTCAATTTTAGACATTTTGCTCATTAGGTGACTAAAAAAAATATTGCAAAAATTGCAAAATGGTAGAGAACTTTTCGACTCACGTCAGTTTTTTAATAGAGATAGCACTGTATGATTAGTGAACGTTATTTCAGATATATCCTGTATATGCGGGCATATCGAAAACTTGTTTAAAAATTTTTTCATCAAACTTGAAACTTCTACTCTAATAGAATTTAAAATTATTGAAACAGCTATTAAAAACTTTATTAATAGGTATCGTTGTATTTTTTGCAATAAATTTCCATCTTGTTTCTATGCTTTTAATAGCTAATTCTGTAGGAATATTAATATGCATTGATGTCACATCAAAGGATACCAATTTGTAATTTCAATCTATCTTGGCATGCCATTAAATTTTTCAACAAATTCAAAACAGTTTTTTATGCATTCGAAATCTTTTTTGATACTTTTTTCAATCTCTTTAAAAAAATGTCACAAGAGAATAGAACGACTATTATATGCAACTAAAAATAATTTTTAAAGGATTACCTTTTTTGTAACTGTTTGGCAGCCCATAAAATCTCGGTTTTCCGATGGAAATATAATTTTTTAGAGTAATAATAATTTTTAATGTTTTAACTGTGAATAATAGTAGTTTAAGTGTGAATAATAGTGAATAATAGGTCAAAATAAAATAAAATTCTCATTATAATTTAAGATTGGCTAAATATTTTCGTTTTATATTCATACTAATTAGATGATTAGTTTGTGAGAAAAAAATTATAAAATTAGTCATTGTTCAATTTTTTTAGACATTTTTTATCTTAAGAACTATTGATTTTTAAAAAAAGTCTAAGAGATAAAAAATGTTCATTTTGATCAAATTAAGAGAGCTTATAGAACTTTTTCAGAATTCTTATTCTGAAAAAGTTTACTCAAAGTTTTTCTCAAAGTTTACATTTTTTAAACAAAAAATTGTTCATAACTATTTAACGACTATATAAAAATATAAAATGTATATAGATGTTTTTTTGCAGAATAATATGAGATATCGAATTAAACCATTTAATTCCAGCCAGAAGGTTGTCCAGTTAGAAGGTTGATTGTTCAGTTAGTTGTTCAACGGCTCGTCTATTACTTCTATAGCAGCGAAGGAAAATAATATGTAGGTGCGAATGATGAAATCATGTGCAAATGGCAAAATTATTGTTAAATTGTAATAAAAATTGAGTGCAATAAAATTTTGTTATGCAATTATAGAATATCAAAATTATATCAATACAATCCTAAATAAAAGAAATAATATAAAAATAACGCCTCATTAACCGAAAACAATGAATGGTGGCACTTTCGGTAGTTCTAATATCTAATAAATTAGAAAATATCTAATCTTAGTGGTTCTAAGTGTTAAATATAGAACAAATAATAGATACTAATAAGGAAAAATATTTTTATTGATATGTAGCTAATTAAAATGTTTTACTGTTACAGACTTGCATAACGGATGCACCCGAGATGGTGGCAAATGCTCGAGGAAGAAGAGGATCAAGTGATGATTTCTCTAATTCATCAGACAGTTCGAGTATATCGAGTGATATGAATAATGATTATACATTTGAAGATATGAATCATGACATAACACTTGAAGATATTAATTCATTAGACAGTTCGAGTATAACGAGTGAAGATATGAATAATGATTATATACTTGAAGATATGAATAATGACATAACACTTGAAGATATTAATTCATTAGACAGTTCGAGTATAACGAGTGAAGATATGAATAATGATTATATATTTGAAGATATGAATAATGTCATAACACTTGAAGGTATTAATTCATTAGACAGTTCGAGTATAACGAGTGAAGATATGAATAATGATTATATACTTGAAAATATTAATTCATTAGACAGTTCGAGTATAACGAGTGAAGATATGAATAATGATTATACACTTGAAAATATTAATTCATTAGACAGTTCGAGTATAACGAGTGAAGATATGAATAATGACATATTATATGAATAATGATATATTATAAGTATTTTCAATAATAAAATATACGTAATATAGAATATATACATAACCCAATCTGATATATATTTTTGGAACTTTAATTATTTTTATTTAGCTGTAAAAACAATTAAAATTTCGTAAACATTAATAATTAAACTAGAACAAAGATATGAATAAGAAAAATATTTTTATTGATCCGTATATAGTTATTTAAAATTATATTTCTCCCGCAACTTGAATGTCACTTGGATAAGGTTTAGCATACTGATGGAAAAGCAAGGAATGTATTTTTTATTAAATAATCTTTTTATATAAAATATAAGCTAAGATACATATATGTATACATAATGTAAAATATCTACATCGATTTTTTGATACTCATGTAAAATGCGATCTTAGAATAGACTTAGAAAAGAAATTATTTAAAGTTAAATAAGGAACAGACTTTCAAAATGCGTTTTGATAAATCATGATGTAAAATATAAATGATAGTGTAAAAAAATATGTTTAGAATATCGTAGAATAGCTTAAAATATGAATCTTTCAACATTGAACAGTATGCCACTTCTAACTCAAAAAATGAAATTTTTTACAAAATGCATTTTGGAATCTACTTCTCAAATATTTCACAATACTTTTTAATTTTTCAAATAGTTTTAGAGAGCATGTATTTTATCATTTATTCATTCTACTGCCGCCTAACTTTTGACGATATATCTTGATATTTCTGATACTTGCGCCCAAATTGCGATCTCAGAGTAGACTGAAGAAACTGTTTAAAGTTTTACGTTCAAATATACGGATATGTGATATGTGTCAACGATAGCGCTTCCCATCGTAACGTTTCTTCTGTATCGTACATTTAGGAATATATTGGGTTGTCCGAAAAGTTCGTGCCGCAAAAAATTTAAATTTAATAAATGAAATTAAAAATTTTAATCTTCTACGTTTCAATTTTCCTTCAAAATCGACATGAACTTTCCGGACAACCCAATATTACAAGTGGAAAAAATCAACACAAGCGATAAGCATCCTCAGCGAAATTGTTATTTGTACTTAAAAAAATTTTTAAATCAAATCTTTTCACATTTATTAAATATAAATTTTACTATCTTGAAAAAGCATAAATTTTACGAATTAAAATTTGCATGAGAATTCGACATTCCACAGATTTGAACTACAATTGTTAATAAGATATCAGGCCTAAAATGTTCCTTTTTTATAACTTTTAAATTAATAAATTTCATAAATAAATATCAAAAAACAGGCGATTGAGAGCAGACAATAAGATGCAGTTATTCAAGCGTTACACAATGTATTTAATAGTTCCTACAATTAAAATGATAAGGACGTTTCGGCTCAGAGCTATCCTCGAGCGATGTTAAAAAAACATTACAAGTTATTAAAGAAAAGATCCAAGAATGCAGCTAAAGGAGTCTCTTCAATTTCAAACTTGAGAAGTATTGTCAAATTAGCTGAATGGCAAAGTACACTAAAGAAAAGTCAAATTAATAATACAACAATATTAAAAACAAGTATAGAATGATCAAAGAACTCATCCGCTGCATTCTATGATCAAAGAATTAAGAACCGCATGAATAGAGATACATCATTAAAAGAACCGAATTGTATGACAATCAATGTTCAACTGATAATAACATCATAAACTATATTTATATAAGTTGAGCATTGTAATATAAAGCAAACTATTGTATCTTTAGAGTCAAGAACCATAAATTATACAAGACTGTCAACTAATGTAACATAATTTCCATACATATAAAATAAATTTCATATTTTTATACTTATCGTAATAAGCGCGCGCATTTGCATATGTACATTTTGGGCACTAGAAAGATATATCTATGAAATGAAGAAATATACACTGAAAGAAATATTTTGTATCAATAATCAAAGTTTTGTTACTGATTCAACTGTTTGTTGATGTATGATCAATCAAACCATTGGTATATCGTTACCACGATAATATTAATTTGTTGAATTTACTAAATAAATTAATAATTTAATGATACAAAACTGTTTCGTATAATAGAATCGTTTATAGATTATTTGTAATTAGAAATAGAATATTTTGTGACTGGAACAAAGCGATTACATAAGAATATACATATATCTCTCACTTTTTACAGAGTAAAATTATGTTTTTTTTTCCTTAGCTTAATAAAGATATAAATATAAATTTAAAACAGTTGAGATTACTAATCGTGCGGAAAAAATAGTTGTTACTATGAACTTACTCGGTCATTGTGCGAGATCCGAGAAGTCCACATTAGAATCGTCTTAGCTTTATATTATATTTAGCTTTATATTAAGTAATGTGAATTTCAGTTACGAGAATTTTAAGACACGCCTCCTCTGACAGCGAAACTGTTCCTCGCCCTACATATCGGATTTTGAAATTACTACTTATTTATTATTAATGACAACCAAATTTTACATTACTATTTACAAATGTAATAAATTTGCGCTATTAAATAAAAAAATTTTGTTCATCTAACAAAAAATTGTGTTTTGTTATTTTAATAATCCAACCATTTGATAATCAACCATTTGTGAATAATTTTCTTTTTTTGTTACCATTACTATATCTTTTTTCTCAGTATATAATTATAATATTACCTACTTTATGCAAAAATAAATATAAAAAATTTGTATATAAATATATAGAGAATACATTTTTTATAAAAAATAAATAAATTTTTGCATAAATATACAGAAATATACAGAAAAAAAAAGAATTATAAATCAAGTGTCGAGCGACGCGGTCGCATCGCGATACCAAGATAAAAATATATATATAAAATCAGCCGCTTGACTGCTTAATGCGTAAACGTCATTTGGTGCATTCAGAACGATAACCGATCACTGAGCGCTTTTTCATCTAATTGATCTATATATTAAAAAAAATCTAATGTTTTTATTAAGATAGTTATACTTCAACTATGAGAGTCAATCAGACAGACTCAAACATGTCTCTAATATATCGCTATATAATCTAAAAAAGGTTTAAAAGATTGCATTCTAATAATTTTACCGCATCCTGAAAATCATTTAAAAAAGAGTCGTAATTCTTTAGGTCCTGACTGTACGTATAAAACATATACCACACACACATATATAGCGTAAAGCCATATATGTAAGACGTTTTGTTCGCTAAGCTGCTTTCACACAATGCCTCCATATAATATTATATTAAATTAGTAACGAAAATAAATATTAATGCGCATACATATATAATAATTATTATGTACACGAGCAGAGAAAGAGAGAGAGAAAGAGAGAGAAAGGAGGGGGAAAGAGATTATAGAAGGACGAGAGTATAAAAGCATCGATATAGCACTGGAATCATGGAGCATAGCATTGAAGCTTGACGCCATCTTGACAGACCTAGAAAAAGATAGAACGATGTTTGGATAGTAGCAAATTATCATGGGCGTTATCCAACTAAGAGCGACAGCTAAGACTTCATCTTTAGGGATCAGAAAATGAAGATCTTAGCCTTAGTAGTTACTTCTGATTGACGAAAAAACGCCACATGTCATCCTGAAACATGATTCGACCAATAGGACAATAGTAGAAAGAGAAAGTTCGGTGTCCAAACATTTATCTTTCTAGGCCTGCGTCTGTCAAGACACAAAAGATCAAAGAAATTTCGTCACATGCTCCGTCCAGTATTATACGTCGATGTGTAAGAAAGAGAAAATGAGAACAAGCGAAAAACGAGAGAAAGTGAGGCAAGAAAGGACCAGAGAAAAGGTAAGTATCCGTTATTAAGATTGTGTTGGGTGACATATATATTTTTGTAACTAATCAATGAATCGCAATGAAACTTTGCATAAGTTGTTTTGAATATGACTGATAACTTGGCGTATATTTTTTTCTTTTTTTTAAAATGACTTTTTAGGAATTGACACATAATGTATATAGAGATATATAACTTCTTTCAGGGATTATTCAAGAAAAAATATAAATATAGTTCCTTTTGTGACATTGATTTATATGACATTTTTTTTTATTTATATGAAGATAATAAATGTCAAATAAAATGTTCATGAATAGAAAAAGAATATTTCTTGGAATAATAGAATAAAGGGAAGATCAAGGGTTGTTCGCGTCGCATGATCCAACATCCTCCAACTTACTCATTCAAACACGCTAGTTAGAATAAGTAAAAGCTATGATAGAAACTTGTTGGAATATGCGACGCAAACAAATCTTATATATCAAAAGAAGCAATTCTAAACTCCTAACACAATGCGAGGCAATAGCGATAAGAATAGCAATAGAAGTGTTATAGAAATAAACGCATAATTGTCACCTCCCGTTGCACAATGCCGCGAAAGAAATACAAATGCCAATTAATCTGATTTCGTATACATGTAGTATATTCTTATGTATTCTTATGTATTCTTATATATATATATATATTCTTCTGTAACATATTCTTCCATCTGCTTCAAGATTACAGTACATATAATATACAGTACAGAATGAAAAATATGAACGCTGATTGGTAAGTGATACATAGAATTCTAACTCGTCGGAAATTGATCATTATTGCCTTATTCCGTGTTCCTATATGCATTGACATATGCATTCCCGTATGTTGGATTCCCTCTGTTCCTATTATTGCTATCACGATATCTATCACTATCGCTGTTATTTCGCATTGTGTTTAGAACTTAAAAATGGTTGGATGTAGTAGATAGATATAATGAATTCTTGTTTCCATCTGCATATGATATGTTATTTGTTTGAAAAAATATTAAGAAATGATTAAGAACGAGAATGTTCAATAAAAAGAAAGAATTTCTTCAAATTATAATAGAAATGAAGGGAAAGAAAAATACAAAAGAGAAAGAAGAGAATAAATAATAACAGGAAAATGGTAATGGAAACATAGGATTATGCAAAATAATCATTATCATTGTCCAAATTCGTAAATCGGCAAATTCTGCCTTCGCTTCGTCGTGTGCACTCATGCATGGTTTACTGCTCTGCGGAATTTCCTGTGACTAGTACATTCCATGTAGAATCTGTACATAAAACGCATTCGTACTATCTCCGTGTGAGTACATGTGTAACATGAGGATTAACTATTGCAAATTCCAAGGGATTTTCTGTGCTTTGCAAAGTAACCAATTGCATTATAGGATATACTCGCTGTAATTTTCAGATTGTTAAAAAAAAAGTGAATCGTTAAACGTTGCGATATTTAATCGAAAGATTACGAAGTTATTTTATAAGTTGGAGCTTGTAAAATAGCTTGTAAAATGTTGGAGATTGTACGAAATTGAAATTAAAAGATGCCTTGAAGATTTATATACATTTATATCACAAGAACAAATAATAAGCTTTAAGTACATTTTAAAAGATTCTTTAGGTAAATAACTTGCGTTAATTTACAATAGATTAATTGTTTATATCTGAACAAAGGCAATCCGAACATAGGCAAAAAGTATCTCTTGGTAAAGACATTATAACAACTTCATTTTCTTCAAGAGACGCTAGATATAAATCTATATTATTTTCGACATTAGAAATATTTTACTATTTGAAATCACCGCGGTATACTCTATCATATTAAGCGATGACATTTAAAATTCAATTCGTTAAAAGTTGAATAAAATAAACGAATCATCGAAAACAATGTTCGATCCACGCCTTCCTTCTTCGCTATTCGCGGATTGCTTTTAACGAGGAAAATTTAATTATAACTTCGAAGGCGAGATCTCTCAGCACGGCTTGTTAAAATGAACAAAGTATCCTCTATCGCGTATACACAGTCTTATACACGGTCATTCTATAAAGTGTAATTTTACAAATCCCGGAGGAACACGCATAATCTCTTTAAACAATACGGATTATATTAACGCTATACTTGTAACAGACGAGCCTGAGGAAAAACATGTCTCGTCCATTCTGTGGTTTGCTGCTAAATAAGTATCTATTACTGGCGTCGCGGTTAAGAGCACCCATACACCTTCTCGTAATGAAACTCATTAAAATTTCATAATTGTTTTCCAACATAAAAACATCCATAAGAAAGCAGATTTAAGAAATTTTCAAGAAATGCATTAAAAAATCATAAAATATGATATTTAAAAGTCTAAAGATTCACAATTTGCATAAGAATAATCGATATCTGACTTAATTTAAATCTATATCTTCTTTGACTTTTTTTACATGAAGGCGAAAAGATTACCACGTTAATAAATTACTCCGAGGGTTGAAGGTGATGGCTAATCGAGTTAATAGCGTAACGCAAATACATTCGATATGTTAGTCGTGGAAAGGCAGGTAAGGCGAACGCTGCGGAATTTCAGTCGTGAACTATTTTACGATAGGGGTTGTGCAAATGTTTTCGGTTCCTGTTTCAGTCTTCGATTTGCCGATGGCAACATCCCTCGCGTACAACACCGCGGTGACACGTGGCAGGACATCGAAATTGCGCCATTAATTTAACGAGAGAGAGAAAGAGAGAGAGAACTGCCACACATTTTCCCTGTAATTTCCAGTCAGGCTGCTTGCCAGAGAACAGAGAGAAGCTTATGTCCCGCTATGCTTCGAGGCCCGCGAGGCGCATATCGTATCAATTTCCCCGGTCAAATAATTTCATTATTTTGATTATCACCGAAGGGAAACGCTAAATAATGTCGGTGCTGTCGTTATAACACCGCAAGAGAATACGGAAGCTCGGTGTTGTAGACATTTGTTTATCCGTACAATATTGATACACGTGTTGTAATTTTAGAAATCGTAAATTTTTATTTCATATCTGGATAATATTTATTATATAGTATAGGAAATATTAGTATAGGGAAAAAAAAAAAATATATATATATATATTATTGACATTACAGAACGATAATAGTAATAACGACAATAATTATCATGACTAATGATACGCTATTATAATCCTCATTAAAAATTTTTCTCATTCGATTCGATCTTATAACTTAGAACTGCCGTTGATTGTGAAATAAACGGAATCTGCAGTGACGCATAAATTGTGAGAGCGCGCTTGCCGATAAAACAAAATCTCTTCCATCTTTTGCTTATCAGCGTGTCGGCTACATCGATCCATTTTTCTTCTGAACCTTTGCGTAATGATGCTGAAAGAATTCGATCGACTAAACTATATCATCGTCTGCGGTTGACAACGAGTTACAACGTAACGCGCAATCGATTGCATCCTATATCCAATCGAGAATCAACAGGCTTGGAATTATTATTTTAATGAATTCGTTTTGTACACACACACACTAACCTGTCTTTTGATCGCACGTGCCATCGTCGTTCGTGTTTTAAATCCGTGGCACGTGAGTTAGATTAGAGGATTCCCGTTCTGAATTCATCATGCAAAAAGTGTAGCGCGTTTCCGTTTTCTCGGAATCTTTCCTCTCTCCCATTCGCCACCCGCTCTCGGAGAGACGTTAAAATTACTTCCATTTCGCCGCAGTGCGATCACGCTCGAAAAACGTAATCGCGCCGCTTCGCGATCGAAGGCACGTTCCAGCGAGCGTGCCAATGTTCATAAAAATGTTCACGATGTCGCCAGAACTTTAAACCGCCGTCTATTATTCCGACGAGGGATAGACGAGCCAACCGAAAGTTTCCCGATAAATCATCACGCCAAGGCCGAAGAGAAACGAGGGTAGAAAGCACGAAGTCGCGAAAGCAATAAATATTAATAGCGAATGGTTACTGCATAATCGATCAGAGCTTTTCCAGAGTCATTCCGCTAGTTGAAACAATCCCGTCGAATATGTCCGGGTATACCGGATGTTCCAGATTCTTGCATTCTTTTTCATTGTGTTTCATCTTTTGGAATTAAAGTGTACTTTCTCCCAATGAAAGTATCATAACATGTCGACATAATATTTGTAATACTCGTAAATGATAAAAGATTGTAGCAGAAACTCAAGCTCAATAAGCTTATACGTTCCCATTAATTTCCGAAAATTAATGTTGCGTAATTATAATTTTATATGTATATAATATATATAATA
>NW_017259377.1:266034-266939 GCF_001594045.1 Atta colombica
AGAAAGAATTTAAAAATCACACGATCAAAATTTTACTAATTGTAAGGTCAAAAATCGAACTAATCGAAGAAAAAAAGTCACCCTTTCCGATAATCTGGAACACCTTATATATAGTACGAGGGACTTGGTGCAAAAAGCGAGTTGCACTAGGAAACCTTTTTAAGTCACCCTTTGTTCATTCCGTCGGGGGAAGAAACAATTACCGGACTTTTTAAACACCCTAGCCTGACGCGATCCCGGGTCATCGCTCGTAGTTGAAGAAACGTAATTATCAGAGAAACCGTGCAAGAAGCTTCTCGTTTTGTCGCGAGTAAAACAATGGCTTTGTATGGCTGCAGCCATGCGTTCGCGGTAAAGTAATTGTTCCAGCATTAGCGTCGCCCGGTGCATTTTACTACAAGCGATTAGTTTGCTCGAATGCCATATTAACGATAATTATTATCGTCATTATCAACGGATTGAATTAAGAATTCAAGCATACTTTCTTTATTCTCGAATTGTTAAACAGAACTGAAACAATTATTTCCTTTTTTTTTTCTGAATGAAACAAGGCGCTTTACGAAGGTACAAATTCAACTGCGTGATGGTTTCTTTGACGATTCTGCGAATTTGAATTAGATTCTGCGAATCTAAAGCATTACCTCTTCTGCCGAAAATAATTAGCTACGTACAGAAGCTAAATAGAATCATATCAAGATTTTATTAATTTGCTGCCGATCGCATTTTCCATCACATTTAATATTTTTCTTTTATTTAATTCCTCATTATACACATTATACATTATATACGCGTATTTTATATTTTCACACATTCTCGTACATTTTATGCGCGATTTACATTGAGTGTTCTCACGCCGTTGTATTCGCACCCGATACAATGTTATTATTCATAATATATATATATAT
>NW_017259377.1:267039-281628 GCF_001594045.1 Atta colombica
TTACAATGTGTATATCGATATTACAAACTAATGAGAATGCTGCAGTGAGTTTAATGCGAGATATTAGTTCAGAATTGTGTTTAATCATAATATATACCGAACACACAGCACCATGCATATATGTGATTGTTTTCAAACACGTGATACGAGTAATTATCACGTTCCACGTCCCAGAGACACTGGAAGGCCGTATGCATACTTTGTTGGAAGCGTTGGATTATGTATACTTGCGTCACTATCTTGTATCTAGTCGCAAATATAATCGTGTCTCACAAACTAAACAAATATTCTTAGTCACGGCTTATCGGGCTGGATCATACGCCTAATAATAATTTTTTTTGCTCTTATACAATTAATTTTACATAATTTTGCATAATCATTATTAAACTCTCGTTCGGTCACCGTAAATGTTGATATTTATTTATATACATCGTTAACTATTTGTTTGGCAAAGATAATGGTATTTCATCCAACACGTAAAAGGAATAAATTAGATAGACATTTCGATGACTTGAATACAATAGCGACTCATGTCATCTTTTAGAATGTGAAAAATGAAGGATATTTGTTAATTTTTATAAAAGATTACAATATATATATATATATATATATACTGTGATCTTTTATAAAAATTAACAAGTATCCCTCATTTTTATGAATATATGATATATATATATATATTCATAAAATGATATATATATATATAGGAGGATGAGGAAAGTGAGACGGAAATAAGCAGGGAAAAGTGGAATTCAATCTGAAATAAATTTCCATAATTTCAATACCTGTCGTAATCCTTTTTGCAGACAGCCTTCAGCACGTCGCTGGCAATTTCCAAACACAATTTTGATGTCTGATCTGGCTGGTATGATGTAATCGCCGATAATTTGATCTCCATTACGTCACGAATGATCTTGTCGACCGCCACTGCG
This sequence comes from Atta colombica, assembly GCF_001594045.1. Lineage (NCBI taxonomy): Eukaryota > Metazoa > Arthropoda > Insecta > Hymenoptera > Formicidae > Atta > Atta colombica. The sequence continues at coordinate 267,972 of NW_017259377.1, forward strand.
TGAAAAGCTCTAAACGGTTCTAGACGATAGGTGTTCTGATATTTCGGGATCTGATCAGACATTAAGAAACGCTGTACCAATATTGTCCACAAGGGCGGAACTTAACGCGACAATAAATCAGGGGAAAGATTCAACGACAATAAATGGCCGTGGAAACGGCTATACCATATTATAAGAAGATGCCGGTTGAAGAATCATATAAGTAAAATATGGAAAAGACATACTTAATGAGATAAAATTTCAAAGTTGTATGAAAATTTTGGTACAGTTAATCACAAACTTTTCCAAAAATTATTGAGCAAAATTTTTATCTCGTTTCCTTTTTTTTTTTTGAAAAATCTCGTTACAGGGCGATTCGCTTGGCGCATCGAGATTCACCTATATTAAAACTTGTTCATTTTCTGCGCTCATTCAATTTATTTGCGTTCATCCAATTTATTCCACCGCGCTGGATGGAGAACATACCTTAAGTCGATCTCGCTTGTGAAAGAGTGTGCCGGCTCCATTGAAACCAATCATGGAAAGCTTCGACAGCGTTTTTCTCTTGGTTTGGTTCTGTATCCGGAAATAAGAAACACGTACCATTTTAGATCCCATGGCGATACTTCGTAATGCTCGATATAACGCTCGACAAGAAGAAAAAAATACATATAAAAGCGGTTTCGCATAAATTTCTTACATCCCTCTGATTGATTCGAATATTTATAGCGCCCACTTTTGCGCATCTCAGAATATTAAATCGATATGGAATACATATTGTATATTAAAAAGCAGGGAACAAAAATAAGATGGATGCATCAGCATGAATATTATTTTCAGAGTCGACACTTTTAGTTGTCAATTAAATTTCGAATCAAGAAAAATTAATAATACTTTTAGCATCTATCTATAATAGATGTATTGTCTTTGACAAATATATATGATATTTAATTAAAAATTACTAACCTGACATAACCATACTTTTTTATTACTTTTGCATACATTTGATCACGTGTTTACCTCTAAATCCATTGGCATTTTTACATTCAATTTTTGGACCAGAATCTGCCATAATTTATTCTTTGGTATCGGCACCGAAGCGTCTTGTTTATTCTGGTATTTACTCATTTTAAGTAGTCTCCAGTGACAGGTGACATAAATGAATTGTGCTCTAGAGGAGGAATCGTTGCGAACGACGGCATGGAACAAAGGACGCTCATCAAAAGAATTTCAGCCGCGTTGCTGAAAGGAGGAAATTATTGCAATCTCCGTTCTTAGTTTCGCGAGCAATTTCGGCAAATAATTACGTGCGCTACGCCGCCATAAATCCTGCCGCAGAAACGTCCGCGCGTAATCTACGACGTTCAAATAGGACTGTGACAGAATTTCTAAACGTTCTCTGCTGGACGATCCTTTAATTTTTTAAATGTTTAATCCAAAGATGGAACAACCGGTTCTAAATGATAATTAAGTTTAAAGCAGGGTCTAATTAATTACGATAATCCCCCCTAAATTAATTCGATTAGTTATAACAATAAAAACTATTATTTTTGGTTATATTTTTATTTAAAAATTTTGTTATTTGAGATTTTTTTATTATATTTGTGTTTATTATTTACTTTACATAACAACAATGATAATAGTGCTGAGTTCTGTGCCGGGCAGTATCGTTCTCTGGTGTAACAGGCATTCTTGCAAGTCTCACTCTTCGACTGTCCGGACGGGACCATTAAATATTGGATCGAGATCGATATCGAGCGAGTTCGGCATCGTTGTGCATCGACACGGTTTGTCAATTGCAGATGATCCCACACCACAAACGAACCGCGTTTATCCGACGCTTGTGCCATTGCAAACACTGCGATCGATATAAGAGGAGTTACGCCCTCGAGCTTTGCTAAGCTTTGAATGGTAGAACGTTAAGTACTTCCTTTGACAAACTAAAGGAAATTTACCTACCCTCTCGGCTCAACTATGCTGAAAACACCTCGCTGGGGATTTATTTAGTAATCGCTGCAATATTCATATACTTTAACGAATCATGAACACAAGGTAAACGCAAAACGCGTCTTTTCCCGAGCGACTTTCATGATCGATGCAGCGCGACAAACGGTTCGATTCAACAGAAATCACGGTACTGTGACGCGTGATAAAAAGCGAGAGATCTCGTCGAGAGAGTTTCGTTGTTGGGAACGCTGACCACTAATGAAATCATTAATGCCATCGTGATTATAATTTGCATTACAACGACGTCATTATTACCGTAGGTTATCATAAACCAAAGCTATTACAAAACGGTGTCGACGATGATATCGTCATTACTACTTCATGGTACTTTACTTTAGCGCCGTATAATGATTTTAGTTAACTGTAATTTTCTTTCAACTTTTTCTGGGGCTACTCATACTGCTTGTGCATACAGACGTGAAATAAAAGCGAATGAGCCGTCCAACGAAAAAGTTTGGAATTTTACTTTTTTCGATTTTGTTCTTCTATTTTTCTTTTTTTTTTTTTAACTGGACTCGGTAAAAGCAGAAGAGGATTGGATAAACAATCGACAGAATTTCCTGAACGATCAGCAGTTACGCGGCTAACTTTCACGAACGTGTCACAGAAACTCGTTGGCTAACTCGATAAAACTCTGGTCTCTTACCGTACAAGCATCTAATGCAGCAGCAACTGCCCGATTTAGTTTCTTAGCGAAATTCTTAGACGGTCGACCCCAAAACTTTCTTCTCTTGCTTTACCGCGTATTTGACATCTGCAGATAATGCTACTGTCCTGCGAAGAATCGAAAAATCAGTGCACGTTGCGGAAAGATATGACAGTATTTACTTCCCCTGAGATGTTAGATCGATCGTTAAGCGATCCGCGAAACTAAACCGAAGCAAATGTTTTAGAAGAAATTAAATTGTCTAACACGATTTGGAAGATTTGCTATTTGTGACGTTTTCAAGCAGACACTCGCCAGCTACTCGGCGGCCGATTTGAAATCGATATTTTCTCAGTGAGAAGATTGAATCCAACGTAATCCTCCTCGCAGCTGTTCAGTTCGAAGCGTTAAGTATTTTTGTGACTAAGCTTTGCACGCTCACAATGCTAATCTTTCTCGCGCAGATCTCCGAGGCGATCCATTGTGCTATTTTTGGCAACGATTCGGAGACTATTATATGCGGAGCCTAGATTCTGTGAATCGGACGGCGAAAAGAACAGTCATGAATTTTCTTTTCCGTTTCTTTATAAACGTGTCTTGCATCCCATCCCACCCTATTCTATTCTTTTATATTGTATACAATCTCGCGGACACGCCACATACGTCCTCTCGCTTATAAGGTTTCGACCATGGGCGAAACTCCTCAATAAAGGCTGCATTTGCGTGTATAGTGCATTCCACGAATAATTCAACTTGCTTGGCGTGGTTTATACGGTTCACGTACCACTTTGCAAGCCGAATCGCGAGCGCCAAACTACGTTGTTATTGATTAAACTTCGACGCAAACTGTGAAATAAGTACCAAAAGAGTTTCTCTAATCCGGAACCTCCTTTAGCTATTTACCTTTTCAATATGCATATTCCTTAGTCTCCTTACGCCATGATTGTTCTTAGAGTGTAAAGAGTTAAGAATAGAATATATAAGTGTCGGAGATGTGGAAACGCGATAGAGCGGTGTCGCAACATCAATTACACGAGGCTCGCGGCGATGGGTTTTTCGCGGCTTTTGCGGAACCACCGGTGCGCCAGGATTTTCCACGGAAATATCCGAGAAAATTGCTTTGCGCTCAAAAGCTTCACGCGATTATGGCGTAAACTCATTCATTAGGGCGATACTCGCGTGGGCGATAGCTCAAGCGCGTTCAAAAATTTGATCATCCAACCTAACTCGGGCGATCTCACATAACTCTCTTGCTGAGATGGAACTCGCTCTGAGACCATGTTACACCGACATCGTGACGTTTTCTGGCTGTTCGCAGCAAAAGACGAAAATTTGCAAACGAAGTTTACGAAACGCTACACAGTTGCAAACCTCTCGTTCCAATCCGGATATTTTATTTGAAAATCTTTTTCGAATCTCTTTCCAAAACACTTCTTTATATCTTATTGTGTATAACTTTTATCACAAATTTGTTATGGCATATTTTTATATTACATTCGATTGTTTATAAAAAAAAAATCAATCGTATTACGCATTAAAATATCACGAAATTCCTGATTCGGCATTAATCGAATGACAAACCTTTCCGTTTTCATTTACATAGATAACGATCTGTCATCTTTTAATATCTCAAATATCCATTATCATACAATTGAAAATTAAATTTTAATAAATATTTGTTTGAATAGTTTTAAAGAAATATTTGCTAAATATAAACATATACATTTGTTTGATGCAAAAGCCATTAATTTGATTTTACTATCATTTTTTTATTAAATAAATATTAATTTACTTAGGTAAATATTAATTTACTTAGTACTATTCATAGAAATATTAAGATTTATTAAATTTTTTTCAACGTCGTGAAGCTATTTCAATTTTTTCTTCTTTTTTTATAATTTAGCAAAATGTATATTTTAAGTACAGGTTTAGCATGACACTCTACGATGAAGCTTACGCTTCTCGCCAGATTTTTTTTCTCCCCGGAAAGCAGAATAAGATATCGTAAACAGAATAAGAGACCACGACGAGGACGGTTCGATAGAGCAAGTGGTAGAGATCGACGTTACGTCCGCCATGAATTTGCATCGAACGGCGACTACGCTTCGCTGCGGGACGCCTAACAGATGCTCCCTCGCGCGATTTACATAAAATGAGACCGGACAGGATCAGGCAGCTCCCGTGGCGAGCTCGGACTAGAAAAGCTCCCCGGTGGTCGAATCAGATTCCCGGAGAAAGCTCACCGTTCCATTATCGGCGCAGGTAACGGCGATTCTGGGATTCTCCAGTGCACCGTCGAATAAGAAGGGCAACGCGTTAACCCTTTGACCTGGCGCGGCGCGGCGAATGCACGTCACGCGCGTGCTTTTACGGATTATGCTTTTCCGATTCCTGCACTTAACGCCAGGATGCCCGTTGGCACGGTTTTATATTGGGTCGTTAAGTCTAGCGAGATACCTCGCGACAATTTACAACTTTAAGCCTGGGACAATTGTACTTCGCCGTGGCGCGGCGCTTCTAGACATAATTACGCAAATTATGTACATCCGTAATTTTCTCTTTCAATTTTATTAGACCACGACGACAAAGGAATAAATCGATTTCGACGAGCTCGGCTGGAAGTGCGTTAAGAGATAGTTTGAGAGATCAACTTTCTATAATAATTTATTATTGAATTTATGATTAAATTTCTTAAATTTATAATATTATATGATTATTGACACTGTCCCTCTCTTGACTTGCTCGGCACGTTTTATCTTTGCACGAATGAATTCTCAGTCGCAGTAGATCATAATCAGGAGATGATAATAATGATTTACATAAACAGACAAATTGTGTAACTTCAAAAGATTTATTACATTACATACACATTACATTCGTACTGACATCTCGAGCAGGGTATTCTATAGCGATCGTTACAGAGTCCAAAGAGTCCGAGCCAATGAAAATCCGTCAAACAAATGATTCCGAATTAGCATCAACGCATGTCACGTGAAACGTCCATAGGAAAGAGAGAAAGAGAGAGAGAGAGAGAGAGAGAGAGAGAGAGAGAGAGAAAAGAACAACTCGGCTTTACTGCAATGATACGCCGCGCCGCCGGATACACCAGTGTCATTGATCCCTCTCCATCGTAGCGTGCATTCATGCGGTCGCCTCAGGGAGTGAATTCGGGAGGAATTCGCAAGAGATTGGTGGCATGTCGCTCACCGGAACATCGTATCGACGAGGAAAATCAGGATGAGTAGAACAAGTCTCCTATTTACATCACCGGTGCCGCCGTGTTGCATCGCAGCTGGATGTTCCCCTGAAAAAGAGAATTATACCGGACGACTAAGGTGTCTCTTTTGTGTCGCTTCCTGGGATCTTTACGCGTTTCAATCTCGTCGATCCTTCTCGGATGTTCACTAACGAACATTAAATTTATTAACGACTCGTCGCAAAGTAGCAGCACGGAAAAAAATGAAGAACACTTCACGCGGAAAGATCCTCGAGGGTTTAAGAGAATCGTTGGCCGTCGTCCCAAAAGAGAGAGAGAGAGAGAGAGAAACGAGAAAAATTAATTATTTACAGATTAGTCATCTCTCTTGTTATCAAATATCAAAAAATATCAAAATCGTTGGATAATTTGAGTCCCGTAATATATCCACTATTTATTGTCGCAACGAATGAGCAAATAAACTATTATTGAATGTCGTATAATTGAAAACGTTTCTCTCTCTATCGCAATATCTAAACAATTGCTGTAGAGATAATTAATATTTTAATATATAAACCGCATTATTTGTATCAAATATATCAATATAATGAATAGAAAGAGAGAAAAATAGAGAGAGAGAGAAAGAGAGAGAGAGAGAGAGAGAGAGAGAGAGAGAGAGAGAGAGAGAGAGAGAGAGAGAGAGAGAGAGAGGAGAAATCTGGGAGATTGCGAGTGCGAATTAAAACAAATGTATGTCCTTATCGCGAAACGCGCTCGGGGAGTAATTTCGCAATGTAGTACATTACGCTTTTCCCTCGCTCGATCGCAAAGCGGCGCGGTGGAGAATTTCAAAATGAGCCGTCGCAATCCCCCCGTTGCAACCCCCACCTCCGCTATACCGATATTGCTACCGGTATTTTGCTCACCGTTTAGCACGTGCACCATGACGCTCGCCGGAGTGACTTTGCTCGAAGCGCATGTATAATTACCGCTATCGTTAAGTTGAGCACGCGTTATTAGGAGCTTGCTGGTGGTACCACGTTTACCCTTCTCTGTCTCCAGCGATACGCCACCCCTGTCGAAACGTAACACGTAAGAGCGTTACTTCCGAAAACTGACTTGCGAAAGTTTCATCAAAATCCACATTTGTGTGTGTGTGTGTGTGTGTGTGTGTGTGTGCGCGCGCGTGTGTGTGTGCGCGCGCGTGTGTGTGTGCGCGCGCGTGTGTGTGTGCGCGCGTGTGTGTGTATGCGCGCGCGCTTGTACATGGTTTACTTCGCGTTTATCTCGACGTCTGACGCAGATCGCATCATCCCGTTTCGCCAATCCGACGTCAATTCAAAATTTTCCGATCGACCATTAAAATTCACTCGCTATATCGGCATCAGTGTAACAACGATTCTTGAAGAATAGAAATAATCAGAATTGGCGCAAACTGTCGAATTTAATTGTAAGTAATTTACTAGTACGACGTACATGGTTTTGCGTGCGAACAGAAGCGATTTCGAAAGCGACGCGATGGGAGAGATTACTCCGATTAGATACGATTGTTCGTTCCACCACGATATTAGTGCCATTCGAGCGACGATTCCATCAGCTAATTGTGTATTTCACAAAGGTATAATCACCGAGTGTTTCCGACTGTACCTTGGACCATCGAAATCGATCACCGCACCGCCGTGATACCAGGTCACATTGCTCGGAGGCAGATCCTGTAGTTCTATAGTGCAGGTCAAGCTGATTGTGCTGCCCTTCCTGATGTATAACTCCTGGGAAGGCGTGATCCTTGCCTGTATATCTGATAGAAACAGCAATAACGACGAGAAGAGGAGAAGAATGAAAAATCGAAGCAAAGCGCATCGCTTGCGCTCTCGCGATTGGCTTTATTACACTCGAGAAACGATACACGCGAGATTGTATTACTGTCCACGTCGGATTCTACCTTGGAAAATGGATTCTATTTTATTTCGAAAAGCTCAGCGAATCATCGTCGACATGGTCATTGTCGACGATTCACGAGAGAGACGTGATCACTGTAGGATCGTAGGATGATCAGAAAGGGAAGGGGGGGGGAGGGAGGGAGACAAGTTAAAACAATTGGTTCCCACCGGCCGGGCCGGCCGGGACGCGAACGAAAGACGCCCGGGGAGATCTTTAAGCGCGATTTATGGGTCTCGCGAAGACGCGCGCGCCTCGCCTCTCTTGCCTCTCGTAAGGAAACTCACCCAAAACCTTCAGTTCCACGGCTCTATATATCTTCGGTTCTGTATTAACCTGACACTCGTAAATGTCGGCGTCCCGCGGTTGCACGTAATCTATTCGCAGATTCCAGTCGTCGGTCTCCGGATTGCCGACTACCGTAAATCTTGCGTCGCTCGTGTAAGTCACCGACATGGACGTCAGGATGTGTAGGTCCCTTTTTCGGATCCAAGATACCTGGTCACATACACACGCGCGAGATGCCACGAATGAGGCGCAGGTAATTGCAGTTTGCCCTCAACCCCTTCGCTGCTTCTACTGCTGTTGCTGTTGCTGCTGCTACTGCTGCTGTTGCTGCTACTGATTCAACCCGTCCACACGCTCGTTACCTTCCTTACCTCGCATTATAATGAAGTTTTCCGTCGATCTTGTCGAGACTCGAGAGAATTAGAGATACAAAGACGTAATTAACAAGTCCGAGGAAATTTGCATTCCTTTCTAAACATTTGGAAACGTTAGAAAAATGAAGGATTCTAGAGTTGGGAAATTGTACAGAACTACAAAGAAACGAATACTCGTCCTTTTTAGATAGTATAGTTGTCGTAAAGGTGATTCATTCTAAAGAAGGGCGTCCCAAGTGATAAGAATATCGATTTCGATTTGGCACCGGTTCATGAATAAGAAAATGCTGAGGCTTTCACTTTTTTCAGACGTATCCTCTCCTATTCTTTTCCCGTAAAAAAGTTACGACGAATTATCGTTGAACGCAAAGAAATCCCGTTTTTAAAACTGTATCGAATCTAAATGAACACTCTAATGAACACGTTACACTTGATTTGCCAGCAGCGAAGGGGTTGCGCGAGCACATTAAATTATTGCAAACACGCGAGATCAATGAGATCAAGCAGTGCTCTAATGAGACTCACAGTTCTGTTTCCTAGATTTTTAACACGACATAATAGAACGGCGGCCTGTCCTATGGCCACCGTTAATTTTTGCGGCGTGTCTTTGAAAAAATAGGTCTTCTTTGGGCCGCGCTGCGACTTTTCCCCTTTGCCGAACGTGTCGTCGTTGAGATGAAAGAGTGCTGAAATAGATATAAATTGTGTTGATATCCTATTATTCTTCTCCAGTAACATTCTTTCGTAGGAAAGAATTATAGAGTGCAGTTTAAAAAAATGAACTCGAGGTCTCTGATAAAAAATATCTGAATGTTTTCAATACGGAATATTGATGCATGAACAGTTTATTTTACATACATTTACACATTCGTAGATAATCATTTTTAAAAAATACAATTAATATTAAATAACCACGTTATATTAGATAATTAAATAAAAATCACAGATTTTACGTACATATTTAATTTGGCTTGCTTCTTTATTTATTTAATATATTTCAAAATTTTAATATCTTTAACGGAAAATAACATGCATAAATATATTTTGTGACGAATTTATATTATTCTTGATATGTATAATAATATGATAGTAAGAACATCAAGTTTAAGTGACTTTGAAAAGCAAAACAGTGATTTAATAGTGACTTGAGAAATTAATAATATTACTATTGTTGTTTTATGAGCTCACAATATATTATACTATTCTTGTGAAAGAAAACACTAAACTATGTTAAAACTATGTTAAAAAACAGAAATTGAAAAAATATATTTAAATAAATAATCTTTGTAATAATTTTTATTTTTTAATCATAATTTTTCATTTAAATTTCATTTTCTCTAAAAAAGAACTGTTAATTATATTCTCTACCAGATACAATTTTTTGTTAAAAATTATAGACTCTTCAATCGCTTTAATTGTTAATTTCTCTTCTAACTTCAAAAAAGACATATATACTTATTAACTATTGAAAATAAAATACTTATAACTCTCGAAAGTATAATCTTGAATTGCTAATTGTGATTAATTAATTTCCTATTTTTGTCTGTACTACAAAACCCAAAGATGGAAAAAAATAAAAAAAAAATTTTAAATACAAAATTAAAAGAAAACATGAAATATAGAATAAGAATTATAAAATTATACAGAATTAAATATAATTTCAGCGAATTTCAGTTCATTTATGCAAGCTTTCTTTCCGCGGCTAAAATTAATTTAAAAATTAAATATAAAAGAGTTCTTTTGTTATACTTTTATTTTAAGGAGGCTGAATAAAAAATTTAACTTTGTGAAATCAAATTTTTATTAAATTTGGATAGTTTTATTTTGTTCTGAAATATATTACGAACAGCATATTTCGATTTTATCCTCTTAGCCCAACAGCGGGAAAAATTCAATAATAAAAATGATTTACACCACTCTCTCGGTGCACTCTCTTCGCGCGACCGAAATTACTTGGAGTACAACTGAAATTACGTGGCGTAGCAGAGAGCTGCGGACACAAAAGGGTGTCGGGACCGGAAGAGAGTTCTCTGGAAATGGAAGGAGTGAAGGGGTCGGGGTGGAAGCACGGGACATTTACCGATGCCGCGTTCGCTGTGAAGTGGTTCCGCGTGTAACAGGTATCCGATTCCCAGGAGCAGCAGGGCCATGCCGTGGAACGGGGCCATCTTTCACTTCGCGCACATCTCTCGATCTAATTCACGCGCCACGCCGTTCCGCGTCCGATAGCGACCTGCCCACTACCGTCCGATCCGAATGATCGCTCTCTATTCGCGGCCCTTTTGGTGAGTGAAACACCCGCGGGATCACACCGATCGTTGGCATAATGCCGTCACTGCCTCTCGTATCGATGTGTCCTCGCTTTTCACATTACCGCGAACCGAGATCGTTTTCACCGTTCTCGCAAGATCGGAAGATCGTCCCCATAATTATAGCCGGTCTCTTACGTTTTTTAAAAATTCAGAATTTAATTTGATTGGAAATTATTGTTGTTCAAAATTATATTAAAAACAAAAACGTAGCAGTCTTCAGAGATCGCTTAATTAAATAACAATCGCTAACGACACGCTCGTCCTTTCGATCGTCCACGCGACTCAACGCGACTCGAGCGCGATCGCACGGAGCGTTTAAGCGGTCAGGGGTAGTGCGACACGGTTGCGGGCCGAGCACTGAATTTCGCTCCTCGCGGGGGATGGGAAAAAGCTCGGAAATCCTGCCACGGTGGCGCCGTGCCCGTTCCATCAGGGCACGTGCGATTGCGCCGAGAGGTCCCCGGCATCGGATGCGATCTCTCTTAATCGGCGAGACGTATTTATCCCGGCGCAGCGCGGCGACCGCGCGCGACTCCCAAAGTCCCGAGTCCCGCGACAACGCGGCCGTAAGTTATCACGATTTACCGGAGCGATCGACATACATACACACATCTCACCCCGAAACGCCGAGCTTCTATCTTACCTATCTTTTCTATCCATTCGCAAAGCGTTCACGGATAAAGCGATTTACGGTGTATTCGCTATTTTTCTAAAGCAATCTCCTCTTGCGCATAAATAAGAAAATAAAGAGGAACGAATATACACACAAGAAAGCTCCTTTCTCTTGTATATTAACAATACAATTAACAATTTCGATACAATCTTTCAACAACGTAACAATATTCTTAAAAAAATATAAATATAAATATATGAATATTTGTAACTTGTAATATAAGATAACTCTTAGTAGAACCCGCTTACCAACCTCTTTATACTTTCTTCAACGAGCGCTTTCATCCCCGAACGGTAATATTAAATACTTATTAAAAGCCGCAAGTCGGAAGATAGTTCTGCAGGTACAACACACCATCATACAAGCACCATCGTATTTTATTCTCTCTTATTATACTCTGCTCCTAATTTCTCTTCTGCGGCTTTCACAACAATGCGTATGAATTGTTTACATGTTTCTAACATTTCATAATATTTGTATGATAAATTATTCTTTTTGTTTAAACAAATATATTTGTTTAAACAAAAAGAATAATTTATTTAAATCTACAAAACGCATCTTCTATTCATATAAATGTAATGTCTATTCGTATAATAATATATTTGATTATTAATATATTTGATCTGATTCTGCTATAATTATCATTTTTCTATTTAAGACTTTTTTCACTTACATTTAAAATCTAATAATTAAAATTTAATTTAATTTTAATTTTAAATTTTTTAATATAATTAAAATCTTTAAATTGTGTAAGAAAAAAATTATAGAGGAAAAGATTATTAACTGTTTCGTTAGGACATCAATCAATAAAACATCAATCAATAAAACGCTAAAATTATCATGATTTTCATTATTATGCGTAACAAGGCTGCGTTCAGTTTGAACACTCACGCGCTTATAATCCATTTTATCTTTATCGTTCATTAGATGTAAAACAAAGATAGAAGCGTTGAAAGCATCCAAACCGAATATAGTCCAAATAATATTTTATATCTTTACACTAATCATAGATATACAATTATAAAAATATTCGAATTAAAAATTGACAATATGCAAGATTTAGTAATGCTTTCATTGACATTATATATACATACATAAAAAATATAATTATCCCTCCCTTATCATATAAAATATATATAAAATTTTAATAATTTTGTGCATATAATAAATATTGCAAGTAATCTAAACATAGTAACGCTCTTTCTTTAGACATCTTTGAGTCTTTGTAAAATTCCAAGTTAAATGATACGTATAAAATTGTACTCTGTTCTATATTATTTAATTATTCACAGCAGAATAAAAATCTTCCTGTCAATAATAATTTGTGCTATCGACAAGACACTGATACCAGCCTACGTTTTATATTGTAAAATCACTTTTTGTACCACCCTTTTTCGACACCAATTCTATACCATATATTTGCATTGTGCCAGGACTAGCTGCGTATTTACACATATCATAGATTGTCAGAGCCGCTATACTCACAGCGGTTAAAGCTTCCATTTCGACCCCGGTTTTGCCGATACATCTGACCTCCGATGTGATTTCGACTCTGTGCGATTCCTCGTTCAATTTTAAGCATACGTTTACATAAGACAAGGAAAGCGGATGACACAGAGGTATCAGATCAGAAGTACGTTTCGCTGCCATAATACCAGCCAATTGAGCCACTGATAACACATCGCCCTTCTTTACATTGTTTTCCGCGATTAAATTACTGATGACAGGACCAATCCTCACGAATCCCCTTGCTATCGCTACGCGTTTACTATCATTTTTTAATCCAACATCCACCATATTCGCTTTACCGGTCTCGTCTATGTGTGATAATGATGAATACATTCTAATACTTGCATTACTTTTAAGATACTTAGAAATGTATGGAAAATATTTGTACTGCATTGATATGATATTACTCATTTTGCAGGGAAATTTCTCCTTACGATTTGCTGCAACGTAAATATGTTGTAAAATTAATTCTAAAAGATATTGTTAACATAATATAGTTAACAATTTGCGATAATGTCTGTGCACGTTTCGACAAATCCGAACATATTTTAATAATTAATTATAACGATCAATTAACCTCCAATTAGTATCATTGGCCTATTTTCCATTTGAGTAAGATTGAACATCCCTGAAACAGCAGAGATAAATTCGGTTTGTCGATACTGCTACAGTTTATTTAAAATAAATAGAGAGGAAAAAATACTTGGAAAAAATAATATATAATAATAATATATA
>NW_017259377.1:281728-286287 GCF_001594045.1 Atta colombica
TAAGATTTTTTAATAAAAGAATTAAAGTTTTATTATTAAGTACCGCGCGTTCTTTCTGTTTTGATTGATACATATGCTTGCATACCTGCGTGTTGCTTCTTTTTTCGAGATATTGCTCTTCTTATCAAATTCTTAAGCGCATTTTCCGAAATTCCACTTCGCAAAGCGTCTCGAAGTGAGACTTCGCCTTTTCCTTCAAATAGACACACTTTCAAATTTCCATCTGCTGTTATTCTTATGCGATTACACGAATCACAAAAGTGTTGACTCATGGATGTAATGAATCCAACCTGCCCTATGAATCCTGGCACATGATAGGCCTGCCGAGAGAACATTATGTACAATATAATTTCAATTAATTCAATTATCAAATAAAGTATTAGCAATTAGAAAAAACAAACCTTGGATGTATTATTAGGCTGATTTGGCAGAGCTTGGAAATCGGAATATTTCTCTCGGATTATTGCTTTCATTTCGTTGAAAGAAATCATTTTATTTTCTTTCCACTGGTTTCCTTGAAACGGCATATATTCTATAAAACGGACATCGACAGGCCGGTCTCTTGTGAAATCAATGAAATCAATTATTTCATCATCGTTGCGACCTCGCATCATCACGCAGTTGATCTAACCATACAAACACATTGATTAAATATTGTATACACCAATTTATGCTTAAAATTTATGTAGCTTTTTAATGAAATTACTTTCACAGGTTTATAGCCAAGCTGAACAGCAAGATCTATGGAAGCCATAACTTTTGCCCAACCTCTTCTGCGAGTAAACAATTCAAAGCGCTCCTCTTTCAGAGTATCTAGCGATATATTCAGTGCATCTAATCCTGCTTTTTGAAGAGCTGGCAATTGACGCGTTAGAGTTAATCCATTAGTTGTAATCGCAACCTGATCCAAATCTCTCAATTGCTTTAGTTGTCCTAAAATTATATATAAATAAATTTTGAATTAGACTCACAATATTAAATTAATTAAGCACATCTCCATTGAAAAAGAAAACTTTACCAATGATGTCAATGATATCTTTACGAATTGTGGGTTCGCCGCCGGTCAAACGTATTTTGCGCACTCCTTCTTTGACAAAAAGATCAGCTATTTGTATTATTTCATCTGTTTTCAGAATACCTTCCTTCTTAGTTAATTTCACACCTTCTGCAGGCATACAATATGTACCTGTAATATTAAAAAACATGATATTTTGTGTTAAGTGACATTCGTCAAATTCAAGAGAACTTTAATACTGTAATATTTTAAACAATTTTAAAAGGACTCACAGCGAAGGTTGCAACGCTCTGTGAGAGAAATTCTGAGATATGTGTGTTTGCGCCCGAATGTATCTGTGAGTATTTCATGCTCATCCTCCCGTAATTTCGCTCGGAGCTGCTGCAACTGTAATAAACAAGATATTCGTTAAATCAATGACGAACATTTTTAGAAATGTCAAATCTTAAAAATAGACCGCGCTCTGACAGATGCGACGATGATGGCACTTACCCGAGATGGCGTCTCCTCGACTGCAGCAGCTTCCGTCGATGCTCTCGCGACACAGCGAAGCTGGTTGACAAGATTGCATCTTCGAAACATTTGTACGATCAACAGACTTCAAAGACAAAACTCCAAAGAGAAAAATAGAAACGTTATGTCATCCACTCACTGATTGATAGAGAGGAGTTTATAGTGTTGCTATCACTGGAAATTGTGCCTTCAATCTCTCCTTGAAATTATTATGCCTGTCCACACTCCACTAATCGATGTATCCTTGATTATGCTTAATGCTTCCTTCTCTACATTATTTATTTTTCGGCCTTGGAGCGAAAAAAAACAATTATGTAATATAGGCGTTTACGAATTCATGACAGTGCTCTTTATCTAGCGCTGTCATTCATTTTTATCTGAGAGAACACTACGTCATTTAGCATTAACGTAGTTAAATTGCGCGCTCCCAACAACATACTTTGTAATTCTTCGCTCTCCTTTTTCTACTCTCATCAGCCATTTGTCAATCATCTGTCATACGGATCACCTGATATCTCACGTGGCTCACATATGTGACACATATGATGCATGTGTACCCATCCTTTTACAATGTAGATTACTATCTCAACTTTCTCTCCATCTTTTTCTAATTCTTAGAACTAAAAAGAGATGAAGAATTTGTTGAGCCGAGATTAAAATTACACTATATTGATAAAATATTGGTAGAAAGAGGCAATAATCGCGAAACAGCTGTTCGATCTGTTTGCTTTACAACAATACTGCCTCGTAGTGATTGAAGCAAGAAACAGCCGGATCAAACCATCGACGAGATACTATTAAAGATTAATGTCCTTACTGAAGTTCACGTTCTTGAGAATATTGAAATGATTAATGCCCGTATTCATAGTCAGGCCTTATATTTAAGGCTTCCTTAAATTTATCTTCAGATACTGTACGAATTATTTCATTGGCTGCTGAGCATCTAAAGATAAATTTAAGGAAGTCTTAAGTAGATCTGACTATGAATATGGACAAAAGAGTTAAAAACTGATAATATTGTGATAATTTTTATGATTTATTAGTTTATGATTTATTAGTTTAATAGATGCATTTAGAACTCAATAATACTCGATTTTTTTTTAATTATGATTCAGTTATCATCAAAATTTGATTATCAACAGAGATAATAATTGCAGAGAAAAAATTATAATTTTTCTGCAATATATAGGATATTATAGCTTTACAAGTATGCACATTTATTTATGGAACATTTATATAATAAAAAATCATAAATTTAATAATGCATAAGTCAAATATTTATGTTAATAATAGCAAATTTATATCAATTGTCGATAATGTCAGCATTCTTCAATTATTCCAAGTCCCCAGCCCTTTTTATATCGCCGAAAATTTGCCCAGAGTTGACGGTCTTTAATAATATCTCGTCAGTGATCAAACTAAGTACGGTTGATAATAGAAGAGATCATAATTACCTACTGAAAGAAGAATTGCTCTTATCGATTATCAGTATAATACTTTTTTCTGTTTAATAATCGTGATTGCTGATCTTCGAAAATCGTAAATTGACTGTTGAGAATAGAGGTTACAAAGAAAAGATTGAGAAAGAAAACTTAATATTTGTGTGCCGCTTAAAAGAATAAGAAGAAAAGTAAAAGAAGAAGAAATGTCTCTTTTTCCTGCTTATTCAAACGATAAAACTGAATGTATAAGCAGTGGTGAAATAGGTAATTATTTCAACTTTTGATCAATGTTTACATTGTGAAGATAATTAAATTGAAAATATATTATTATTTTTTCGTTATTTTCCGCTTCAAAATTAGTATATTTTTTGGATATTTGTATTGTATGCTTTAATTTCAGATGTTTCCACCGAGTGGTTGTCAAACTCGAGTTTTCAAACACAAATTCCAATTAAAACAGAACCTCCTGATCTATATTCTTCATCAGATGAGTCTTTACATGAATCTTTGCTTGATACAGAAAAGCAAGTACTATCTGAACCAATTTCTCGAGATACAAAAGTACATGCAAAACAAAAAATCGATAAAAGTCAAAGAACAGATAGGAAAAGACGTACGCACGATAGTAAACGATATAAACCAGATTATGAGGTGGATGTCAAGAATGTATACTTTGAAGATAGGCATAGAGATAAAGGGAACAATAACATAAATACATATTGCCCCAGGGCGAGACCATATTATGATATTAGTGAAAAATCTCTCGGTTATGTTAAGAATAAACAATCAAAGAAAGACATGTTTCATAGGTATTATGTTAAAAATATTGACTCTGCAGAAACAGAGAAGAAAAAAGATACAGTTATCAAGAAGACAAATGAAAAAGAGGCTTCAATGAAGCAAGATGAAGCAAATGAAAGTATGTCTTTTTGGTATAAGAACTTGGAAGAGGAGCAAAAATGTAAAACTCGAGAATTTAATGAACAACTAACGGAAAATCCACATAATGTTGAACTTTGGCTGCAATATATTTACTTTCAGGTATTTAATGAAATATTTCTTGTATATTTTGATTACAAATAGTCATGTTTTAATATATGTGATACAAAGTTAAACTATGTAACAATATTTTAATATAAATGTTACAGGATACTCTGGCTTATTATCAAAAACATCAATTAACTAAAGATATGCATCGATCCACAGTATTAAAAAAGTTATCTATTGTTGAAAAAGCGCTTGAGAAAAATACAGATTCCAAGGAATTGTTAAAATTAAAGTTACATTTTATGACAGAATTGACACCATCTGATGAACTATCAAATCAATTAAAGGTGTTAGTTAATAAAGATTCGGGGAATATTATGCTGTGGCAACATTTTATCATGGTCACACAAGGTTCGGTAGCAATGTGTACTGTACCCCGAGTGTTGGATTTATATTCAAAATGCTTCTGTATTTTGAGACAGCGCTCAAGAACAAATCCTTCTATTTATGATGCACAGTTGCTGCGTAAGTAGAGCGTTTGTCGAACACTTTAATTTTTATTATATATATTATATATTATTATTATATATTATTTTATTATG
>NW_017259377.1:286387-320087 GCF_001594045.1 Atta colombica
CGTCTAGATATGCTGTATCGATGCTTGATTTTCCTGAGACAGACGGGATTATGGGAACAAATGTGGGAAACAATACGTTTAAATCTAAATTTGAATCTAAACTTAAACAAAAATAGTTTATCCTTTCGAGGATCTATAGATGAAAAAAAATTAAGTAAGTATATTAAATATTGTAAGTTACAACAAAAGACTTCTGTTAAGATTATTCTATATAGATTATTCAAATTGCAGGAAATATTTCAAGTTATTTACTTATGCCAAATCATAATGTTGACATTACATAATAATTTAATAATAATTATTGAGGAGGTAAATGTGAAAAATGCCTACATACATTATATATACAATAAGTACATACATACATACATTATATATACAATAAGTATAAAATATATAATTAATTTTCCAAAAAGAACTTAATGGGAGTCTTGTAATGTTAAAACGATAATATATACTATTAATAATATTGAATAATAACACTAATTTTCAGTTGGAATGGAAGAAATGATATTAATGTCACGATTACCATTAAATCAACTATGGCAAAGAACTGAGTCATTGAGAGAGAATTGCCATTGGATTAGCGTTAATAGAGACGAATTAGAATTAATTGGAGATTCTAGAAGATTTATTTTACCAGAAGATGTAGCAGACTTTGTACATCCAATTCTTTCCCGTAATTCAAACTTTCAAATGGCTGTTTATTCTCTTTTATGTCTAAAAGTACCACTTTTACCTTGTCGTGATTGCTATATGAAAGTAAGTAAAATTATCTTATTATTATTAAATGAGATTATAGAGAAGTAGGAATAAATCAATAAAAATATATTTAAAAAATACTTTATATTTTTTACAGGAATTATTATTGACAAACTTTCATTGGGGAGTAGAATCTTTAGAAGTATTGCTTCCATTTATGTATCCTATGGTAGGTGAAATGGCTGGTCATGATCAAAGGAAAGAATTATTAAAGGACATTCTCGAAGGACGTTTAACATCAGGTCCTCAATATCTCAAGTTTCATCCAGCACAGGAACCATATTTAGATTTTGTACGCAAAATATTTCATACGATCGCGGAAAATCTACCTTTGTTACAACGAACAAGTATATATGTCTGGTGGTTGCGATTAGAAAGATTACTAGTATCTCTCGGCAAAGATGAATCTTTAAAACATGACAATAAGTAAAATTCATATTTACCTAAATTTTAATAGTTTTTATTATAACAGTTTTATTCCGCAACATGAATCAATTTTTTTTGTTGCAGAGGAAAAAAATTGAGGGCAACATTGAAAGAATTTTTAAAAAAGGATGAAAACAGAAATAACTTGTATTTCTATAAAGAGTATGCTTTAATAGAACTAGAAATGGGCAGATTCAGCAACTGTATGAACATTCTTGAAACCGCTATTCAATCTCAAGGGACATGCCCATCTGCGATTATCAATATGTGTGAAAGAGCAGCGCTTTTTAATGTATACAGAACATTCATCGAGATCTTGCTTGATATTAGGACGTACAACGAATCACACAGATCCTGGATACTACAAGTCTTTAGTCAAATGATACCTAACAAAAATGAAAATCAAGAATCTTTGATTGAAGCATATTTACATTCGTGTGTACAAAATTTTCTGCAAGTCCCTTTCAATGAACAAGAAAAAGATACTTTATTTCTATCGAACTTAGAATGTGATGCTATCGTATGTTATGCGTACTTTCTATATATTAAAGATGGTAATATCCAAACTGTTATCAACACATTGAGGAACTGCATTGATCATTCCAAGAATTATCCTTACTTACAGGTACTAATTTAATATTCTGCGAACAATTAAATATTATTAATAAATAAATTGAAATTAAACAATTGTATTGTAAAAAAATTACAAAAAATTTTTTAATCATTGCAGGAAATATTGTACGAAAGTCAAATTGCAATTCTGCAATTACATTACGAGCGGACTCAGAGTATGCAGGCTGTGTTAAAAGAAACCCTAAGCAAAACTTTAAATACATATCCGAATAACTTTTACGCTTTATCTGTATTTGCTGGAATAGAAGTAAAAAGCATTATATTACATTAATAATATAATGAAATTGTAACAACTGCTATAGGACGTTTCTATAAATCGATAACAGAATTATAAAATAATTATCATTTCAGAGTGAATTACCAACTTGGAGATTCAATAGTAGAAGCACCGAGATTGAATTGTGGCGAGCCATGGCAATGTGTCTGGCTGTTCGTAGACGTATTGGTCTTCTAATGAAACTTAATCATCATGATGCAATGAATGCCGCACTGAATAAGTTATTATCTTTTCATCTAACACTCTCCAGGTATAATATAATTAAATCTTTTAAGATGAACTTAAATGCATAAATATTATAATGTATAAAATATACAAAATTATTTTCAGGATATCGTCGACACGATGTTGTCCATTGCTGTGGAGACTGTATATGCTCCTTCTGCGCGAGCATAATTTGTGCGAAAAAAAAGGAGAAGAGATTTATCATGAAAGCGTTACTCAATGTCCATGGGCAAGAAGTATTTACATAGATGCAGCTGAAGTAGCGCCTCAACTTCTCACACAAATTCAAGATCTAATTCGCGAAAAAGAATTAAGAATGCACGTCACACCTGAGGAATTAGATATTCTTCGTGGATAATATAATTTTTTTATATATTAAGAAAAACTGTAATGTTCTTGATGTTATCTAAACTATTAACTGTAATATTCTTGATATTATTAATGTCTCCTTTATTTAAATTTTATTTTCTAATGTGATGAATTAAGAGTATATTTAAATGTAAAATAAAAAGTAAATAAGACTTTTTTCAATAATAAAATAAAATATGTAATAAAATATAAAACAATTTGATATTCAGTCTCATATTCAAAATATTCAAATATCAATTATTTTTAATATATATTACATATACACATATATTAATCCTAGTAGACCATTGTTATTTTTAGTTATCTTCCCAGTCTCACACCAGAGTATGTGAAACCCTGCGACTTTTTCACGCTATATCTCTAAACTGAATACGTATTTTTCAAAACGTGTGAAATTTATACTTCGAAATCAGACGAAGACAGATAAATATGAATCAAATAAATAATATTTTATTTTCAATTAATTACAATGCTTCAAAGAAATTTTATTGGAAAAATTCACAAAAAATGACTATTTTGGATAAAAATTTCCCAAACTTTTAAATTTAATGTTCAAGCAAAAACCCGTACGATTTCTTTAGTTGATTCTTTGGACTAACAAAAAAAAAATAGTATGATATGAATCGCTCAAAAAAGTATAAATATTTGAACATTTTTGAAAAATCTATACATATTATAAGTTTACAATCAATAAATAAAATTTTATTATTTAAACAATATAAAAATGGTAGGTAAAGGATTATACGTGTATAAATATTATTGTAGTACTGTATAATTAAGTTTATTAGGGTTTAGTTTAGAGGATGATGTTCTAAAGCAATAAATTCGTTCCGACCGAACGTCGTTCTTCGAAAATTGACAGAAATTATAAAATTTCTACTATTTATTATATTGAAATATAATTCTTTTTAATTCTACATTATGTGTACTTACTTTTATACTATTCGAAACATATATTTAATAAAAAATGAAGGAATACCCAGAATGCCAAAACTTACAAGTTAGTCACGTGTAAGTCCCAAGCACTCTCTTTGAACTTTCGTGCATTCTCACGTAAGAATAGCGCAAAAAAATCCTTATAGGCTTATTATATCTATGGATAATTAAAGTTTTTTTCTACCTCTCAATTCGGATCTTCAAATTATATTATAAAAAAGTTACAGCAATATAAAAAATCGCATAGGGTAACGTTAAATCCACGAGTGGCCTGCTAGGGTTAATATATAGGGTTATATGTTATATTATTCATATTTAATATTAATTATAATAGAATATAATTATTTTTTTTAATAATTATATTCTATTTGCTAAATGCAAATGTCACGTTAAAAATGTACACAATAATGTTATCGTTCGTATTAAAAGATGTTCATATCCGAAAGTCTTTGGCAGTCTTTGATTAGTTCAGTGATGTTGCACAAAAAATTGTAATAGTATTTTTCAGAACAAATTATAAACAGACTTGAAAAATAAAAAATCGTGTTGTCTTAAATTAAGTGTATTGTTTTCTTATTGAGACAGTTAAAAATAACAATTTACAAATTGTGTATGTTTTTATATAATAATGTAACTAACCTCAAATTGATAGTATATTGGTAGTTAATTAATTGTATGTATGTGAATTAAATGTCGTTACATAAATTTTAAAGATAAATAGAAAGAAAATCTTTCAAATTATATTAATATAAATATACAACAAATATATGAATTGAAAGATAATTACTTCTTATAATATCTTTAATTTCTTTTATCATACTTGTGTATTAATGTATATATTTTTTATTTGCAGTGTTATGAAAATTTGATTACAAACATCACATTTAAAAAAAAATGGATTTAAAAGCTGTAGTTGTTTCTGGAGAAGCTCCAGAGTCTGACGATGATGCATCAAACATTGTCACTGTATGTAACATGTATACATATATACCTATATACATATTATACATATTATACATATTATACACATATACCTATATACCTATATACCTATATACATATTATATTTTATACTAAAAGTTTTTAATTTAATACATAACATGAAAAGTGTATTGTCTACAAATTTTATTACATGCAGGGCCTAGGATTCCCTACAATGCGAACACCATCCACATATTGCGGTACCATTATCTCAGGCGAAGCTCCAGAATCTGATGATGGTAACTTTTATTGACTCTTTTTAAATTTATAAGGAACTAATTAACATTCAATTTTTATTCACAGATTTAACAAGTTTAAGTAGTATTAGTGGAGCGATAGATGCCATGGCATGTCCTCTTTACACAGATCTTAAAATACCAAGATCTAAAAAAAATTCTATCAAGTATAATAGTTTACTTCATAAAAAGTTATGTAAGTGATTTAATATCTACTTATAATTCATATTTCCTAATTATATATTTTCTATTCATTAAAATATCAAATATTGCAAGCTTATTGAATAAAATGTTTACAAAATACAAATTTTATTTTTGTTAACATTCGTTTATTAATATTACAGCAGTACAATGTGCGTAACTATAGCTAAACAGTATTATGAGATTGTTCATGTGTGGAATATCGATAACTTATTTTCCAATTCGTATCTCTAAATCAATTTCGATTTACTACACAGTTACATTCGCATAATTACAATGTTTATCTATAAGTTATATTGTACAAAGAATTTTCTTATAAGTTCTTATAAAACAGCATTTATGAAAGACATTAAATTATATTTTAAAACATAAAATCGATATATGTATATACGTATCGCTTATTAATT
The DNA here is from genome assembly GCF_001594045.1 of Atta colombica. Lineage (NCBI taxonomy): Eukaryota > Metazoa > Arthropoda > Insecta > Hymenoptera > Formicidae > Atta > Atta colombica. The sequence goes on from NW_017259377.1 coordinate 291,838, forward strand.
TTGAACATCATTTAAATTGACATATGTTAAACAGACGAATGCAATGAAATCTTGGATAGAGACATTCTGCAAATGACCGAGGGCGCAATCACAACCAGCGTACAAGAATTGTCAGCTATTAACCGACAATTGCTGAGAAGTGAATTGGTGTTACAAGAGGCTGTGTGTCAATTACGCAATGCATCCGGTCGGGTGAAGGATGCCTCCGACGCTCTACATCAACTCATAGACGACAACTTCTTGCATTCCGTTAAAATTTAATTTTTATTAAGTGCATTTCTATTCTTAAGATATACATGTAGCAATGAGTAACAGGTATGTGCTTACAAGAGACATCACACAACTGTCCGGTACAGATTTGATTTTCCGTGAAATATGTCATTAAAATCTAAGAGACACATTTTTTTTATGTGTGCGCTAACTCATGTTTAAAGAGTGAAACACTCCTTTGAAAAAAAAAACGATATTTCTATTTTGAACCGAATGCTGGAAATATAAAAAAATGGAAAAAATTTTTTTAACAAAAGTTGTACGATTTTAAAGTATTTCAATGCTGTGAAGAAAAAAAATTTTAATTTTTTTGTTTAACAATTATTAACAAAAAAATTAAAAATTTAATTTTTTTCACAACTTTTTTGTTTAAAACATTTTTTTTCATCTTTTATACTTCCGATGGTATTCGGCTCGAAATGGAAATATAGTTTTTTTGAGTTGACGCACGTATAAAAAATACGTATCCTTTAGATTTTTGTGTTTAACAACATATTTCACGGAGAATCAAATCGGTACCAGACAGTTGTGTGACGTCCCTTGTTAGTATATAATGTCATGGTACCGTGCATTAGATGCCGGCATTAAAAAAAAATGCGCTTTCCTCTTTGAGATCTGGGACATTGTTGAGCATTAATCGATCTTCCCTTTAACTGGCAGTACTATTTAATGCGTCCTTTTTATACTTTCCAACGCGTTGTCTCGTTTGTCTCGAGAATATCAATCACATCAATTTATTATAAACTAATATCCTAAGATCGATCTGTGGAACAAAATGTTGCGCCTGATATTTAACGATACATTTGATCATACAGTGAGATAGCAAATAGTTCAATACTGGCTATTGTCTTGCCTACCATTTCGTAAATTTCAATCAGAGTGGTGGCACAAATTCTAATACAAATATGTATAATGCGATTATAGTGCGCAAGAGACTGGTGATAATTATATATATTACGATATATGTATATATATATATATATATATATATATATGTATATTAAAGAACGTCACGATATTGATATAGAGCATTTCTGCGGAGAGTAGACATACACTTTCGTTACAGTTTTAAAAAATTTATAGTAAATGTATATATTTTGATTTTGTGATTTTCAAAGAATACATGAATGTAAATATGGCATCGCTCGTTTGAATTATTGATTATATAATCATAAATAAAATTAGAATAATATTTAATACCTAGTGTGTATGCATAGTCTTGTCAGAAACACTTATGTTCTTTCTTTGCAGATTACCACGTGTTCTTTTTCTTTTTTTTTTTATCAAATAGCACAATTTTACTTGGTATCAAAGGGTTGATATCGACTTTTTTTGCTATTATGTCGCTAATGTTAGTGTACAATGAATTGGTGATATCAATGGTGGTGGTTTTCGTTTTCTCTATAAATTCAGTCTTAAATATTCCATCGATCTTCGTTGAACCAAATTTCAGTATGACGTATCTAAGTACAAAAATCCCATAAACAAAACCCGTTTCGCTAAGACTTGATATGGCAATATTGCGACGGGAATATCCATTCTGAAATGTGTTACTTACGCGCGGCTTGGCTTTCTTTCTTATGTATTATTCAAATTAGCAGCTAAATTGCGCGGGTAAATTTCTGCCGGTATAGCAAGGTAATCTCTCTTGGATGTTATATTAAAGCAATTCCGTACGCTCACTAAGGATGGAAAGTATTGCCAAAGCATAGTTGTGCCACTGAATCTCGTATGTATATAGATTAAAAAAATTCTACAAAAAACTTAGAGTTACTATTTCCTCTAAGATGCGAAATCTATTACTATTATCATTTTTTATTATTATTATTATTATTATTATTATTGATGTTACGGTAGTAAATTATTGGGCGAACGTAAACTACTTGTGTTTCGTGTCTCTGTACAATGTCTTTGTCTCTGCGTTTCTTCGTGTTCTTCGCGTACGCGAGAAATAATATAAGATTCTCCTCACTGACACAGCTGCGTTCAGCTTGAGCGACTAATGCTTGTCTCAATTATTCTCAGTTTGTGTAAATAGCGATGGGCTCAATTCCAGAATAGGATCAGAGTTTGTTGTAGTTGACGACCTTTATAGAATATGCGACGCCGCACTCTATACATATTTGCTAATGTGAGGGCGCCCACCCCCCACATGGCCTACGCTCGCTCCATCTCACCACCGCTCGCGTACATCTGGAGGAGAGCCATGGATTCCTGCGCTTGCCGTTTTTCCACTAAGAATCTACCTGAAGCTTCCTTCAGCTGCTCGAGGAAGAGTCTGTAACAAGATTGGAACAGAGAAATTAATGATGATGTCCTAAGACAATTACTTGATCAAATATCATAAGGTAATAGAAATATTTTGATGATAATATAGAAAGTATATTATCTTTGAATAACAGAGGTGAATAATTTAAGCTCTAATTAACTTACTATTAACTATTAATTAACAAGTAGTACTTTGTTAAGATGAATAAAATTATCAATAATTTTCAATTTTAATGATTAATGATTCTTCATTTATTGTTTTTGTTATTTTTTGTTGATTGACATTTGAAGAATTGTATAGTTAGAAAGTTGATCGAATTAATCATATTAAGTTGATCATATTAATCAAAGTCACTCTGATTGTCTATTGCTTACCTGTCAGGCACTATGTCGCCTAAACTATCAGGGTCCATATCACTGAGTGTTTCCAACTCGGTTCCTCCTAGGAGTGAGATATGCGACGGGTCGCTGTGCAACGACGAGACCAGGGGTTCAATGAGCGTTCGCCGTCGTCGAATCTTGTCGACTTTTGAACCACCTTCGGCGTTATCCACATTATCCACAACGATGCAACGAGACGCTGTCTTGCTGCTGCCTACAGCAGCCCATTTTTGATCACCATGCAGCACCATCAAGCTTGTGTTTCTTTCTAACGTGGCAAAATATTCCTCGTCGTCTACCTCTGTTCCTGTAACATTTCAGTATGTAAAAGTGAAAAAGAGTCCATCCCTTATATAAATAATTATAGTGATTGATCCTTACAACACATTTGTTCTGCAACAAATTATTATATACATCCAATATCAAAGAGATATTAAAACTAACAATTGCTATATGTTGTAACATGAATGTTTCCTTACCATCCTGTTCAAGTACGATCGTAAGATCCGCATCCACGGGAAATGCCAGTCGATTGCGTGCGACGTTAGTCAGCTCCTTCAACGACGAGGCGGTGATACCCTTTCTTCGTTCTCTGGTGTGATCAACTATCTTGTAAGGATTGCCCACTCCCTGCGTGACTCCAGTTGTTTCCGACATATTTCTTCTGCACAATCGGTGAACGAGAACAGATTTTAACTCTGCTAATCGTTGATGATTAATTCTGTTCGGTCTCACGATATTGGGAATCCCCGACGCCCAAAGATAATTAAGCAACAATTGTCTAAGTCAGAAAGGATTTATTCTCTTGAAGAGAATTGACTGCTGCTAAGGCCTGATTCTCGTTGCACATTAGTTGGTCCGTGTCTTGACGATGTGTCGGGGAAATTCGAGTGACCTATGCATTCGATGATGACAGAGAAAGGAATACGCCCTTACGCGTGAAAAATGTAACGAACACAATTACGACGAACACGGTGTGTACAAGCGCTGTTTCTTATTTTTTCAGCGTCGAAGAATAGCTTTTCTTGACGATTATGCCCCAGATTGAAGTTGTATCGCTGTCCGCTGATGATTCCCCGGATAAAAAATTGTATCGCTCGAAAGAAGCAAACAGGTATGAAAGGGCAGTGCTCAGGATTGCGTTGGATTGACTTGAAGAATTAACAAAGACTTGAGCAAGACCTCTCCTTTTTCTCTCCTTCAACAATTCACGCGGATAAAAAAAAATGAATAGAAGGTGGAGACAACGGCGATTATGCGACGCGACAAAGATAGAAAGAAAGAGAGTGATGTGTATATGATGCCTTGAGTGACTGAACTGACCGTGTGTCAACCCAACACTGGGTCAACGGTGCAACTACCCCTTCTATTTATACCCCCTGTAGACTCTCTCGCAGGTATATACGCGCGAAACGAGAGACACCCCGACACAGCATCTACCCCACCCACTTCTGCCTATCCATCCAACCCTCTGCTGTAGCACCCCTACACGGAAATCAATAATCTACCCCACTCTATTCGCAGCCGCGCTCATTTTTTATCAGCGCCGACGAGAAATTTACAAAAATACTCCGGCACGACCGTCACCAAAGAGGGCCGATGCAAAATGCACAGATTGATGAGATAATTCACGACACGTGTCAATCGATCCACTTCTTTGAAAATTAAAGGAGATTAAAAATAAAAATAATTTTGCGAATCTGCGATATCCAGATATATTGTTCAGATAAATATATACGAAATCGGAACGGATATTTGTAATTTTATTTAAAAAATGAACAGATAGATATAAAACTTCTCACTATTTTGCACTATTTTGAAATTATAATATAAAAATTACACGTGTCATGTTATCAAAGAACAATGATTTAATATACAATAGAAAATTTTATGTACTTTTTATTATTTTAATAATTATGGTATACATATACAGAATAATTAAACAGAATAATTAAAATTCATTACAATGATAAATTAAATTTTATATATAACATTGTATATATGTTCTATATTTTTAAATCATTAATCTAAATTAATTTAATTATCATATATACAAATTCTATTTAAATTTTGTTGTAATATATATATTGTAATATATATATTCTTGCATTATTGTTATTTATTATTTAATGTTACAAAGAAATGCAGAATTTAATATTAATTATTAAGACTATAAATTCGATTCTCAAATATTTCAATCCGCTAGAAGTTTTAAATTTAAGGCACAGCACTGTAGTTATATTTAGATGTCAATGAGACTAGATACTGTTTTAAGTTTAAAGTTAGCTCAGGCATAGCCCAGTTAGGGTTCCTCAGTGAGCAACATCAATTTATTCGAATGGAGTCAATTACGTTTTGTTAAAATTTTGATAGAAAATCTGAATCAAGAATGCCGTCAAATGGAAGCAAAGAGGCCGACGACAGTCAAACATGGGAATTAGCAGAGAGGTGTCTATTACCTATTGCATTTTCACATGCAATTGCAGTCATCCTGGCAACTATATTAAACACCTTTGGGATCTCACAGACATCTAGCTTTGTTCTCTTTTTGTTGCTATTGGTCATATCCGTAGGATCCACATTGTTCTATCATAATCTAAAGGTAAGCTATTTGCATTGTATAATGCAAATCTTCAATACATTATTCATTTTTTTCCCAATAATTTTATATAAAACTTTTTACTACAACTACATAAAAAATTGTAAACCTTTTTGACCTTCAAAATTACATTAAAATACATATCGCACTCCTATAATGAAAATCATATGTCCTTCTCAACCTTTTATAATGTCATATGCTTGAACATTTGAAAGTTCAAAGGCCCTCTATATTGGAATTCTCATAGAATTTTACACTAGGCCTGATTAAGACCTTTGACCTTTTTTAACAAACGTTGCATAATGCACCTGTTATCACTACCTACCATACTTCCTGCTTCATACGTTCTCTCTTTTTTTTTTTTACAAAGGACTTTGAGATCGTCATCGCCCGATCAATGGCTTTCAATGGATTATCAAAAGCATTATAAAGCTTCATTACATCAGTTCATGATTCAATAAATTATAAACACTATATTTTCCTAATAGTCTACTTGATGCAACAGGTTACTGCAGCAGGAAAGGCAATATTAATCACAGGTTGCGATTCGCGGGTTGGATACGCTTTAGTTAAACAGCTAGATGATTTGGTAATTATATGTGAAAACATATATGCTCGTATGACAATTGAATAATTTAAAAAATATCTGTGATCTCTCTTTCTCTTTTTTTAAGGGCTTCACTGTATTTGCTGGATTCAATAATAAAGTCGAGAATGAAGATATCATGCAGAAGTTAAAAGACCACGCGTCTGGAAGATTGCACGTGTTACAACTAGATATTACCAGCGAACGTGATATACATTCGACTTTCCTTTACGTCAACGAAAACTTGCCTGACGGAGCTCCTGGTATATCGCCCTATCTCTTAAAGCTTCCTGAGATTATCGGTGTAACGGATTACTTCTACGTCATCGTTGCTACGTTATTTCAGGATTGTGGGCACTCGTGCATGCTGCTGCTTGGGTGACTCTCGGGGAATGCGAGTGGGTGCCCCCATCTGTTCTCAAGCGAAGCATAGACATCAATTTCATTGGCCTAGCGCGTTTAACACAGGTACTGTAAAATATTACAAAAATGTCAGAACGCGCAATATTCTCTTTTCTTTCTTTGTAACAGGTATTTCTTCCTCTGGTTAGGAGATCAAAGGGCCGAATCGTTCTTATTAGTAGCCTTCTGGCACGGATACCAAGTCCCGTCCGAGGCATTTATTGTGCCCTTAAGGTAAATCCTCTTTGTCATGCGCATAATTAAGCGTGGCTTGTCTATTTGTATATATAATCATAAGACTGGAAGGACATTAATAAAGCTTGAGTAGATCAATAGAAGATTATAAATATATCTTAGGCCGCTGTAGAAGCTTGGGGATCATGCCTAAGACTGGAGATGCGGAGATGGGGTGTCGACGTTGTAATTGTCGAGACCGGAGAATATGTCTCTGGTAATGCATGGCTGAAGGATAATACTGCGCTGCTCGAGCAAGCCAGAGACATGTGGACTCAACTGGATCCTCAAACTCGCAAAGAATATGGTCAAGAGCTATTTCAGGCAGAAATGCTGGCTCTGGAAAAGTATACGCAGGGACCAGAAGCTGATTTAACAGCTGTCACGAGAACTCTAATGGATGCTGTAGTAAAGACTTTCCCGATGCGGCGGTACACACCTGTAACGCGTAGTGAAAGAATACAGGCATTGTGCAATCATTACCTACCGAAACCAATCTATGACATATTGTATACAAATTGAATATATCTCTTGTATGATACATACTGACAATCAGAATATGATTAGGAAGATACATTCTTCGGATAGACGACATTATAAGAATAAATCTTAGATGAAACAGAGAAGCAAGAATCTTTTTTTAGCAGATCGCGTAATCATTTGAAGCACTGCCTACGCAAAACAGCTGCAGAAAGATATTGTACAAATTTAATAAAGTTACTTTATCAAATTATGAAACTTACATTCTTCATGAAGCTCGGATTTTCAAAGCCCCTAAATAAAAACAAAGGATATTTTTTTTTAAATTCTACTCTATTGGATTTTAATCTGATTCAGCATAAATACACAATCCATGTTTTGTGTCCTTCAATATTTTTAGAATTAGTATGTCAGGGATATATTTTAAAAATAAATAATTTAATGATTTTAAATAAATATTTTATAAACAATTTTAAAGATATATATTGCAAAGTTTAAATTATAGCGTTATATAGCAAAATTAAGCATCCAAAAGATCTACAACGATGTGCTAATTTACATAATACAACTTTCGATCTTTGGTAGACATCAAAAAAGGATTTCTATATTATTCTCATATTTACACATTTGAATTACATTATTTATATTATATATTCCTATATCAATCATGTTGATTTTTTTCTAAGATTAATAAATAACATTCATGAAAAAAGATTTCTAACAAATCTATATTAACAATTATTACATACCTATATAAATACAATTATTTCTGATTTTGCAAAAGCAGAGAGAAACTTGAAAGACCATCCCGGCATTTTTCGCATAAACGCTCGATCGGATAGTCGGATTGTTAGAACCTCGGAAGACGCCATGCATTAGCGGCATCAACATCAATTTTATTAATTTATATGAACTATGTATCACACTGTTTTCAATACTGCGTTGATAAAATCGTAGTGTCGATAAATGGATATCGATAAATGGACATAGTGTAGAATAGAACCAAAAATTGTGGACATTATCGACGAGATCATAAACACTGGTTATATAGTTATTAATATCCACATTTTGTGGGCAAAGAAGCATTTCAAAATAAAAGGTCTGTTCTTTTTAACTGAACTTTTGCACCAGTTCATTTTTCTTCCTCTTTTTTTTTGTCCTGGAGAGAAAAGGAAGAAAAATGAACTGGTACAAAAATTTAGCTAAAGAACAGGCTTTAAATCCTGGGCATGGCCGCTCTCACTGCTCTCAAGATTCTGTTTCTAGCTCTAATAGAGGGCGACTCTGGTGAATTTCGCGAATGCAAGGTACAAGAAATTGAAGAAAAACGAGACGTCTACAAAAAACGCTTGTTCTTTCTTTTTTTCCACGAGTTCCCGCGAAATCTCTTGGAGGTGTGTCGGGATATTCGCGCGTCTCGTTCAGTCTCGTTGCAAATTATTGACTTGAGGCTATCTGGGAATTTCTCGAAAGCTTATTCCCAACCCAAAGGCTTCATGGTGTGCATCATCAATGGTCGCGACGCCAATCGGTCGGTCTTACCGTAACTTTAATCGCGAGTATCACCTCTAAACGTTTCCGAGAGCGAGTGCTACTCACGACAGCGTCAACATCAGGAATACTTCACAGAGATCTTTGCTCTGTTTCCCCAGTGAAAGTTTTTTTTCCCTATTCAAGTGTCGTAATACAAAATGGCATTGCCAGCGAATTACAAGCAAGTCGCGATGGCTACCTCGAACATCGTAGCTTCCAACCGTAAGTTGAATTTCAATTTTTGTTCTCTTCCCGATTTGGAATTGACAGTTTAATTTTGAAGCATTTAAACTGTATATTTGTAGAACGTATGAGAGCATCTGGTGGAAGTTCGAGCAGTTCAACAAATAGTGTAAGTAGACAAACTTATAATAAAATATTCTTGTATGAGTCTTGAATTTAATTGAGGCAATTTGTTTATGTTTAGAAAGATGCGCAGAGTCCATTTATACAAACTCCCCATAGTCATCCAGGATTTACGCCCCAGAAAGTTGGAAAGAACACTAATGTATGTATTTTATTTTATACAAAATTTAAAAATATATACATACTCTGTGATAGATTATACAAAATATATCAGTATAATTTACATTATTAAAAAGATTTATTATTTATAAAGTCTGATAATATTTATAATTAGGCTGACTCTCGTATGCCAAAACCACCCAAGCCACCAGAAAAACCTCTTATGCCATACATGAGGTACAGCAGAAAGGTATGGGATCAGGTTAAAGCTCAGAATCCTGAGTTAAAGCTATGGGAGATTGGTAAGATTATTGGGCAAATGTGGAGAGATTTGCCAGAGGAGGATAAGACAGAGTTCATTGAGGAATACGAAGCTGAGAAGGTGCACAAAATGCTATTACATTTTTATGCAAATTCTATTATATTTTTATATAATTCTAAAAGTTACTCAATTCATCATACATTATTTAACATAGGTGGAATATGAAAAAAGTTTGAAAACTTATCACAATTCACCTGCATATCTAGCTTATATTGCAGCTAAAAATCGTGGCAAATCTGGTAAATATAACAAATATTGATTTAAAACTCGTAGTAAAATCTATAATGGTTAAATAACTTTATAACATGTCTTTGTATTTAACGCAGCATTGTGTGCTGCACAACAAAATAATGATGATCGAGAGAGTCACGAACGTTCATCAGGCAGTAGCAAAAGTCAAGCAGCTCAGGATAGAAGAATTGATATTTTACCAGCTGAAGATGATGATGGTATATAAGTAATAGTGATTATAAATGTTTAATGCATATCTATTACAATAGTACTCATTTTAATTAATAGATCAAGATGATGGATATTCTGTGAAACATGTGGCTTATTCACGTTATACAAGAAATCATCGACTCATTAATGAGATTTTTAGCGACACAGTTGTCCCTGATGTTCGCTCTGTAGTCACCACTCAAAGAATGCAAGTTTTACGTCGCCAAGTACAATCCTTGACTATGCATCAGGTAATTAATGTAGTAATATGTTTTATAATAATTAATATCTAATTGAATGTATCGAAATATTTTGAATATTTCCAGAAAAAACTTGAAGCCGAATTGCAACAAATTGAAGAGAAATTTGAGGCAAAGAAACGTAAATTCATAGAAACTAGTGAAATATTTCAAGAAGAATTGAAAAAGGTATACAATCTTTTTAAAGAGATTAATAATATTGCAGAAAACGCAATATAAGAGAGAATAATAATTATCTCTTTCAGCATTGTAAACCGGCGGTAGATGAAGAAACTTTTAACAAAATGGTAGAACGACAGTATGATGCTCTAAGACGAGAAAGACTAAAAGGGACAGAAGAGAATCGTTCGGATGGGCCAGCGTCTAGCGACTCTACTCCAAATTCCACTCCAACTCCAACTCCTGCATCACTTAATGACGAAAGCCAACCTGATGTAATGATACTACTAAATAACACACAGATTCACATAAATATTAACACATTGTATAAAGAAATATTAATATCATCTTATTTGTACAGATCTCTGATAATGATTCGATCGAGAAGAAATCTGGCAACGCTGAAAAACCTAATGTTGAAATGAATAAGAAAATGTCACCTCCATATACCGAGACTAAAATCGAAGCACCATCAGCAGTGCAACAAAATATCAATCAACAACACCCTACTAACTCTGGAATGTATTGCAATAACATAATTAATCCGATTCAACAACATCCGCATCAGCAACAAACGCAAACGCCTCCGATGCAACAACATCCGCCACCGCCACCGCCTCAACATCAACCAACACCTCCTCAACAGCATCAATCTCAGCAACATCAACCTCTCCCACCAATACAGCAGCATCAACCACCACCACAGCCACCTCAACAGCATCAGCCGCCGCCACCACCACCCCAACAGCATCAAGTACTTCCACAGCCACCACCGCAGCAACCGCAATCTCAACAACAACCGCAACAACAGCAACAACCACCACAACCCCAACCGCAGTCACAACAGCCACAGGTAACGGTGATGCCGCCTCAACCGACTACCACAGCCGCGGCAGCGGCTGCAGTCGCGGCAGTAGTTGCGAGTGCAAATGCAACTGCAAATTCGACTCCGCCAAATATGCCACCAGTGTCCACGCCCACTGTACCCATTCAACATAATCCCCACCAACAAGGAATGTTGCCAAATCATTCGATGCCACCACATCAGAGTGCGCAAGGAACTCAGAGCACGCAGATTTTGCCACCGCAGGGACCACATGCTCCGCAGATGATGCCACCTAATCAAGCTTACGGTCAGCAGTATCAGTCCGGACCAGGCCCACAACAACCGCAAAACGTTCCTTTAGCTCCGAGACCGCCGCATCCCACTTATAGCTATTCTCAGCAACAATCATATCATCAACCTTATCCACAATATACTCATCCATATTATCATCAGCCGTATTCACAGTATCCCCATCCGATAAGTCGGCCACATGGCCACGGTCCACATAGTCCACACAGTCCGCATTATCATCCGCAATCACCTCATACAGTTGCTCCTGAAAGTAATAACGTTGGTGCCAACGTCGCAGGCACAACTGCCGTAGCTCCCACACCTGGACCCGATACCAACAATCCTCCGTATTCTGCACCCGCAGGACACTGTGAAAATGAACGTTCCGGTCCGCCAGAAAATCAAGAGGGTCAGGTAGATGCTAAATCGGGATCTGCTTAAATATTTTTTTTATTTTACAAACGCTATTCTAGATTTCCGCGTTTACATGATATATCTATATTTATCTCTATATCCTTGCGCCAGCAAGAACTCGTTTTAATTTATATGATAAAAATATAATAATAAACTTGATTTTATTACGATCCATAACACTGTGGACACAAACATTATCCTGAAATTGTTCCATATGAAATGATTACATGGTAAAGTAAAATTGAATAAAAGAACATATGTATACAAAATGGCTCTTTGATTATATCCTGAATTCACAGTTCAATCAGTCTCACTTCACTGCTTTCATTTGCCAAAGTCCATCATTCAAATAATGACAGTTTTCGATGCCTACTCCTTTATTTACCTTGATGCTACAAATTATAAATTAAATATGGGAGAGAGAAAGAGAGAGATTAAAAGCACACATTAAGAAAATATTTTTTACTTACATGTCTTCTGTTGACAATGTTGTAATTCCAACAGCTAATGCATGTTGCTTGCCTTCAGCCATAACGGCCTACAATTTGAGTTAAGAATTTGTATTTCATTGTCGAAAAAATAAAATAATCGTATTACAATTTTTGAGATTTATATTACGCTTAAAAGGATACGACAACTGTTTTTTTATCTACAGCCATCATCTTTGCACCCTTTGACGTTAAACCAGGACACATTATATTTGCACCGCTAAGAACAAACCTAATGGCACCTTTATCTACTTGTTGCATTGGAAGAAAGAATGGATCTGAAAAAATGTATGTATCATAATAAAAAATATCATAATAAAAAATTAAATTTTTTTTTCTTATTTGAGCAAGCGATGAGAAAGCTCACACTTATGTAGTAATCTCAAAGTAGGCATCCATGGGCCCTCACGTTGGCGAAAGAATAACAGATCTCCTGCTGTGTTCACTATGATCTCTATATGATCGTGGCTAATCAAGGAAAGAAAATGATTAAATTACGAATGAATTTCTTACATATGCCATCATAACTCACCATTTCACAATGCGAAAAGCGTCTTTCTTTGGTATTATAACATCTATATGGCTCTCTAGATGAGGATACAACTCCAAGAGCTTTGCACGGATTCCTTTCTGTACAGACGACTTCAATTGTTGAACGCCAGAAACACTGTCCTTTTCGTCGAATCTAAGAGTTGAGATTTAAGTGATATTTTGAATACAAATAATTAGCGAATATTTCAGTAAGTCATGAATTATAATGGAAACTTGAATATTTAATGTTTATTAGAACTGCCCCTGGTAAAAATTTTTCTCATAATTTTTATATGAATTGGAAACATTTTTCATACAAATGAAGAATTCTGAAATATTTTGAAATTTTTTATCTCATAATTTTTAAAAAATATTAAAAAATTTTTTAGATTTTATAACATTTCATCAGAAATTATACTTACATAAAATCTTAAAAATCTTATTTCATAAATAATACATATGAAAAATTATGAAAAAAAATATAAATTTTCTGAGAAATAAATGTTCCAATTCATATAAAAAATGTGAGAAAGTTATAAAATTATAGAGAAATTCTGAAAAATTCTAAGAATTTTCACCAGAGTGGTATTCTTGAAAAAAAATGAAATGTTGGGCACTTTCTCATCACAAAATATAAATTTTAATTGTTTAAGGTGGTTCTTTAGTAAAGTGCCGAAAAATTTAGGCTACCTTATTAAGATCCATCTAAAATTACAAATATCTGCATAATTTGGATAAAATATTAAAATGACGTGTATATCTTAATGAAATAGGAACGTTAAGTAAATCAAAAGCTGCATCTTCATCGAATAAAAACAAGATGAGATTATGTTTATTTTTTGAGGTTAAATTTATATGTAAGTTTATGCACATAAATATCTTTCCAGAATGGCTGTTAACTATTACTTTTTTGTGCATTAAAATCGTAATTTTTTAAACTATTATAATCTCATTTTGGAGAAAAGTCTATGGTAAGATTTGTGTGCAGTTAGTCGAAGTGTCTGCGAGCCTTATCTGTCACTATATTATACATGAAAGATTATATTTTCAACAATTTTTTTCTCTTATTTCATCATTAACCTACAGTAAAATTTTACACAGGTCAATTTCGGTACTTCAACTTCATTATATTAAAAAATTAGATATTTCTATGGTAACTCGATTTACTAAAGAACCATCCTAAATACATCGTATTGCTCAAAATATTATCCTTTTATACTTTTATAATAAACAGCACATACTTCTTAAACATTTTCTTGATTTTTGATAACACCGTCTTGAGAACTTCTAGACAATGCATTCAATTAGCCGGTCATTCATGAAACGCTATTTCGTTCTAGATTCTAGATACGTTTTCTTAGCAACGTCTTGACTTTCGTCATGCGTAAGTATATCTTTTTTTTTGCTAAAAATGCGGAATGCATAATTTTATTTATAGAAATTATTAACACATTTACAATTTTCAGTTTTAAGTTTTTTCAATATTATTTATATTATTTTACCAGATTTCTCAAAGAATTATACACAGCTTTGAGAATTCGAAATTTCTTTCTCTATCTAGATGCGTGCAAAAAATTCAGCGAAATCAAGGTTAGGTCGATCAACAACACGTCGCAATTCGTACTATTCGCACATACATGAGCTGCGTTCAGCAGAACGTTTATTTTGCACCAGAGGTCACGTTGGGCGCCGCACATTGCATGTCTTTATATTACAGCAATCTCTCACGCACCTATGGCCTAGTTTCCATCGAGAGTTTAAATCAGATCAGAATGTAAGGACCAATCTACTACAGTTGAGATTCCCTGTTACAGACGAAACGATATAAACGATAGATCATAACGATGTCAGAGGGTCGATTATGTATCTTCAAATGAAGTGAAAATTACAAAAGTAAGCAAATTCACTAGAGTATTCATAATTTAATTGATCAATATCTAGTAACCTTGCTCACTTTTGTAATTTTCACCTTCTTTCAAAATTCACAAAGGATCGATTATAAATTTTGTAACTTTTACCTTGTTTGAAGAAACAGAATCGACTCCCAGAATTGATCCCCTGATAATTTCATTGGTCAAAATTTAGTAAATTTGTTCACTTTTGTAATTTTCACCTTGTTTCAAGATACAGAATTGATCCCCAGATATTGTACGTGATGTGAATTCTACATTTCAAATACATTAAGTTCATTCGGAGCGATCCTGAGCTCCCGGAAACAAAACGAATAATACTATTGTTACGTGCTGTAGTGTCTTATTGAAAGTAGCTTTCCATTCTATTTTCTTTTAACAATGATAGAAAATAGGCTGCGGAATCAGCAGAATGTTTATTTTGCAACTGTTGGAAGTTTTCTTCGCACTGATTGGATTATGCTTTTAGATTAAAAAAAATGGTCCTATCACAGAGAATCATAAACATGCAAAACTGTTGTGTTCTGCTGAATCGTGTTCTGTAGCCATAATCGCGTATCATGATTCCAATAATATCATGGTTTACCATTGATCGTTAATAGCTGATTGCGACTATTTTCGAAAAAGTACTGCCCAATCACTTTTTCTGTACCAGAACAATCATTTTTTGATCATAAAGAGGTCATAAAGATTTCTCATTATTTGAAAATAATATTCTTCAACGTAGTAATGATAATTTTAATCATAATGTAAGAATACCAGATGTTTCGTTCCCGCTGGGTTTATTTGAAGCGACCTCGAGCAGCTCCCAAGAGACAAAACGAATAATGCTAATGAATTTGTTGAGGAAATTCTTGACAAATCGCATCATATTGAAAAATGATGATTTTAAGTGGACATCACGTTCATTAGATTTGATGGGACTTTTTTTGTGATATCTCAAATCCAAGGTTTATGCCAACAAATCGGAGTCCCTCCGTGCTCTTAAAACTAATATACGCCAAGAAGTAGCCAAAATACCGGTCGATATACTCCAAAAAATGATGGAAAACGTCGAAAAATACTCGTCGAATCCACGTTTGCATCCAAGTTAAAAGCAAACATTTATGAGATATTATTTTTAATATATGAACAAAACAACTTTCCATAGATTGAAATAAATGTTTTTTGCCACTAGAGCTCAAAAAAATTAGGTGTTTTCATTTTATTTGAAAAAAATGGATCACAAAGATGACGCACCTTATACCTTTATTATATTTATATTATATTTATCCTGCTGTTCCATGTTTAAATCATTGCGTAAGGCCGGATTCAGGCTAGAGTCCCACGAGGTGTATTTATGGTGTAAACGCGTAACCAATCGCGCTATTGTGGTTTCGTGTCTTACTGATTACTGATTGATTACACGGCAAATTTGCCTTATGGGACTCTACCCTCACAATTTGATGGAAAAGCGGAAAGCGGAAAAACGGAAGCCAATCAGAACTCGCAGTAATAGTAGGTGGTAAATTTCGCTATTTGCTTCTTTCTGTGAATTCTGATTGGTTTCCGTTTTTCCATCAAGGTATGAACCCAGTCTAAGATGTCGCTGGATTAATCCAACTTTTCAAGTGTCGCTGGCGATAAGAAAGTGGACAAATTGAGAGAGAATTCAGTCACGTGATCATTTATCGCTGCGATAAGCGACACCATGAAATTTTACCTTAAGACGTAAACTTAAACCGATGAGCCAATCAGGATATTGCTTTAGGTTACGTAATCTAAAGAAAATGGAAATAACAGTAAATTTATCCATAATCTCGCAATTAGATAAATTTTAACCGATTGAAACTCATCTTATGGATAAATTTACTGCTTATGGATAAGTTCACATCTTAAGATTACTGTTGCAGAAATTTTGTCTGTGGCAGCTCTAATGATTTATTATAGAAGGCCTATAAAAAATTCAGCCAATCAGAGTTTTTTATTTTATGAAAAGGAAAGAAATGAAGAACGTTATTGGTATATTTTCTTATGTATTACGTATTATATGTTATGCAAGAGTTTGTGCTTTCTGTTTTAAACGGAAATAATTGAATTCAAAAAGTATGATTTCAATCGAGGCACTTTTCATTATAATATTTAAATATAAGTTAATTCTAAGACTCCTTACTAATTAAGAAAATAGATAAAAGAAAATAGATAAAATAGAGCAACAGGAGTCAGATGTGATAATTGTTGCGCAAAACAATATGAATACAAAAGTCCTTTAAATAACCCATTTACATATTTCATCTCATTTTCGAGCCATCCTCAGAGACAAATTAATTTTATAATTGCAATACCTACAAACTAATTCATTCCAGTGAGCCACCTCCACATACTTACGGAAACTTTAATATTGAAAAATGACTCTAATGACAATCAAAATTATGTTCAAATTTTATAGGTTCAAAATTTGGATTGTCATTTTTTAGAGTCATTTTTCAATATTAAAATTCCATAAGTATGTGAAGACTTTTTTTTTGAAATTCATATTTTATCTTTCTAAATCAATATTTGTTTTTTGGTTTTTTTTCATAGAGATGATTTTTTTTTAATAAAACATTGTTTTACTTTTGTTGCAATAATACTTCCAACTTCATTGAAATAATGATACTTTTTGCAATCAACGATTATGAAATAATTTTTTTCTTAAAGCTCATGCTTTTCTTTTTCTTAAACAATATTGTTTTTACTTTTTGGTTTTTCTTGGAAAAGATATAATTTTTTAAACAGAACACTGTTTTATGCATTTTTCTAAAAATTTTTTCACATTTTTGGTCATAACTTTTAACATTGATATCGAAACCTTTTCTTTAGTTTCTACAGATATGGATTGCAGTTCGATATTTATATTTTAAAAAATTAATTAAAATTCAATCAAATTTATGAAAAATAAAGCGAAAAAAAAGTTTTGAGTCCAAGTCTCGTGTAAAAAAATAGATTTCGGATGTGTAAAATTGATAAATTGAATCTTACAATAAGATTTTTAATCATATAAACTTTTTATTTCTAATATAATTTTTTTTCACGAGTCAAAATATTGATAATTTTATTTGTGTTAGGAAAACACTATAGAGCTATTGATAAGCTAATCATTAATTAAGTTTATCGGAGTTATCATAGGGAAATAAAAACATTAAATTTTTTAAGTAATTTTTTTCTTCTTGAGGAAAAAATCAATTATATATAAATTATATTAAATTGAGATTTTTTTATCTATAATAAAATAATTTTCTTTTTTCTCTCCAAGATTAATTTATTGAATTCTAAAGAATATAAATAACGTGAGTTTGTATAAATCAATCTTTTTCCATGCATCTTACATTCTCGTCTCGCAAGCAACGTTCGAAGAATCGAGGGAAAAACAAACATGTGATGTTGTAAATGTAAAGCAATGACAATGCATCTTGCCATTTCGATTAATATTCTTTCAGAATGAAACCGCAAGATAAATTCTTAATTCTTAAGGACTATTTTAGCGATATCAGAACTTTCAAATAATACAAATGATCCTGCGGCATTTGAAATTCCAAAAGATATATTTATTATAGAATCTATCTACCAAGATCTTCCAAGATCCAGCATTCAAATAATTTATACTGCATTTCGAAATCATTATTTCCGCATTCTGCAGTGTTGTAGTAAAAATACATCTAAATCAATGTACAATTAATGACGTGTATACGTCCGCATTAATGCTGTTCTTCATAACAAATATAATTATGCAACTCGTATATAAATATATACGTATCTTCACAAGTACTTCAAAACTAATTGATCACTGCATTATTATCTAAGCGATCTAATAATGTACAGCGGCACAACCTTTCGTGCGTATTGCTAGAAACACCGGGTGCAAGGCATCGTAGTTTTGTTTAAACAATTCCAGGTGTAATGATGAAACCAATAATGTTGTAATAATCCCTCGTCACGACGATGACCTTCGCGAAAGACGATACAATGATTTTCTATCAATAGTGACATCGCGTCAAAGATGAGGATCCTAACGAGGGGGACAGAGAAAGAAACGTAGGAAATTAAAGATTGATATGGTATAGATAGTAGAATAATCAGACCACTACAAATTGTTCTCTTGTAGCGAATCGCAGTATACACAAATGAAAGCAGCACTCGGTAAATTCACCCATCTTACAATCTCAATATTTACACACTTCTTCTAATAACAATAATCCTAAAAATATTTTCTATATTCAGTTACAGGTGTACGTAAGAATCAGTTGAATCGTATGAATTGAACAAACGAGTCAATAGTCAAATACGACGCCAGAGCTTCAATCTCCCGAAGCGATTTGTTAACATCACTTCCAGTAGCGTCTAGATTCTAGAAAAAACTAGCGAGAGATAGAGATAGAGAGAAAGAAACAAATATTAAATTACGTATTATTTATTTCACACACCACTGAAATTTATATTTAAAAATTACTCCATCTGATAATCACGAATTCTTCTTTTTTATCTCATTTTTTCCTTTTCACATTTTGTCTACGCACGAATTAACGTCAAGCGGGGATGAGAGTGGGAGAGAAAAAAAGGAGAACTCGTTGACCTAGAATAATTCGCGAATTCTAAAAATTATAAAAATCTTAATAGCGTTTGCTTTTTCCCCATACGTCGTACGATGCTATTATGCACAAAAATATCAAGACCCTATGATTTTTACACGGTGATTATGTGGATGACTGTCGCCTTTTTGCTCATTGTTCTAGGTCTTCGGAGTGATACAAAAGGCTTAGTCGTTTGTACGCGCAGAAAATTCCAAAATTTTTACAAAAAAAAAAAAGAAAAAACAAACGATTTGGTCAAGTACTGAACATCATGTTAGTCACGAACTTATACATTTACAAGCAACAAAATACGTATGCAACAATTTTTGTGAATAAATATGTAAATAGAGCCGTATCTTAATTTATGTAACAGATAATTTTAACAGATAATAAAAATTTTGTTAACTTCAAAAATATTTTAAAATAGAAATTTTGTAAATTCTGAAATCGCGAAATACCGATAAATTCTTTAAAAAGGCAATTGCAACACATAGTGAAACAGGAGAAAGAAGGGGGTGAGGAGAGATAGAAAGAGAGGGAGAGAGAGAGAGAGAGAGAGAACATATCCAATATTATTTTTAAATATATAAAGCCATACTTTGATGCGTGCCGAATAAATTAATTTTGTCAATTTTTTGCAAACGCGGATCGAACTGTGGACGATTAACAATCAATATTTAGGCTGCTACGTTCGCTTAAGCGTAAGAATAAAATCTTTGCTTACATTTTTTTTTTCTTTTTTTGTCTAAACGTCAGATCTGTGGCACCATAGGGAATCTCATGGAGTTATAGATGCTGCCACTGGGTCGGCAACAGGTTGTTTGAGGATTGTTCGAACGCCCGGGTGACGGACTCGTGGATTCCATGACCAAGCCATAAGCGGTGCAGCCGCTGGTACTTCTCATGGCAGAGATGCAATGGATTACCGCGCCGTAAACCCTGATCCGTCTCGCCATACTCATCGAGATACGGCGGACAAAGGAAAGAACCGCGATTAGGCGTACGCAGGAAAAGAATCTCACATTCACGTACACGTAGAAATATACCGACGCCGTAGCCGCATTTATTCGCGTGGAACGTGCACGCGCCTACCGTTGTCTTATTGAAATCTATCTGGCAACAGTAGCTCTGCGAGCACAGCATCTCGCCGCAGACCAGGCACATCGTCGGATTACGTGAGTCTTCCCGGTCTCTGTTCGGACAAGTGAACTGGGATATCGAGTTGATGAGTTCACTATAATCCTCTGGCAAATCTATCAGCTTGTTCACCTTCAATGGATCCTTGATAATCGTCAACTTCCTTTCGCCTGACATGTGATTCCAGATGGTAGAATGTCTTCGCCATACAGCCAGCAGCTTCAGGGAGGTCTCTAGATGAGAGTAGATCAAAGCGTCGCAGGTAGTGGGTAATCCCAGGTATTGGCAGAGTTTTTCGTATGTATCACCATGCACCTCCGTCAATTCACTTAGCGGTGGCACATCGGTCACGTAATGAAAATAGATAGCGCAACATCGGAGGAAGGGTCGACAGGCAGATTCTACTCGTCGCCATACGTCACTGGCTTTCTGCTTGTCATAATGCACACCCAGAATGTGGAATAGGGCAAAGTCCATTTTGGTTTCAATATTTTCATCTTCGTTATCATCGTCCTCCATCTCGTTACTATCTAGTTCCATTACGTCGGCGAAGTCAGATGTATACAGAATTTTTGCTATGTGACACAGGAATACGAGCTTGAGCATATGGGAATCAAACACATCGCCCGTAATGATAGGTGGCGGATTTGGGGCCGTCTCGTATTCCTTCGTGTGAAATATGCTCGGCAATGAATTAATAAGCGGTACTAGTACGCCGAATGGATCGATATCGAAGATGCTAGGTCCAGTAGATGGTGCCTCTATCAACATCGTCAACAATGACGCTGCATAAGTTTTGATTTGATGGCGCTGCGACCAGAGGTTTGCACGGTTCGAAAAACTCGCACCCAAGAGAGCTGATAATCGCACGAGGCTCTTGAGACTGTCGCTTTGTCGAGAGGTCATGGAACCTAGCAATGGCTTGTTCATATCCCGCAACAGGAATTCTATCGCATGAATTGTGTATGCTACTGATTTCCAGGCTAACAAAGGCACCTTCGAATCGCCATCGATACTACCAAATCCCTTGTATGTAGTTTTTGCAAAAAGTGAAGCGTACATGTTAATCATAGCCTCCATCCTTCGTGCGAGGTGTGGTCCAGATCGCGAATACTGCGCTTGAAATGGCTCCCAAGCACATCCAATCTCTTGACGAAGGACTTTCATAGGATTGATTATCTTTTCATCCTCCAATGTATCCTCGTCCCTCTCCATGCCAAATTTCCTGTTCGGTTTGCAATCTAACGTGAGTGCCATTACCTTCATCCACGTCTCGAAAGTGATATTCGGCTGAGGTTCCGGAGTTGGTTGCAATATTCCTAAGGGTGGTACAAGCAGGAGAACGGTGTTGCTGAGACATTCACATAATGGACAAAGATATTCATGATTCTCTGCGTCAAAACTAGCCTGTTGTCGTGATCTATAGGGTCGCCGGTTTTCCTTAGCGAGTACGTTGTCGACATAATCTTGCCAGCAGCGAGCGTGCATCACGTGGCCACATGTGCTCGTGTGTGGTGACACGCCCAATTTCGCTGACAGGTACAACGGATCGGGCTCTTGAAAATCGTCACGACATTGGCACAACACGGTGGATTGCTGAACAAACGCAGCCAATACCATTGCCGAACCAGTTTCCGTCACTGCCTGATCCTCTTGGCATAGAATGCAAGTGTACATTTTCTGTTCACACTGCCTATTAGTCTGATTAAAACCGACGGCAATACCTTCCTGAGCAGGATTACCTTCCTGAGAAGAGGTCTCCGTTAAATCCATGGCCGAGCCACAACGAGCGCCTGTTATTTTGACTTCCACACTTGCTACATCAAATAAAGTAGCATTCTTCTTCATGAAATGCTTCTGCATTGCTGCCATTTGTGCCATGATCTTGGCACGTTTCTGAGCTGCCATTTTTGTTCGCCATTCCTTATCCGTTTTTTTGTTGATGTTAACATCATCGCCTGCTTGCTGTTGCTGCTGCTCGAACTGAAGAGGCGCCGGACTGGTCTCTTTCCCAGACAAACTGGCGACCTGGCGATATTTGGCTAAAACCCACGTAAGTAAATCCTTGTGAGCTTCCATGCGCGGACTACTGGTCAGATTTTCCAGCAACTTGTAGATCTTCCATTTCGCTGCTCGCTCGGGAAACGCAAGGAAAGGATAGTAGCCGGATTCCTGTTCCTGTAAAGCATAGCCGATCAAATACAATACTTTGTGCACCTGTGGCTCGGAGAAACTCCTAGCTATGAAATTAAGTGCGCGTTCCAGAACAGTCTGCATGATGTGAAGCATAACGTCGCACTGCAATAGATTCGCTACCAAACTGAAGGACTCCGTTAGTCTAGGCAGCTTCGGCGGTGGACAACATTCCAACTCTCCTTGAGCTTTCCGCCGCTTCCGTTGGACTTCCTCGGACTTGCTGTGTTCTTCCTTCGTATAATGATAAAAGAACACATTGTATTCCGAATACAAGTGCGGATTGAGTTCGTACACACCCTTTGTCGATGTATGTACTGGTTTCTTGAACGTTGCTACTTCGCGTATTATTCTTTCCAATTCGATCTGAACATTGTGCATAACATCCTCCGGTAACGTCTTGCTCAGTTCAGAATGCGAGAGCGGTTTTATGCACAATTGCTGTATAATTTCCTTTTTGAGACGATCATCTGTGGTCACCTGACCAACTCCGGGAACATATCTTTCGCCAATGATTGTGATGAGTAAGCCCAAAAACTCCTCCACTAGATTGATCGTCTGCCGCAGCCTATCTTCCTCTGGATTTTTTAAGGCATTTACCTCGAAGTCTGGTTGTACCCAATTAAGGAGATTAAACCTGTTTAAGACATGAATCAAGAATTCGTTGCTTTCTATCAGCGACGCGCCAACCTGCAATAAAACGATATCTCGATCCAACATCTCGCTACGGCATTTGACATTGTGATAAAAATATAGTTGATTCAGCAAGGAGTAACCATTCCGCCGCCACATGCCCGCGTGCACCTGTGAAATCATGGCCTGTGCCGTCAATACGGGATCGATGATCTGTTCAGGAGTCGGTTTCATTGAATTGTTAAATTCAGACGAATGAAAGTGTAAATTGTATTTTTCCAGATGCAAGAATAGACCGGCGAGGAATCTTGAGAGTGGTAGATGGATAGAAACTGGTTCGGATGCCACATCGTATTGCAGGCATGTTGCGCTATGATTCGCTAGCTCTCGCACTTGGCTTGGCGGTTGCTCATTTGCCTGCTGTTCATGTAGTTTTTTCAGAAGAGATCCGAAGGACTTGATCAGTACAACTCGGTCCGAACTGCACCATTCCAAGGCCAATGTAATGACTGGCGACAGTTTTATGTGCAGATTGAACGCTGATTCCCATTCAGGCTCGTATTCCATATGCTGTCCTTCTTGTCGACGTACTGCGTCCATGCATTGCATGTTGGAAAAGAGATTGAACAGTAGCGAAAGACCTTGCAAGAAGCCACGTCTCAGATCATCTGTCCATTCTTCTGGTTTTGCACTTAGCAGATATCGAAGGTCGTAAAGTATGAACTGCGCCCGCTTGAAGTTATGGTGTGGCATGTTCCTCTCAAACTCAAATTTTCCAGCAGCGTTACATCGTCGGGAGCTTTCGGACATAAACGTGGTTAACAAGTTGAACAGAGCCTCATGCTTTGCGATGAGCAAATGTGCCAGAGTTGGCACGGTGAACAACTGAACAGAGAGTGAAACGATCGAGAATGAATGATCGTGATCGTCCTTAATGAAATCCTTCATAACAGATCCATAATTATTAGTAAATACAATAGAGAGCGCTTTTTTACTCTCATATTCCATGAGCATTCCGTATATGAATAACCTGTGCCATGCTGTTCTGGCGGATTTCCACAGTTGCGAATCTCTTGTGAGTATGCCCTGAACAACTGACTGATCAGGCAGTTTCGTGTTCAGAGCGATGTTGCTAAACAGGACACGAAAACCCTCACAATGACTTATGAATTGCTGCAACCATTTGAGCAGTCTTATAGCAAATGTCTGATGGGCGACTACATGACTATGAAGAACGAGTACCTTGAGTGGTCGATTGCTATGCCTATACGTGAATTTCTCTACCTCACCTTTCAAGTCAGTGCATGGTTTAAATCCTGAGCATTTTATCACGGTTCTACCTTCTCTGTCAACACCAGTCACATATTCAATAGCTTCTTTCTGCGAACATTTGAGAACGCGCATGAGCATGTTTATTACCTGATCAAAGGTATGATGCTCATCGTTGAAGAGCACAGTGCAGTAAGTATCGAAAATATCCAACTGATCGAACGCATACGGATAAGATGCTGATGCTGTGTCTTTAATGCTGAGACTCGGTGGTAATGATACAATGAACCTCAAAGTCAGCAGTTCGTAACAATAATCCAATAATGCTTCGAAAGTCACTACCGCTCTCTCCGCAATATCACCAGGCAGTTTATTACCACGAGACTCCTTCGTCAGGGTTCCTACAACATGCGTTTCACAGAATGGCTCATTTTTCCAGGCTTCTGTGTCACCGCAGTCACAGCATCCGCCTCCATTGGATGTGCCCATTTTGTACTTATGATTTCGATGAGCTGACTGCTTGAAACAGTCGACACAGAGAACGCACGTAGAGTCCATACCACACTCCCTGCAACTGTAGGTTGGTTCACCCATCTTGAACATTCTGCCACATATAGTTGGTGGATTATCCATCTTAGTAAGCTCTTTGAGAATCACCTGTGGATCACCACCACAGATAAATTCCTCCAAAGGTCTCAAAAGCATTCTGTTTGCTGTGTCTTCGTCAATAATCCATTCTAGACAGTTGCCGTTAAGCTCTGGAGTGTATATTTTTGGAACCCAAAGTCGCCAGTATTCTCTAAAGTTAATATTTGTTAATACTCCCTTATTCATCTTCTCTGTCCATACATCTACACATCGTTTGCTTGTATCTGGGAATACAGGTCGCAATGAAGCAAGATTTATCTCTTCAAGGACCAGAGGTAGATGCTGATTTTCTTCTGTACTTTCACCACTCATTTTGTCTCACTTAAATTTGCCACGTAATGTATACTGAAACAGTAAGCACAAAAGAAAACAATGACTCATAAAGAAAATTATCTATCAGAGGAAAAAGATAAATATACATACGTAAGTACTAACAGGATATACACAATACAAATTATTGATATAATCCAAGCACATCTTAAAGTGTCTTTACATGGCTAATTCGGTCAATTCTTTATCACGACAATACATGGCTATAATTTCAATAGCCTTGAGTCTTTCATCAGAGGTTCAGATAAGTACTCTTGTGGAAAATTCCTATTGCACATATATCACCATCTTCAGCAGCTCACAAAATCTGAAATCACAGCCATTTATTGTGAGCCACTCACGTGCCAAACGACGTTTAAATATGGTGTCTACATTTTTAAATATCGCCAGAATATTCCTCATGAATTTAACATTTCTCTATATAACTACATGTGTACATATATATATATATATATACATGTGTACACACACATAAAGGAAATGCGAGATCCAGAGCTAAAAGCGTGATGACACGGATCGTAACGCATATCACTGTACTGCGTTGCAAGCATCTCGTGTGTGTGTGTGTGTGTGTGTGTGTGTGTGTGCGCGCGCGCGCGCGCGCGTACGCGCGTGTGTGTGTGTGTGTGTGTGTGTGTGTGGTATGTGTGTGATATATCTCGCGGATTAATCAACGTTCGAGAACAGTTCTCCTTTTTTTTTAAATATCATGCGAAAAACTTTTCGAAGTAACTATGTTCGTCGATGGAATACTCACCGTTGTTGACGAGCGAGTCAAGGTTAATAAAAGGCGTTCAGATCGCAGACTCTTTGTTCCCCCCGCGACTGATCAGTTTCACACCACCACTCGCGATGACAACGACAACGACGTTTCGCAAGCCTGCGTTCACGTCGGCTCAATGTGGCCAGACGTCGTCGTCCGATTGTCAATCTCACAAAACCGCACTCTATGCAGCACGCGTGGCCGCGAACGTTGACATTTCGCAGAAATGAAACGAACAATTATCCTGCGCACAGCTGCTCAGACGATGATGGCTCAGACTTCAAAATGGCTCGTGACAGTTCTTATATTTTCTTTGGTCTTTAGGAAATTTCGAAAAGTCATTTAGATTCAAGTTGGCTGCCCTTTTCGCAAAAAAAGATAGGTAACTGAAATGACAATCTTTACAAATTCCCTAGAAACAGGATAGAAAACCCAACACCCGCACAGCAGCTGTCCTGCTGTGGTCCTGTATCTGTCTCCTATCCCGTCCGCCGTCGACGACGTTGTCCAACGTTGTCCGAATATCGTCGTAGTGGAACTTTCGTGGTCGAGATTCCTAATATGGCCAGTGAAAAAAAACCGGCGAAGACGCCGTCAAAAAGAGAGAAAACCGCTGAGGAAATATTGACGGAGTTCCAGTCGCTCCGAAATGAGCAGAGAATGCTGGCAAATAAACTGTCCGAGATGGAGATGGAATTGAACGAACATAAGTATGAGTCTACATAACCTATATACTTGCCTTTTTCTCCTTTTGACAATCGAAAATGCTTCTGCGAACGCGAGGAGAGCGTTTTTTAACTTGGCGAAATTCGATCGACAATGAGAGACAAGGATCATCTAGTACAAGAACACGCGACTTGTCGCCATCCCACTAATACAACTAACCAATATAACTAATGTTTTAGAATTGTTATCGACACGTTAAAGAATGTGGATCCCAAGAGGAAGTGCTTCAGGATGATTGGCGGACTTCTATGTGAGCGTACGGTGGAAGACGTGATGCCTGCTCTGGTAACAAACAAAGAACAGGTGACATTATTGGCTGTAGTCAAAGTTTTGCTATAAATGCTTTGAAGCATTTGATGGATCAATTAGAAGAAAGAATTTTACAAACTGACTAGTTAAAAAACGCTTCAAAGAATTTGCAACATCGCATTGATCATACCTATTGTCCCCTCTTAGAGCAGAACACATGATAATATTTAAATGTGTTTTCAGTTGATGAAAGTGATAGACGCTTTAAACGACCAGGTAACGAAAAAAGGAATCGAGATAAACGAATACAAGGAAAAACATAACATCAGAATCAGAGGGCAGGATGATTTGCAGCAACAAGAAGAGGACAACAATAATAAAGAAGACAAGAGAAAGGCGATTGTTGTAAATCCCATTGAGATTTAAGTGTATTAAATATAAGTTCTTTTTAATATTACATATTAAGGCATATTGAGATGTGCGTGATTTTTCTAGATTGGAATTCTAGATTGAATAAGTACTTGACTTTTGAGTTCATTTTTAAATCAGCTTCCATGTTTATTTATTATACTATCTTGTATATGCCACACCACTTTGTGACGTCATATCACTAGGCGTTTGTTCCACAAGTGTATTCGACCAAAAAAGAATGTTTTAATGTCTTGTAAAAATTAAGTTTGTACAATTCTGCAATTAGGCCTCTCGACTACTTGTATCTTTGCATCAAAAGTCAAATAATAATGTAACGTTCATATATTTGTCTACTAATTCATTTTTGAAATATTAATTTTTTCACATATTTTTAAATCATATACTTGCACATCTTTTTAGTTGGTTTATATTTATTTATATA
>NW_017259377.1:320187-324634 GCF_001594045.1 Atta colombica
ATCCATCGAACACGAACGATACGAGAGTATCATAAGTTGAAACTGCCATATTAATTCTCGCGAGATTGTCCAATCGTGCGGAACATCGCATAGGGAATTGTTCACGAGACTTGCCAGTTACGCGCGCGAGAGAAGAGGGATTTTGTTGCGATCGTACAGTGTATGCAGGTACTGGCAGCTACGTAGGCGACAAGGAAAGGGGATAGAACTAGGAAACACGCGAATTTATTTTTCCGCTCTGGGGACGACGCTCCAGGACTTGTCCGCACACTCCGCGCCAGAAGGGCGAGCGATTGCGGAATCCTGGCGCGATGTGGCCCGCACCACGTCGTGTTTCACGCTAATCTAAGGTTTCGTCTCTACCTCCTGACAACCCCCGTCGACCGGCAGGTTCGCACCACACGAGCTCGTTCATGCGTGTATATCAAGTGCATGTCCATTAACGTATAATCCTGCGAATCTTGGTGCCCGTCAAAAGTTTGTGATGGCGTTGTTAAAGGTTAGTGAACGTCGAATAAATAAATTCCTGTGAAGAAGAGGCATAATACCGATCTCGAGGACTTCATCCATGCAATGATCGACATTATCTTGTTACGGATTGTCGTGATAACCGGGGGCGCGTCCCCTGTGCGAAACTGATATCATGATCTGAAAGATTTCTTTTTTGTTTATCACAATGACGATTCAGCTTAGGTTGTATTCAGATTCCCACCCATGTGTTATCCAGGTACTATTTTATTCTTGTTGATGTTTACTGAATATGATATTAAACAAGAATAATATGATATTTAGAGAACACTCGAGTGGGAATCTGAACACATTTTACGTTTCAACGATTAATTGGATTAATTGAATTCATGCTGAATATCAAACATTATTTCCATAACTTTGTTTTCTGCTCCTTTTTCATATCTTAATCACTTATCTGATGTATGATATTAATATTTAGGATAGGACACAATTTACATTCGAGGACAAATGGCCATACATGCGTCCAATTATATTAAAACTGCTCAAGCAAGAGCCAGTGACGCAAGGCGAATGGCAGGATTTGTTTTATTCCGTTCACGTATGCCTCTGGGATGACAAAGGGCCTCCCAAGTTACGTGATGCTTTGCAAGAGGATATAATGGACTTTATAAAACAAGCTCAACTGGTAAGAGAAAAGGAGTTTATAAATTAAAATCAAGACTGTATCTTCAATATCTTTTTTATATGTATTTATGTGTGTGTATATATACACACACACACACACACACACACACACACACACACATATATATATACATATACATATATATATATATATATATATGTTTTTTCCCTTTAGATTAGAGATTACACATTTTTTTTTATATAATAGCACTTAACTAACTTACACACTAACTTACTCTAACTTAACCTAACCTAATCTACAACTATTCCGCGCTCTCTCCCTACTCCGCTATCCTCTCTGACTTCCGTTTCCGTTTACATTTTTTTTTCTTTTTTTTCTCACTCTGAATAATATCTTTTTTATATTTTGAAATTTGACTGAAATAAAAAATATTATACAAGGTTGTAAATTTTTACAGAGAGTTTTAGCGCATCAAGAAGAACAAGCATTATTGAAAGCGTACATCGCCGAATGGAGAAAATTTTTTACCCAATGTAATTATTTACCAACACCATTTAGGCAACTAGAAACGTATCTCGCGGGAAAAACTAGTTCTTCTAGCACGCAGAAGAAAACCCAGCCCGACGACATTGTTAGAAAGGTAAAAGACTCAAATACATTTAGTATGATATATACATGATATAATTAATATGTTGTAATATTTTATAATAATTGAAATATTGTATAATCTTACTCCTCTTTTATACAGCTAATGTTGGATAGTTGGAACCAAAGTATATTCAATGAAATAAAACAAAAACTCCAAGATGCGGCTATGAGATTAGTACGAGCTGAAAGAAATGGCGAAGCGTTTGATTCTCAACTCGTTATTGGTGTCAGAGAATCTTATGGTAATTAATGAAACATCCATAAATTTATATATAGTAATTTTTTTATTAATAATGGTATAATGTTCTAGTGAATTTGTGTTCAAATCCAACGGATAAACTTCAGATATATAGAGAAAATTTTGAAGCTGCGTATATACAAGCCACTGAAGCATTTTACTGGATAAAAGCTCCAGAATATCTGTCTATGCACGGTGTTGAAAATTATATGCGTTACGCCGATTTGAAATTAAGGGAAGAAGAGGCACGCGCTCAGAAATATTTGGAACCAAATTCCGCGAGTATGCAACGACTAACGGATTGTTGCGTGAAAGTGTTAGTTGCAACCTTTAAACCAGCGATACTCGCTGAATGTCCACGGATGATTCAACATAATCAAACTGATAGTAAGTAATAAAAATTCACAATGTAATTTTTTTATGTTTTATAGCGTTTTCTTTTGGGATACACTGGATGCAGCCTCGCACCGCACCAGTACGTGTAAACGCTACACTCAGCTACACTAGAATGGTATACATCATGGTATTGTTGTGCTGTTCTTGCTTGATTTCTTATTTTTAAATTTTAAATGTCACACTGGCTCTTTGAGACGGTGTAGCAAAATCCTTTGCACTTTGTGAATAAAATTTGCATTACACCGTAGCCATGGAAACACAGTATACCAAATGAGTTCGCTTACCACCAGCCATGGAAACACGCTACATTGTCCGAGTGTTGCACTAGTGGGTGATGCAGCCAAGAGAAAACGCTAGTTTATGATTAATTTTACAATGCTGCTTCTATAATCGGTATTTATTAATATGAATAATTGTAGAACTTCGTCTCATGCTGAAATTAATGGATAGAGTACCCGACGGCGTCAATCCTATGTTAAGAAATCTGGAAGAACATATCGCGAGCGCAGGTCTAGCGGATATGATGGCAGCTGTAGATGTTATCACTCAAGATTCAGAAAAATACGTGGAAAGACTGTTAGATCTTTTCCATAGATTTTCCAAACTCGTTAAAGAGGCATTCGATGATGATCCACGGTTTCTTACAGCACGAGATAAAGCTTATAAGCTCGTTGTGAATGACGCCACGGTATTTAAGTTAGATTTGTCTACTCGGCAGGGCTCTGGAATCTGTTGCGCATCCATTTTAAATAATAGACCTATTACTAATAATAATGGACTAGCCGAATCAAAGTGTCCAGAACTCTTAGCAAATTTCTGTGATATGCTTCTTAGAAAAACACCACTCAGTAAGAAACTAACTACTGATGAAATCGAAAATAAATTGAAAGATGTGGTCAGTATACATAATGAGATGACTATATCCGTGGAAGTTAGAAATCAAATCTTTTCTGAGAAGTTTATTCTGTCTTGCATTTTTTTTATTTTAGTTGTTGGTGCTAAAATATGTTCAAAATAAAGACGTATTTATGCGTTATCATAAGGCGCATTTAACTAGACGATTAATATTAGATACGACAACGGATTCAGAAAAAGAAGAAAATATGGTAGATATGCTTCGTGAAGTTGGCATGCCCGCAGATTTTGTTAATAAATTAGCCCGTATGTTCCAAGATATTAAAGTATCTCAGGATCTGAATCAACAATTTAAGGAACAATGTCGAGCTGCTATTGCAGATAGCATAAATATTAAGGTAATATACTGTTTCTCGATAAATGTACATGTTCTCATTTTAAATTAGTATAAAAAGAAAGATGTTAAAGATATAAAGAGAATCTGCTATATTTTTTGTAGATTCTTAATGCAGGTGCGTGGGCCAGAGGTAGTGAACGCGTCACCGTAAGTTTGCCATTACAATTGGAAGACTATATTCCGGAAGTCGAAGAGTTTTATAAAAAAAAGCATAGTGGAAGGAAATTGCAATGGCATCATCACATGTCGAATGGCACGGTATATATACTTTACACATTAATAATTCTATCCGTATTCAGTATACTTCAAAAATCCAAAACATGTTAATCTCAATGCATATTTCATGACGCGAATGTTTCAGATAACATTTGCAAATAAGGTGGGACGATTTGATATAGATGTGACAACCTTCCAAATGGCAGTATTGTTTGCCTGGAATCAACGACCCAATGAAAAGATCTCTTACGAGAATCTCCGACTGGCTACTGAACTTCCGGATCCCGAACTGAGACGGACTCTGTGGTCTTTGTGTGCCTTCCCAAAGTTAAAACGGCAACTTCTTTTGGTGGAACCGCATGCCGCTACTCCGAAAGATTTCGCGAACGATACAAGATTTTGGGTTAATCAAGAATTCGCTATTGTGTTAGTTTTTATTTTTATATTGATAAGAAATATGATATATTTCAAATTATACATATGAATACATATTATATATTTAATTGATTTGGTTTGATCGTTTTTTCTAAGTTTAATATTCATGAGTTATAACATGCATCTTTTATATATATATATATAT
>NW_017259377.1:324734-325894 GCF_001594045.1 Atta colombica
ATGCAAAAGCGAGGAAAAATCAATTTAATAGGACGTCTTCAATTATCAACAGAACGTAGCAGAGAAGAGGATAATCATTGCATTGTACAACTCAGAATATTACGGGTTCAGGTATAAACTTTTAAATAAAATAATTAAATAAAATATAACACATAGCAAAATATGATTGATGTTTATTCAGTTTAATTGCTGATTATGAATAATTTTTATCTTTTGTGTGATTATAGGAAGCTATCATTACGATCTTAAAGATGCGTAAGATGATCACTAATGCGCAATTACAGACCCAACTAGTGGATATATTGAAAAATATGTTCTTGCCGAGTAAAAAGATGATAAAGGAACAGATCGAATGGCTTATTGAACAAAAATACATTAAGAGACACGAGGATGACATTAATACGTTTGTGTACATGGCATAACACGGGATTATATATACATGCAAGATTGTTCGAACATTATGGCTAATATTATATTTTTATAAAAAAAAAAGAATTTAGTTTTCTCATATGTGAGAATACGTTCGAGTCCGTCGCATTGTGCGATTATGTTTCACCTGTTTTCTTACAGTACAGAGGAAAGAAAGAAAGGACGATATACTATTGCATTAAAACTTAAGATACGAAGTCGATAGAACAAGTTGCAATCACCTCCACCCGACAATTGCCGATTTATTATACGTGTGAATAAAGTGAATTGTATAAAAAAAACTGGAAAAATGTCGCAATAATAATAAGAAAGATGTACAATATCGTATCATGATGAAACTAGCATTTATCGTTTATTTTGGCATTGATTTATATTAATTTGAATAGAGAAGAAAAAGTGGGTTAAATTAAAAGGAGAATTATATATGTATATACACACCATACATCGATGGCACATTACCACAACTTTAATCGTTTATACTTCGCTAAAAAGATATTCCTGAAATGTTTTTATTTTTTTTTTCTCAAATCTACTTGTATGAATATACAAGCAGAATGTAAACTAAATTTGTCAACTTAAATCTGTTGTACATTATCGACACGTTGCAACAATTTGGCACTAAAAATATCGATAAATCCTTGCACAAATCTGAACGACAGTGCACGTATATATGTACATTGCATTAAATTCAGTAAATAATAAAAATTCGCATATACTTGAATAAATCTATA
>NW_017259377.1:325994-335830 GCF_001594045.1 Atta colombica
ATATTCTCCATAACATTCTTTTGATTTAGCCCTAGAATTTATAATCAAATTTGCGGACGGTGTTCGAAGAAATGTTCATAATTTTCATTTTCCGAATACACATTAAAAGCCCAACGAATAACGTTGTCTAATGGCCTATAATTACTTTAATGCGTATAAGCATACCTCGCAACATCAAACTTGATTTTAACGGTGATAAGAATATATGTATTTGTACGATGATTTTTTTCTACATCTGGAACACGATGATTCGAATTGTTGGAATAAGTCAGAAAAAGTAGTTATTTAAGCAAATAATAACGACGGTTATATGTATAAAGTTTTTATATAACTTCAATAAGTGAAAGACGAGTGTAATGGTATAAAATCTCAATGAATTAAACGACAGAGTACTTCATAACTGTGTATAATACGTCCTTATCAAATCGATTTCCATTTTACCTATTATTATGCAGATAAACGCAATGATTTTCACGCGGCAACAAGTAGCGTTTGCATCAGGCTTTATACTTATATATATATATATATATATGTATGTGTACATATATAATATATATCAGAATTTTAACGTAAAATAATTTATATATTTATATTTTCTTTTCTTTGATACAAATTATTTGTACATTATTTCTCTGGTGTAATAATTATTCGTATTATCTGTTTAGGAATTGTTAGATAAAGAAAGATTGAAATTACATAAATGACGAAACGGTTTTACGCCATTCCATCACTAGAAGAATATAAACAGTAACCACACTATACAAAAGTAAGTAGTGCTGCTATAAAGTATTTATAAATATTCAACAATTATTTTTAGGTCACAGATCTTGCAGGAATTATATACGTTTTACGTACAGAATAATATATACATATACACAATCATCACACTGCCTCGGCATAAATCAGTAACGCTGATATGACCACATACGTCTCGCTATCTCTCTAGCTTATTTTTTTACTAACTTAATCCTCTTAAAGAGCAAAGAGATAACAATAAGTTTTCGTAAACTTCATTAACAAGAGACCATAGAGATATAGCT
The DNA here is from genome assembly GCF_001594045.1 of Atta colombica. Classification (NCBI taxonomy): domain Eukaryota; kingdom Metazoa; phylum Arthropoda; class Insecta; order Hymenoptera; family Formicidae; genus Atta; species Atta colombica. Next base: position 327,035 of record NW_017259377.1, read on the forward strand.
TTAGGATAGCATGTGTAACGTTTAAGCTAATGTGAGCTAGCTTTCTACGGAAACAGATCGAAGAATCACGCGATATTTTTAGAATAATACATTCGTATATCACATACATATTAATGCCATATATTTCCGTAGATTTGCTTTTCGCATGCACACAAAACACAAAATGAAAAATTCAACAGATATAATCTTGAAGACTTTTCTTGAAACGGAAAGAAAAACACATGAGATTAATTAATAAATAACGAAGTTAAGCTGTTAAATTCAAACATTTTGATTCAATCGATTATTCTAACATTAGTATCATTTGTGGATTTACAACAAGATTGTTACGTGCTGTTTAAGAATACAAGTAACACTGACAATGAGAGGTAGAATTGCAAAATCTCTGAATATATTTCGAACGATTTTTGTCGACACATTAATCGTTAGCTTAATCAGATCGGACGTAATTTCTCACGATATGCAATTATTGACACTGAGTGAAACATGAAACAATATAGGCCTTGAAATTTCTCGAATCTTCACCATGTAGATTTTAAGAAATGGAGCGCAAGCATATATATTTCTTCAGGAATTCTTAGTGGATAAACATAAATGAATCTATATCTTGATCGATATATAATCTGACGGGTATTTATCATTAGTATCATTAATATTCATATATGCTATCCGCAGGAAGCTAGATACCAGACACTAGAATCCGACCGATATTCGATTTCGGTTTCGATTTTAATCAAAAATCAGAGTTTCGGCCAAAATTAAGAGAAAATGGAGTTTTTACAATACTGTTTATCCAGATATGGTGAACGGTAAAGTCACGTTATCTTCTTTTTAACAATTAATTAAGAAAAGGATAACGTGATTTTAACGTTCTGGATCCATGTTATTGCAAAAACTCTCTAAAATTTCAGTGGATAAAACTGTACAAGTTACAACGCACTACTGAACGTTTAAAAAACAACTAGAGTACATACATTTGTCATGATTTCTGAAAATCATACGCTGTAAAATTAATCCAACAATATCAATTTCGACTCCGGTCCATAAATGATTCCATTAGCTTCTCTCTCTTTTTTTTTTAAGTAAGACCTCTAAGTTTCGGTTTCGTTTTCGATTTTGACCGGAAGTCAAAATGTGGTTTCGGTCGGACTCTACTAGACACTATGTCTATACTTGTCTGTACTGTATCGAGCTGTAATGTTTTTTCACAACATACTTTCGTCAACTGGATACCAACCATGCAGTTTTGAATTGTAACTCCAATATAATACTAATTTAAAATCGCTCGTTAGGTATATGTCTTCTTCTTTTCTAGCTCATATCTAGCTTTTTAACAGGACATAAAAACGTATCGTGTGACAAATTCGAGATACGAATAAACAGAGGAAATTAATGTTCCGGACATCGCGTGTGTTGAATACGAGGCGTATTTTTCGATGGATTCGCGTTTTCGCAAACATGCACGACTATGCCTGGCTGCCCTGAGCCTCCTGGATGTATCTCATGTGTGTCGCCTGCAATATCAATAATTATTTATAATATATAAAATATAGAGTTGGTAAAGTTTAAAATAATAAGAATCAATAGTAACCTGCTGATAAATTGGCTATAGCGGTTAATAAATCGTAATTAACGAGTGGCTCTCCTTCTTCACGTGGCTCCCAACCGACCGGCGGAGAAGCAGGAGGAGATATGAGAAATTGTTTGGTAAGCGCGGGTGGTTGAAGATGTTGATCCTCCATATCTATAATTTATATTCCATATGTTAATATGTAAATGTTTTTTGCACTTTATTAATTTTGTTAGTGTGATAATATTTAATTCTAAAATTCTATAATGATTATGTACCTATAGGTGTTACTGGTTGTGCAAAGTAACAATTAATATCAGTTTCTCCAAAATGCGACTGATGCAACTGTATCCTCGCATTTGCTGCAGCACTAGGAGAACTATAGTTTACTCTCATTCTTCTGAAGGATCTGAAGTATTGAAATGTAATGTCTTCTCCAAACTGTTTGAAAAGATTTTCTATGGACGACTGTAAAGACATAACATCAGAATATAACAGAATATAACAGAAGTTCTTCTTTGGAATATCTCAAACTATTTATTACCTTCAAATCGTCATCTTTAAAAACTCGAGGATCTACATTTGTTACAATTACAGAAGTTGGTAGATCTTCGTCGTGAACTAACTCATCGATCGATCTAATATTTGTGTCATCTTTTTCTCTCTTAAATTTCAGCTCTAATTGTTCATAATTTGGATGTAAGTTAGGTAAACCATCCACTTCGTTAATTATTATATTTTCAGTGTCTTCCAGTTCCTCTTCCTCTGTCGTATCTCTACTGCTACGTTTTTCTTCCATTTTTATTTCCTGTTCTGCTTAGAATAGATGAGAATAACCAAATATTAAGAAAAAAATTTAAGACTAAAAAATTAAGAACTTAGAATTTTATAGTTCAGCATTAATTATATGCATATACAAGATTGAATGAAGAAAAACGATATTTATTCATATCTGTATAAATATTGAAGATTTGCTAATGAAAATTAGATTACTGCAGGAATATCTCAATTAATAAAATTGAAACTTACTTTATGAAATGGAAGATGTCTCTAATAAATTTAAATAAATCTATAAAAAACGATTAATTTTACATGTAATTTATGCTTTATTAAGTTGTACATTTTGATATTTACATATTATCTAATTAAGAAAGACGCGAAGCGAGGGTAGATCCGTTTTGTCGAGCATGCAATTATGTGCGAGTGAATATAAGTACATATGATTTGACGTTATCATTGAAAATTGTTCATGAAAGGTCTATTATTGTTCCGAGGATGTCAGACCGTCTCTTACCTCTCGACTCGACACAAACCGAGGAAGAGACCGAGCACCGAGAACTGAATGTTCTCAAGACGCTGCTTCGTCACGGATGTATTTATGTTTCACGCATAGGCAAAGTCTACTCCATCGTCTCCATCTCGGTGGATTTAATCACCATGTTTCGACGCATTCGCGTTTCACTGCCACCGACGTGTCTCTTCACCGACGATGTTCGTTATTTCATTACCGCGACGTAATCGCGTGTCATCGTCGACTTCAGGGCAACAGAAACAGTGGACGATTCGCGCGTCTCGTCCGTATCGCGATCCGATCGAATGCCATCATCGGCCAGGATCAGGTTAGGTGCGAGCACGAATAAAATTGTTAAAAACCAATTGGATAACATTGTCCAATTCGATTTCATTGGACATGATGCCAATTGGCCATTGAAAAGACAGTCTTTAGAAATTCCTGGAGCAGCTCCACAAATTTTTTATCAGCAGCCAATTAAAATCTTTGACAACTCTTCGAAACTCGAAACTAAGAAAGCCTCATAAAGGGAGAGAATGGCAAATTGCATCACGTGAATGCCTACGTCCGCTCAAGATGGGGATCATGTGATCAGTTTTCTCTAATCTCTTCCATACCTTATGGAGCTTTGATGCCCATGCCCAATCAGAGGAAGCGGCTCACGTGATGCAATTTGCCACTCCCTCTCTGTGAGGCTCTTTATTCGAAACACTTTGAAATCAGCATTGCTGATATTTTAAATTCAAATTGTTATCAATAGCGAAAAATGTTAATGTTTTATTTAAAGATGTAGCATTTATGTTTTAATTTTCAAAGGTTATATAAATAGTGGAGAAGTAAATTTACATGTTTATGTTTTATATACATGCGTAATTATTGTTATACGAAAAATATGATTGAATATAAAATATAATCTTTATAGACTGCGATTTAATATTCTTTATTATCTATGTTATATAGGTAGAATATTGTTACTATTGCTACATTGATCTCGGTATATTGCACACAAAAATTATTTTCCTAAATTATTTAACAATAAAATTTCTTATCTATATATAAGTAATTTTTCAAAGCCAATATCAAGTACACTGTAAATTTTTAATTTTGTTAGGTCATTCGCTGGTCATGTATATAATAAATGCTTTGCATATCATAAATAATAATTATTAACAAAGATAATTGCTATAATTTAGCAATAACTAATACTTGGCATTAGTTTAACATGTTTTTGAGACACTTTTTTATATATATATATATCTTTAAAATTTGAATTGAACATTCTGCGTTTAAATAGCTATAGCTTATAAAAAATATGTAGAAAAAGATTACGCCTCTTTATTATAATACATGCATACTGATAATATGCATTACATGCACATTACTTGCGAAAATGTCTCCCTCGCATTATCAATTAAAAAAAATTTAGTTTTCACTAAAGCATTGACTAGATCAAACGTAGCGATTAAAATAATGTCTGTGACATTAACAATTTCTTGCTATCGGCAAGGAGCTTGTATCTACAATGATAGTCATAGTATTCGATTATCTACGATAAAATCAAATTATATATGAATCTCGCGTACTTCACATTGATACAAATTTAAAAGATGCCCGCTAAAAAGTTTCAGACATGTGCAGAAAGTAGATGTACACTGATATGCTAGATTATCTTAATCTCTTTTGCAATCGTTTATCTATCTGTTGCATAACGCGATATTTTTAATACTGAATGAAATACGTTTGTAGTATTTATGGTAACAAATAATTATTCTTCTTTTTATCTAACAAATTAATACTTCACGTTTTACACAACCGGATTTGTACTTGTGCGCATGCGATGCGCACGTATATTTAATTTGCCCACACATGTCTGTTGCAATTAAAATTAATATCACCGTGACACAAAAAGAAAAAGCATTTACAAACGGCCTATGTCATTATATGTAGAGAGCCTTATTGTAAGATACAACCGCTTGCATTTTTCGGCTCCTTACTGCTTTGATGAATCGCCTCTTCTTTAACTGGCGGCAAGTTCTGCTCCTTTTCGGCTTTCGCTGCCGCTACTCCGGCTAATACTTGATATGTACCCAAATTCCAGATAGGATTTGGTGATGGCATTTGGAAGTCGATCGGGCTGACTAAGCCGTAAGTAGCTTTAGTATCCAAGGCTGGAACTTCACCCGGTACTGTATGATGATATCTATTACATATTTAAATTCAGATTAATGTGTTGTTTAAACGTCATACATTTTAAAACAATGTATTGTATTATATATAAATTGATAATAAATCTAAACGAGATAATTACATTAATCCATTTTCTCGATTACACTTATCAAGAGTAAGCTTCACTATAGGTGCCAATCGTCTAAACACAGCGTGCTGGTCTGGTTTAACGCGAGGAGCAGGCCCGTTCGTTTTCCCATATTCTTGACAGAGTGCTTTCGCCTTCTTTAAACATGAATCGCTTTCCTGCATCGCCCGTATCGCTTCGCCGCACTTATCCATTGCCAACAAGTTTTCACCGCAATAATTGTAAGCCTAAAGTAATCAGAGCATGAGTAAGCTTACAAAGCGTAAATAAGCAATAAATAAGAATAACAAATATTATCAATTGTATTTATAATTAAATGATTGTTGACTTTTATAAATTTATGAACTTACGTAAGATTGATAAAACGCTGATTTAAGCTCCAAATATTTCGTCCATTGGGCGATTATTTCTGGCTTAAATGGTCGAAGAGTATTAGCAGCATCCAGAAATAACTTACTAGTCTCATTGGCTAAAGCTGATATCAAGCTAGAATTATGTTTGAGCTCTACTGCTCTAGCCACTGTAACTATAAAATAATGAAGAGCCAATGTAAGTATATTCAAATAAACTTATTAAAATTATTTTCACACGAGTATAACCTTCTTGTGCTTCTGCTGTGCATTGATTAACGTATGCATTTAGTACACGAGGATCTAAATCACTTCCTAAAGGTGGTGGACTATCCAACTGCGGCAAAAATTCAGTCTGTACAAAGGTAAATATTCCAGCAGCTCGTCTTAGCATACTGTGTACTTCTTTAGCCTCGTTCATTGTTATGCTATAATTATGATATAATTGCAATTATGATATAATTGTACATTAAGAAAATGAATGAATTCTATTATAATTAATAGAAAGAAAAAGATAGATTATTTCTTCTATATTTTTATATAATAATCACGTTGAGGACTGTTTTAAAATTTTGTTTAATTTATACTTACTCATCTTTTGCAGCAATCATTGCCGCATGTTTCATAAACCATAGGCCTACATTGACACTCATATTAGCTGCTTCATAAACAGAATCAGCGCTGGAGCTTTAACAAAAAATTTATAATTAGAGGTCATTTTGAAATCGTTCATTATTGTAACATCGCACAGATTATCTTAAAACTATTTTATTAAATATCTTTTTAATTATTTACAATGTGCCACCACCAAGTAACGTGTGTGTCCACTTGAACATGAGAACATTTCTGAGCTTGCTAGGATTGGGTCTGCCAACATGTTGAGCCTCTTCCTCGGATGGATTGACTTCCCATAAAAATCCATACAACAAACTCAGGTAACTAAGAAATGCAGGCTCTATTGTATCACTGGTATTGTTTGCATTTTTGATTAGATCCAACAGTCTAGCTCTTGACAGCTTTAAGTCACTGAAAACACACAGACCTCTTAATATAAAGAAGGAAAAGAGTCAATTCATTTTTTTTTTCAAAAAAAGAAAAAAATTTGGATATACTAAAGAAATACGAAAATGTGCATGCGTGTATATATGTGTGCGTATATGCGCGCGTGCATATGTGTATGCATGCGTACGTACATGCATACGTATATACGTGCGTACATGTATGTGTGTATGTATGTGTGTGTGTGTGTGTGTGTGTATATGTGTGTGTGTGTGTGTATGTTTGACATCCCATTGCTAGTAATAACTGATATGATAATACAAATGAGTTTTTAAATAAAATTATATGTTCACGTGAGAATTATTGAACATTGTAGCCTCCGGCGGTTCAAAAAAAGTCAACAAGTGGTGACCGCCAAATGCACAATATATGATAGTAATATGATAGTAATATGTTAACCTGCAAAGCTTTCTAGTGGCGTCCGTAGGATTGGAGACTTTTAACTCAAACTTCTGATTCGATGTTGCTTTTAACACATTACGGTGAAACCAGTGCGCCATTGTTCGTTGTATGAATCTCGTGGGACGATTTAATGTCCCAATTTGGTCTCGATGATCTTGATCTTAAGTTTAGCACTTTTGACAGATAAGGTAAAACGTAACAGTGTCTCAATTGCCATGCTCACCGGAAGGATACTCCAGTCCCTTGCTAAGGATCGCGTCACGTGCCTATGCATAGTAGTTGATACTAGGAAGTTGATGTTCCCTATAACAAAGTCTGGACACTGCATTCGCGCGCATGCCCATCCGCCATTAACAGTCAAAACCGGAAATGTAATCGCCATGTTTGCCGTGCAATTCAAATGACTGCTTGCTGTTATACGATAATAGAATTGAATTCAAACACCGACGAGATATTATTAAAGACCATTGACCCTGGGCAAATTTTAAAAAGAGCAGTATAAAAAGAGTCCAGAGGGCAATTGAAGAACGCTTTCGACATTATCGACAATTAATATAAATTTGCTATTATTAGCATAAATAATAAATATTTGCCTCATACATTATTAATTTTATGATTTTTTTTTATTACATAAATGTTCCATAAATAAATATGCATACTTACGTAAAGCTATAATATTTTATATATTGTAGAAAAATTACAATTTTTTTCTGCGATTATCATCTCTGTTGATAATCAAACTTTGACGATAATACTGAAATCACAATTTAAAAAAAAATCGAATATTATTAAGTTATAAATGTATAATTACTAAATTAATAAATCATAAAATTAGTTGCAATATTATCAGTTTAATTCTTAACCACTTTAATATTCACAAGACACGAACTCTCATAAGAATGTCGGTCTTTAATAATATCTCGTCGATGCTGCAGTGCATTAATTCTCTGGGTCATAATAGCAATCCGACTTATCAACGTTTATTTTTTATTCAAATACTATCAATATTCTTTATAGAAAAACTGCAAGAAACAAAAATCATTAATTTTTTTTTCATAGAACTATACAAATTTTTTCAGAATTTTTTATCAACTTTTTAGTACTGCATTTTCTTTTTTTCGACAAGTCGAATCGCTATTATGATTCAGCGAATTAATGCATTGCACTGTACAAGTGAGCAAAAATATAACAACGTGACAATCCCTGCATTCGTTTACGCAGCAGTTAGCGCAAAAGTATTACTTTATCCTTGTTGTTCACCAAATGTTCAACAAGGATTAAATGATATACTTTGCGCTAACCGCTGCGTAAACGAATGCATTCTATGTTTGCAATCATCTATAATGATACATTTATATAATATGTATACTAATCTATACTGCTATTGCGGGATTCTCTAAACATTTTATCGACAATTTTATCGCTATCGTTAACTAGTGACAATCAATGAGAGCCACGCTTTTGTTCCGCTTTCGTCCCAAGGGGATTCGACCGGTCTCCGGGTTTGATCCAATCTGAAGCTATACTCCAAATTAATCCAGAGGACATTTGGAACACAGGTAAGGTAACGGTTGGAGCACGGTTGAATTTACGTGCTCCAATATTCAGTGACATGAACGGATTTAGGACTATTTGTGTTTAGGACAAGTAAGCATGTCACTTAATCTAATCCATAAATCATTCGATCGGACATGTGCCTCGTTTCATTTCGAGTATTTTGTGTTATCTCGATTATTTGAAAAACATTTTTATACAAAATAAATATAAAAGTTATATTATTATATTTTTATATTATATTATATTATTTTTT
>NW_017259377.1:335930-336548 GCF_001594045.1 Atta colombica
ATTAAATATGTTTTTCACACAAAAATCTGAAATATTTTCTTCGATACGTTTTCAACCATTACGCATGCGTGCGTAACATGCTCCAATCGTACCATCTTAAGCCGGTTCCACATTAGTTGCAAGCCGATCGCAGTTTATTGCAACACTCAATATGAAGCGTTGATTTCAAAATGCAAGTTTCAGATTGATTTTCGCAACAAACTTACGAAACAATTAATGTTCAAACAATTGTTCGCATCGCACGCTCCAACATGCCCAACACACTCCACATGCCCAACACGTTCCAATATGTTCACCGGAACCAAAATGGCGACTAAATGTTCGCATCGCGAAAGCATACTCCATGGATCAATTAAGAGCACGCTTCATTTGCCTCATCTCAGAAAGTGGTTGTTACGCATGTGTAATTGTTGAAAACGTTTTGTATTGAAAAAAGTATTTCAGATTTTGTATAAAAATGCATTTAATAAATGCGTTTTTGATATAAATATAAAAATATAATATAACAATATAGTATAATATTAATAAAATAATAAAATAAAATAAAAAGAATAATTACTAGGTGTACAACTTTGCTTCCGCCGTTTTTTTTCCGAAATTCGAGGCTTTATTGTAAAA
>NW_017259377.1:336648-342367 GCF_001594045.1 Atta colombica
TATAGAAAAGTGGACTCATGTAAATGCAATGCAATAAATTAAAATATCAAGGCTTTTTAAAAAAAACGAGCAAATGTAATTAACTAATAAAATTCGTCTTTTATTACATTTGTATAATGCTTTAAATTTCAAATGTTTCGACTTATAAAGTCTTCATCAGTGATAATAAAGAAAACGTATTTATGTAACCTCATCCAACGTCAACGAATTAATTTATTATGATACATAATAAAAATTATCGCTCTAGGCTAATCTTATTTAGTTATTTCTGCGATTTGATCTTATCATCAATGAGGTGTTACAAAAACTATCCGATATAGCCTAGATTTTATCACTCGTGTATTTACAATGCAATACTCAAAAATGACTACTTCCCATTACGGTGGAAAATAGCGCAGATTATTCTAATACCTAAACCGGGCAAACCTCTTGAAGAGATAACATCATATGCCCAATAAGTATCCTGCCTGTATTGAATAAGGTGTTTGAAATGTTATACTTGAATAGATTTTTGCCTTTATGGAAGAATCATGTCTGATAATTGAACGTCAGTTCGTATTTCGTCAGAAACACGCCACTATTAGTCAAATACATAGGCTAAGAGAAAAGATTAATAAAACATTTGAGGAAAAGAAGTTCTGCTCCTCAGTTCCTGGACTACTCTTAACTGAAGTAGCTAAATGTTCCTAGCTTGTCATCTGACGGGATATTTATTGATATTCGAATTATTTTATATTTTTTTATATACTTTGACACTACACTATTGATAGTTTTTAAATTTTCATTGTATCCATTATTCTTTATTTGTTAATTTAAGATTGTATCTCTGCGTTGTAACACTGAAGAACGTTTTGTAAGTCGAAACATTTATTAATATATTATATTAATTTAAAGTTAATTTAATTACAGCTCGAAATAAGCTATGACATTGTGTTAATTTTTAAGAAAATATATGAGCATTTTTACTACATTATAACGTATAAGTAAGTAAAACATTAATTTTATCTCCCAATTGTACTTATCTGTATTGTCAAGCTTAGTTGTCAGGATTTTATAATCATGTATAGACGAGATCATAATAGATAGGATTTTTGGAGATTTTTTCTTTTCATTCTCTTCGTTAGCTATTAATTGAAATTTATCGGATTTACGTTGTAGTTTATCAATAATTTCTGACGAGATCTTTTGATAGTGTCAGTTGGAAAATTTCTTTTTTGTTTACGTGTTTGTATTACATATGTCACAATCCATTGTATCATCAATATCTGTTTGCAGTTTTTGTTCTAGGATAGTTTTTAGTTCTAATTCTACAACTTCTATCTATAAACAAAATAATCAATAGGATGTAAAGAAAAATCTAAAGAATAATAAATAAAATGCCAATTTAAGCCAACTGATTATTAATGTGTATTTTATACCATTTATTTAAAGTGAATAGTAAAATATATACGTTTTGACATACGGTTAAAGTCTTCTTCAGTACAAAGAAATTTACTTTAACTATTAATTACAAATTACATAATGATAGCACATACGAGTACCCAGCAAACGAAAATGGATTAAAATGGATTAGAAATTTTCAATCTATCCGAATCCATATTTTAAATCTATAAAAATGAATTGAATTCCATAAAAAATTTTTGTACATGTAAAAGTTTAAATAAATTAAAGCAGTAATTACATGAAATTCTATAATTATTATTTTGAAACTTTTATACAAAAAAACTTTTATACAAAAATATGCGCTAGATGTATAATAAAGGAAACACATTAATATAAAATATACATAAAAGCAATTAATTTATTAAATTATTAAAAATAAGGAATTTACATATGTAACATTTATTATACAGTTTATGCAGTCCTTTTTGTGTTTTTTTTAACTATTAAATGAAGTAGAATTCATATTTATATTATTTATAGATATTTATATTATTTATATTATCTTCAGATTCAACTAGATTGACTAGATTCAACTGGATTGGCTAGATTCAACTGGAACTGGAAGGCCTCAAGGATTCTGGCCAACCATTGCCTACAATAATCTTCCACACCAAGAAATCTCCTTTTGAAATGCAATTGGCAAAGCTATTGAGGAAAAAACTTTAGCGAAATAAGAAATGCTTTGCAGCAAGAAACAGATAGAAGAATCTAAAAAATAATAAATAAAATGCCAATTTGTGCCAACACTGGTTATTAATGTATATTTTATATCATTTATTGAAAATGAATAGTAAAACATATATGTTTCGATTTACGATCAAGGTCCTCTTCGATACAAAAAAATTTACATAAGCTAATAACAGGTTTTTGTATTTTTATATAATAATTTATACCCAGCAAACGAGAATTGAAATGGATTAAAATGGATTCAGATTTTCAGAAATATTGATTCACGAATATTAAAATAAATGCTTTTCAATCCTGAATGCATCTTTATTCATTTATAGGAATTGCATAGAGCATATCTCTATGCCTTTCAATCTAAAAATAATATTAGCTTTATCTGTGCATTGTAAATACTGTTCAATTCAAAATTTTGAATAGGAAATGCAGTTTTTCAATTGCATCCAATTAAATCTTATTGAATCCAATTGAATACAAAAAAAGTATTCGCTATTTAAAATACGCATTTGAATAGAAAAAAATTACAATCCATTTTAATTCTTTCTCGTTTGCTAGGCATTTCTTTTCTGGCTTTTCGAAGATTTTCGTGAAGAGAAATGCTAGTTTATAATTTTTTTCTGGTAAAATTCAACTTCTACTGAACTATTCTTGCTATTCGAGTTTATGAAGGAGGTATATAACGCGTATGAAAAATCATAAACAATCAAATATCTCATAAACTTACGTTTTAACATAATTTATAATATTCTAGATTAATGAGAGAGGTACACTTTTACTACGACTTATTAAAACTTATATGTTATTTAGGCCGCGATGTTCCGATTCATGTTCATAACGCTTAAAAATTATTTTATCCTTACTGTTTGTCAAATGTAAACGAAAACAAATAATGGTCATGAATATTGTCAGCATGAATAGGACCATAGCTTTAGAATGTTCTTCGTCCCTTTTTGATGCTTTTTCTGTAGAAATAGAAATAGTATTAAACAAGGAAAGATTCATTACCAATTTCGTGACACGAAGCAAGTCGGTATTTATCGACATTAAAACTGTCTTAAGTACAGTCGTAAGATGTCATAAGTCAATCCGAGACTGTATTAGCATTTCAAGATTTATTTAAGACAGGTTTAAAATAAAAACTATGAATATCGCCCTATGAATATTTAGCGTTTCGATAAATTTCCTCTGATGCGATATCTAGATAGAGACGGTGGAGATTTAGAAAGAGATGCTTGCAAACTAAGTATATCATTGATGCGTTCAAGGAGAAGCTATTAGCGCTATTTCTGTCATTTTAGTTTAGTAAAATAAAGATAGAATAATAAACATATAAAAAGCACTAAAAGTGTCTGCCCGAATAGACCATGTTGTCTCTTCCATTAGATCTTCATTTGAATCTATGTCGCTATCGTCAACGCAGAGCTTTCTTGACTGAAACTGAAGTATTCAGGAGTCTCTATCCTACAAACCTCGCTGTAAATACAATATGAAAACTGAAGCCCGATACAAAGCTTTTACGCCAGATAGACAATCTTTATTACAGGTATTTACCGAATGTAATAGTAAAATAAAATTTTAGTAAAATTACAATAAAATTATAAGAAAACGACTCAAACGATTCAAAATCTAATATATAAACAAAAGCTGAGATAATATAATATACTTATTAGCAATATTAGAAGATAAAATTATAAAACAAAAGTAAAAAAAAACAATAAAATTGATAATAGAATTTAATAATATTGAACTTAATAATAGTGAAAATGATCTCGTGAGAGATTGAACGTATGTCCATCGTAAATTTTGTTATTAAGTTCTGTTATCAATTTTATATTATTTTTTCTACTTTTGTTTTAATCTTATCTTCTAATATTGTTAATAAATATATTATATTGGCTCATAGCTCTTGTTCATATATTATAATTAAATATTAACATTAAGAAAAGAATCTTGTAAAAGATCTTGAAAAAAGAATTTTTTTATATATAATTTTGTTATATAATCTTAAACCTTCATCAGTATTCTGTAATTTTCATTCGGTTATGATTTGGCCGTTAAGGATCATAGCATATTTTTATTATTTTGGATTATATAATAATACTGTTATTACATTGTGATGAATGTCGGATGTCATGTAACCGATGTTATACGTAGTACGACAGCGAATATCTATATTCTATAGTACGATTCTATAGTACGATGGGTTCGTTAGGAGCAATCTCGAGCAGCCGAGAGACAAAACGAATAGTATTAATATATAACATAAAATTTATATCATATTATATTGGCGATACAGTTGAATCCGTTGAGAACGTTGGACGGTTTTCTTCATCCCTTATTTTATACGTTGGACATTATACATTTACAATTGTGATATTAATTTTTTACTTCTTTTGACATCAAAATTTGATTTTTTTTTCAAATATTAACATGGATTTTCTCAATTATCGAACTCTGAGAACAACGAGAAATTTTCGCAATCGGTTAACTAATCGTTTGATGAGCAATTTTCCGTTTCTTTGTTTTAATATTCATCTAATTATGTAACGAAACAATGGCTTTCTTAAGCTTTAAATAATAATTTTTACTGCGTCGGAATTTTTTATCTCAAGAGGGCTTAAATGCAAGATCGAAACAGGCAAGGTATTGTACTTAGTTAATATTGTATTCTCCCAGTCAGAAATAGTTCCTCGAAAAGATGTCGTTATGATGGAAAAGTTGTCAATTTGAAACTTGCATCGAAATTTCAAGATTTTCGAGTGATAAAAAATTACATATGTAGAGAGTGCAATGAGAGTTTGACACATTTTTAATATTTTTGATATAAATTTGTGATATGTAATCTTATATTTCGACATTTTTTTCGATTTCATTTCGACAATTGCAATATCGCTCTAATCACAGAAGCTTCCTCAAAATTTTTCAGTATTTATAGATAATTTTATAACTTTTTAGAAAATTGTGGAATTTTTTTATACGAATCGGAACATTTTTTACAATTAATCGATAAAGTCTACATCTTTTCTTCTAGTATTTCTTTGTATCTTATTTTATTATTCTACTCCTGCTGAATAACATTACTTTTATTTGTAGTACTTTTACTTTGTAGTTTATTTAATATAATCTTATTAAGTTACATTTGTATTCAGGAATTTCAGGGAACAATGTCTCTTACCATAAATGCTGATAACCTATTAACTTTTACTATAAATCTCTTATTATAAATGAACACAATCAAGAAAAAATATCATTGATTCTATCAAAGTTTAGCTAGATTAATTCTAGTTCGAATCGATATCGAATGATCTCGATTTTTAAATTAATGAAATTTAAATGTTGGTCTATCATACAAGTTTCCAATATCATTTGAAAGTAACTCATTTGGAAAAATATTATTAGTGTCACTGCTATTGCAGTAGTATTATTACTGATATGCAATAATGTCAATGCTAATGCAGTAGTATTACTATAATGTATTGAGTAGTATATGATGACATATGACATAACATAGAATTACTTCTAGTAATTGTAATATTTGGCATAAAAAATTTATTAGAATAAAAAATATATATATATATACAGATATATATAT
>NW_017259377.1:342467-351183 GCF_001594045.1 Atta colombica
ATAGTTCATATCATAGGCGTCATCATTTATACTATATTTTACATTACATTACTACTATATTTAACATTAATTATATTTTTTTTTATGTGTTCCGCCTCTTTCACAACATCTTTGAACAGATATATTACAATATTATATCTATGCATTATGGGTGTTCATAATTCTTCGGAGAACAGTTCCTGTTCATAAAAATGAAGCATATGGAGAAGTAAATGGAGATTCGGATGGGTGATCGCACATGGATGCATAAAGTTAGTTATCGAATTCATAAAATAAATTTTTTTTTATTATTATTTTGTCAGGTGTATCCTCTGAAATATGATGCAAATCAATAATACTTATTTTCACAATAAAATTTTAATAAAACTTTCTAATTAATGAAATTTTCTCCATCACTATTACGCTAGAGACACTACTTGTCGAATTTACTTGCACTAGTAGTATAGTTTTATGCTGACTAGATCAATTCAAGATTTAAATTTCCAACTCGAAAATTAATCGAAATTTGAGCCAAAAATCTATTTTTACTTTTATTTCCGACATCGAAATGACGTCTTTTCGAGAAATTATTTCTGATTGACTTGTAGCGTTTTAACTTTCTTATTTTTAACAGTTCTTGTTTCTTATATCTATCTTCAATTATATTTATGTTAAACGAATAATGGAGATTTTTTTTAGATTTTCTGACTCTTATTAGCCTTTTATATCTCGTTGTCGTATTTTAAACATTAAGAGTTCTGTTATTTTAAGTTTTTTATGTCACATTATACAGGGTGAGCCATTTAAAATTTAATTTGGCTTTAAAAAAAACGCATGAATATTTTTCAAAGTTTATGGCTTTATTGGAAAGGTACATTGCCATTAAACATGAAATAGAATTTTATTCAAATGACTTCCACGGCTGGCTGCACAATATCCCATTATATCAACTCAATTTTTCAATACATTTTCCACTGTATGAGCGCGTATTTCATCGATAGCAACTTTGATTTCATGTTTTAATTCTTGAATCGTTTCTAGTTAGTGTAACACTCATCCTTGATGGTTCCCCATAAAAAATAGTCCAGCGGAGTCAAATCGCAGTTGCGAGGCAGCCAATTGATATCAGTATTTCGGCTGATTTTCGAAGAAACAGTGCGCAAAAGATCGATTGTAGCGTTGGTTATGTGTCAAAGTGTGCCGTCCTGTTGAAACCAAATGTTGTCTGTGTCCTCCTCTTCAAATTTGGGAAGCAAGAATTCGTTTAGCATGGCGCGATAGCGCTCGCCATTGACAGTGATGGCAGCTCCTTGCTCATTTTCGAAGAAAAATGGCCCAATGATGTCGGACCAAAAACCACACCAAATAGTCACTCGTTGTGGATGCATCGGCTTCTCCATGACGATGTGCGAATTCTCTGACCCCCAAATACGACAATTCTGCTTGTTCACATAGCCACCGAGGTGAAAATGAGCTTCGTCAGAAAAGATGATTTTTTGGTAAAAATGCTCATCTTCAACTAAGCGTTGTTCAGCCCATTGGGCGAACCGAAAACGCATCGGACGGTCATGCAGCTTCAATTCTTGCACTAATTGAACTTTGTACTTCATACCGAGGTCTTTATTCAAAATTCTTCTCAAAGAAGTACGTGAAATGTTCAAGTTTTGAAAACGAGTTGATGTTGATGGTTGTTCAAGCATACTCTGAGCAACAACAACAATGTTTTCGGTTGACCTTACTGGACGAGCACGTGAACGAATTGCTTTATCCAATAAGGATCCAGTTTGCCGAATTCGCTTCACAAATTGATCCACAAACTGTGTTGAAGACATTTCTTTTGTACTAAATTTTCCACGTAAATTTCTAGTTTGGGTTGAAGACTCACCACTTTGGAAGTAAGTTTTCAATATTTCCCAATTTTGTTCAAGCGTATAGCGACTCATTTCGTAAATATCAAACAAAAAACTAAATTTCTGATACGTCATAAATGTTATTACGCCTTTCAAACTCAAAATAATTGGTAGTTGAAATTCCAAACGCTAGATGGCCCACCTGGTACATGCTGATGCTAACTGCGTTGTGCTCTCAGTTGCACATTATACTATTTAAAGTTGTTTTAAATAATATTGAAGGCTGAATTTGAACATATCGAATTCTTTTAAAAATTTTTTTTTAAATTTATATCTTTTTCTTATCTTATTGTTTGTAATTTTATGCCTAACATTCAACGAATATACCACGAGAGAGGATTCCATTAGCGCACAATGCGATACCAGAGTCCAAAGTGCATTCCGTTTCACACATGATGTGCATCATTTATCCTTATTTAATATTCGAAGAATAACAAGAATAAATGATGTACCATGCGTGAAATGGAAGGCAACTCTATTCTCATCGGCCGAGTTAGGTTACCTAGGTCTTGTTCCATCTTTTGGTAAATTTTACATATTAGATAAATCTGGTAATCAGTGCATATGATTGGGTAATCTTGTTACTTTTTCAACAGGTAAAATTTATCAAAAGGTCGAACAATCGGCCCCTAGCTTTTTAAAACAGCGAAAAGTTATCAATTGCTTTATCAATGAGAATATTTTATTTTAATTTGGCTTTTAAATATTTGCATCAATCTAATCTACGTTTTAAATGAATTAACATCGGAGTTTATATTCAAAATAAAAGTGATTTTATTGTCAAATATAAGTTCTATTAATGTGATAAGATACAATGTTTAATTGAACAATCAATGAACTCTAGAATGAATAATAGACATAGCAAACTTCGAGACGACAAGGAACAATATTTTATTCTGATATCAAATTTTCTAATAATAAACTTAAACAATAATACAATAGAAAGGTCTTACCAATATCCTATTAGTAATTATTCTAAATATATCTCCTATCTCTACACGCGTGATAAGTTCATCAAAGTCCAACGGAAAAAAGGAAGGATCACTGAAAGACGAATTCCGATTTCATCTCTTTCATTTATTCGCGCACGCGTATACCAAGATTAATTCGATCGCAATTATTGTTCTACATTGATCAATTAGCGATGTGCGGAACTCTTTCTCATAGATACCATTTTGAACGAATTTAAAGACTATCTGAAATTTATTAATGTGCGTCAAGGAAGAAAACGTTGGCATAAATATACTTCAATGATAGGGAATCGTTTTGAAGAGAACCAAATAAATTTGGATGTGAATAAATTTGTAGTTTGCGTTTTATTCAGGGTTAGGAAGTAACGCCTTACTTGTAACACCGTTTTCGTTACTTTTTTCAGTAATGATCGTTACTTTATTCTATATGTAATGACAACAGTAACATCGTTACATTTTTACAGTAATGGTAATGAATTTAATCGTTACTTTTACCATTACTTTAGTTCCCTATTATTTTTTATTTTATAATTTATTCTTAATTTCTAAACATATTTTGTATTTAATATTTTATACTGTGTTCTATAGACACTGCCAATTCAAAATATAATTCATATTATATATATATTATTATATCTTAAATTTTTACGGTACGGGCAATAAATATTGAAATACACATAATACGTGATACATAAATCAGTGATCCTGACAGAAATAAATCGCTAAAATTATTGAAAATTGCTGAAATCTCTATCAATTGATACATTTCATTATGAATTATATTGAAATGAGTCTATTGATAAAGATTTCACTGATTTATTTCCAGGGAACATTAACGTTTAAAAATAATATTTAATTTATCATCTGTTTAATCTAAATTCTTATAAAAATGAATACATTAAAATAACAATATTAAGAAAATAAAGAATCAATAAAATTGATGGATTTCTAATAGTGAAACTTTAAATATTCTTGACGTATTTAATCTTATCTCAACTTTATGCAATATCCTGTTTGTAAAATATTAAACGAAAATAATGCTCATGAGCAGCATGAATCAAACCATGATTTAGAATGTTCCTTGCCTCTTTTTGATGTCGAAGATCGCCGAGCGACCAAAAATACTGAGAAAGCATTTCATTTGAAACTTGAAACAAGCGACTAGTGTGAGAAGGAGCTCTTGGCGCTCCGAAGAAAACACACTTTGTTTCTCTTTCTATAGAAAAGCGTCTTTTGTAATAATGTTTCTCCGAATGCACCACCTCTCTTCCACCAGACCGTCATTTGATTCATTGTCGCTATCGTCAACGCAGAGTGTTTGGCTAAAATTGAAGTACTCAGAAGTCTTAATCTCAATCCCACAGACCTCGTTAAAAATATATAATATGAAAACTGAAGCACACAAAACACCGATACAAAGTTTTTACGCCAGACAGACAATCTTTATTACAGGTATTTATCAAAAATAATAATAAAATAAAATTTTAGTAAAATTAAAATTATAAGAAAACAATTCAAACGATTCAATATATAAACAATCCAATATATAAACAAGAACTACCAGATATAATATACTTATTAACCATATTAGAAAATAAAATTATAAAACAAAAGTAGGAAAAACAATAAAATTGATAATAGAATTTAATAACATTGAACTTAACAACTTGACTTGAAATTTGAAAATGACTTCGTGTAAGATTGAAACGTATGTCCATCGTAAATTTTGTGATTAAATTCTTTTATATTGTTTTCAATTTTGTATTGTTTTTTTCTACTTTTATAATTTTGTCTTCTAATATTGTTAATAAATATATTATTTTGGCTCGTAGCTCTTGTTTATATATTGAATAATAAAATATTAATATTAGGTTGTCCGGAAAGTTCGTGCCGATGTTGAAAGAAAATTGAAACGCAGAAAATTTAAATTTTAATATACATTTATTAAATTATATAGGATAGTCGGCACGAACTTTCCAAACAACTCAATATTAAGAAGAGAGTCTTGTAAGAGATCTAAAAAAAAATACATTCTTTTTTATATAATTTTTTTATAATCTTAAACCTTCATCAGTACTCTGAAATTTTCGATTATAATTTGGCCGTTAAAAGTCATAGCATATTTTTTATTATTCTGGATTACATAATAACATTGATGTTACGTTGTAATGATGAATATCATGTGATCGATCGTACGTAGTGTGAATCCTACATTTCAAATAGGATTCATTTGAACCCCAAGTAGCTTGCGAGAGACAAAATACTAATATATAACACGAAATTTATATCATTATGTATGCTGATATTAACTGCGTTGTGCTCACAGTTGATTTATACTGTTATACTATTTAAGGTTATTTTAAGTATTGAAGAGTATTGAATTTGTATATATTGAATTTTTTAGATTTTTAAATTTGTATCTTTTTCTTGTCTTATTGTTTGTAATTTTATGCCTAACAACGAATATCATATTCCATGGGAGGATTTCATTAGCGCACAATACGATATCAAAGTCCAAAGTGCATTCCATTTCATGCATATGAATCATTTATTCTTGTTTCGGCAAGTAACAAGAATAAATTATGCATCGTGCGTGAAATGGAATGCATTTTGGACGTCTGGTATCGCATACCCTATTCATGTCGGCCGAATAGGTTATCTAGACTGTCAAAATTTCGCTACAAATGCTTTGATGGACTTTGGAATTAGAAGAAAGAATTTTACAAACTGACCAATTAAAAAACACTTCAAAGCATTTGCAGCATCGCGTTGACCGTACCCTTTATTTTTTAAAGCAGTTACCAACTTTTCGCTGCTTACCAATAAGAATATTTTATTTTAAATTGGCCAATTAGCGATGTGCAGAACTCTTTCTCATACCATTTTGAATGAATAAACGCGATAAAAAAGAATAGCACTGCACGTTTTAAAGACTATCTGAAATTTATTAATGTGCGTCAAGGAAGAAAACGTTGGCATAAATATACTTCAATGATAGGGAATCGTTTTGAAGAGAACCAAATAAATTTGGATGTGAATAAATTTGTAGTTTGCGTTTTATTCAGAGTTGGAAAGTAACGCCTTACTTGTAACACTGTTACCATTTTCGTTACTTTTTTCAGTAACGTCGATCGTTACTTTATTCTGTCTGTAACGATGACGTCGTTACATTTTTACAGCAATGGTAATGAATTTAGCTGGTACTTTTACCGTTACTTTAGTTCTATTATTTTCTTATTTTATAATTTATTCTTAATTTCTTAAAAAATATTTACTAATATAAACTATATAAATACTTAATATTTTATACTGTGTTCTAATAGACACTGCCAATGTTGAAAATATATAATTCATATTACATATATATTATTATACTGTAAATTTTTACGATACGAGCAATAAATATTGAAATACAAATCAGTGATCTTGACAGAAATAAATCGCTGAAATCATTGATTGAAAATTGCTGAAATCAATTGATTCATTTCATTATGAATTATACTGAAATGAGTCTAATGATAAAGATTTTACTGATTTATTTCCACTAGGGAACAATAAAAATAATATTTAAAAATAATATTTAATCTATCATCTGTTTAATCTAAATTCTTATAAAAATGAATACATTAAAATAACAATATTAAGAAAATAAAGAATCAATAAAACTGATGGATTTCTAATAGTGAAAAATTATTCCCATCTCGAATCTCATTTTGCAAATAAGTATACTCGTATAAAGGTAAACGTAACTCTGATATTATACAAACTCTTTTCGTAAGAATGAAATAAAATTTCCTTTAAATCGGTCTTTTATATTAAGTCAAGATTATTATTAAGAATTGTTACAAATTTTAATCTAATCTTTCCGAGAAAATTTATAGGATAAAGATTATTTTAGTCTAGAGTTAAGAAGTTTTCATTTAAAATATTCTTTCTTCAACGATAAATATGATTGTCGCTATGTCAATCCTATTTTATGAGATCAAGGAGTAATAGCATTGAATCCAGAAATTTCTGTGAGTGTAAATTTAATAGAGAGAAAAGTTTGCTCTATATACAAACTATAGTTAATAGAGAGTTTCAAGTTTGAATATTTATTTCACATTTAATATTATATTATCAGCTAATGTAATATTAAAATCTAATAACTTACTTTAGCATTATAAAAAAAGCAATGAATTGTTCCTTTTCAAGAAACGGTAACACCTTACCTTTTTGAAATAATGCGCACAGCCTTGGTTTTATTGGACCCTTTCTGATCACACTAGTATGTTATTTTTCTAATTTGTTTATATTTTGTTTGGTAGGAAGTACAGGCTTTCTTGGAAAAATGTTGATAGAGAAGCTGTTACGAAGCTGTCCTGATATCTCTATGATATATGTGATGATACGTTCACAAAGAGATAAATGCCCCGAAAATCGATTAGATGAAATGTTTGAAAATCCGGTCATTATCTAACACAAACTATATCAAAACATAATATATTTATGAATCATGTTATTTAAATCTATATAATTCACAGCTTTATGACCGAATAAAAAAAGAAGTACCTGATTTTCGCAAAAAAATCATACCAATCATAGGAGATTCCAATATCAAAGATTTGGGATTGTCAGAAAGTGATAGAAACGTGTTAATAAGTAAGGTAATTAAAATTACACTTATTATACTCCCTCGTCTGTATACATTATATTTTAATGTAAAAAATTATTGTATATTTACGTATTACATATTATACATATTATATACCTATACATGTAACATGTTATATACAATGTATCCCAGAATATTTAGAACAATTTTATGCAAATAGAGCGAACTAAATTGAATTGAAAATGTTCTACACTAACTTTTCAATTTTTGAAATAGTTAACAAATTATTAATTATTAAAAATCGTTATATTAGCGTAGCCTATCGCCAAATGCAAGCGCACGAGATGCAGCCATGTGTGATGACCGCCCAGCGACCGAATAGTTACGTACGCGACAAGTTGTTTTTACTATTAATAAAGTATTCAGTAATATCGATCACTGTGCGACTGCATCTCGCTGTGCGCTTGTGTTTGAGGGTAAGTCAGGCTAATATGATGATTTTTAATAATTAATAATTCATGTATTTGCTGAAATGATCGGCCGAATATGTGCTTATTCGGTGATCTTTAGAAATTAATATCTCGTTAATTATTGCGAAAATTGAAAAGTTGTAAAGGACTTTCCCAAATATTTTGGAACCTATATATATATACATATTATATATGGACCATTCAATTTATTCAGTTGATTTTCTCGAAATCTATAAATTTGAAGCAAAAATGTTTCAAAATTTTATGGTTTCAAAAGGAAAAGGATTTGGTGAAAAAAAAATTTTTTATTAGATATTCTTATAGCTGTCTTCAAGACCTCTTTTGAAAACATATAATAAAGTTCATTTTTTGATAAGAATTTTTTTGACAACTTTTCGGAAAAAGAATTCATTTTGCTGAAAATGAATTCAGAATTGATGACTGATCATTGAATTTTTTTTTAATTCTGTGCTATCTGGGATAATTATCAATAAAGAAATAAATTCTCTCTTTTTTCTATATTTCTATTATACTTAAAATACTTATACTTAAAACACTATTATACTTAAAATGTGTAACGATTATTATTATTATTAGGTATCTATAATTTTTCATGTAGCAGCGAATATGCAATTCTATGAAAAGATCAAAATTTCTACAATAATAAACATTGATGCTACTGCTACCGTCTTAAAACTTGCAAAACAGATGCCAAATTTGAAGGTAATTGATCTAATAATATGTTTTAGCAACAATTAGTAAAAATTATTAAAAATATATATAATTAAAATA
>NW_017259377.1:351345-354200 GCF_001594045.1 Atta colombica
ATATAATATAAATATAGGAAGTTAACTTATGATTTCTGAGCAGAATCTCCTCACAATGGCCGAATACATACTTATTCACGAAGGCGATTGCAGAAGGACTCTTCAAAAACGAAAGTAGAGATTTACCAATTGGAATATTTCGACCTGCAATGGGTAACAATATAATTAATCACAAAAACTAATAGATTTTTTTTACCGAAGAGTTTATTAAATTCCATTCCTATATAAGGTATACAGTAACTATTTACCACCCTTTTGCACGATTAGTTTGCACACATAATGTGGCATATCTACGTGGTATACCTTAAGTATGCTAAAAGATTTCAAGAGATGATTCCTCACACAAATTCAAGACGAAAATTTTATATAACTGAATGTCTGAAACGGTTTAGTTTCAAAAATACATGATCAAACATAAAAAAAATTCTGTTTTTTTCAAAAATTTCAAAAATCATTCAGATTGTTTTAAAAAATTGTTGTATGTTTAACGGTGTGAAGTCTTATCTTTTCGGGCTATACATTATTTTTTTATTCAATCAAAGCTGAACTCAAGGATAAGCGAATATGCTTTTTTCCGAAAAAAAATTGATACGCTACTGTTTTTTTAAGTTTAACATTTTTTAATGATAATTAGAATAAATGAACAAAAAAAGTTTCTTACATATTTTCAACAGAAAAATCGAGGAAAAAACCGAGGAAAAAAATAAATTCAAATTTGTAGACTCCAAAATCATTTTATTTGATTATGATCTTATTATAATTTATTTGGTATTGATCTCAGGAACTTTTCTATCAAACTATCGAAAACATTAAAGAGACATTTTTTCTGCTAATTTCTGCCAATGCTTTTCTGTTGATATCCTATTTATCATAAAAAATTTTGAACATAAAGAAATTAATAGCATATCAATTTTTTTCATAAAAAAAGAGTATTCGCTTTATCTTTGTGTCTGCTTCTAATTGAATGAAAAAAAATGTATAAAAAGATCAGCTTCCTTTAAACACATATAAAGTTTCATCATGAAATAAGAATCCGAAAGATTTTCGAAATTTTTAAGAATAAACCTTTTTTTATTATTTTGATATCATTTACCTTTGAAATTAAACTGTTCGAAGACATGATCATATGAAATTTTTGTCTTGAGGTTTCCCTTCCTCGAGGTCAATTTTTTTGTGTGAGGAAACACTTCTTAAAATCTTTTAGTGTACTTAGGACACACCCTGTATAATGTGAAAGTTCAATTAATTTTATAAGTTTATAATTAAAAATAAATATTATATAAACAACCATGAAGTGCATGCATGCTTGCGTACGAGTACGTTTAATTAAGTTTAATACTTGTGCGTCTACGCAGACGAATAATTAAGATTCGATATTTAGTTATATCCAGCGCCAGTGAACCACTTATCGGCTGGATCGACAATATGTATGGGCCAACAGGTTTCGCAAGGAGCTTGCTACTTGGTGTCGTAAGATTTCAACATTGTAATGGCAATCATAAGGCGAATATAGTGCCTGTTGATTTTACCGTAAACGCTTTAATTGCTAGTGCGTGGGATGTCTACAGTCAACACGGGTACATAATTTATATTATTGTAACTATAAAAAAGAAAATATCAGGAATAACGAGTAATAAGGATTAATGTAATGTATTAAAAAAAGACAATTATATATATTATAGTATACATCAGGGTGTCCCATATGTCCCGAACCGATTGAATATCTCGAAAATATGCGAGAAAAATGTTTCAGATAAATGTTGCAATGGTGTATTTAATGATGTTAGCAATTTGACTTTGGATCACCAAGATCAGACCAAGGTTACATCGATTTTTTTTTAATGAGACACCCTTTTGATTCCAGAATCTAATAGCTGGTGTCAAGAGCTTTTCAAAACACTACAATAAAGTTAAAAATATTTTTCATAAAATATTTTTTGAATTATGAGGATTGAAAGTCACAGTACCGCCAGCATTAGCATTGTGCAAAATGTCCAACCGACGATTAAAACCTCTTGAATATTGTTTCTGATCATGTTTTGAATAATATTTGTCAAGATCAAGACCATTAGAGAGATTTTACCTTTTATTTTCATTTTTACGTAAAAAATGAATTTTTAATGCAAAAATGAAAATAAGAGGCATAACTTTCAATGGTCTTGATCTTGACAAATATTATCCAGGACATGATCCTAAACAACATTCAAGAGGTTTTAGCCGTCAATCGGACACTTTGAGTAATGCCGGTGATACTGCAAGCACATATTTCGAAAAGTAACTTTAATTCAATAAAAAGTAATTCAATAAAAACACTTTAGTGTTTTCGAAAGCTCTTAACATTGGATATTAGATTCTGGAATCAAAGTAAGATGTTCCGTTAAAGAAAATCGATATAACCTTGATCTGCCCTTGATGACACCACCCAAGATCAAACTGCTAATATCAATAAATACATTACTTCATATAATACAACATTGTCTGAAACATTTTTCTCAAAAGTGCATACTTTTCGAGATATTTAACCAGTTCGGGACATATAGGGCACTCCTATCTAATACTCTTCGACTATATAGATTGTCTCGAAATTTATGAATATCGCAGTAAAAAAGTTTTAAAAAAATTAAATGAACAAAGTTATTTGTGAATGTTCATTTTAAGAAATAGTTTATGAAATAAGGGTTTAAATTATTGCTTGAAATAAAAATTCACAAATAATCTTTTTACTTAATTTTTTTAAAATTTCCTTTTTGCGGTATTCCGCGAATTTCAGGATATCTTGTATAGAGTTTTTATTAGAGCAAAAAGTTATAATATTCTTATAAACTTCTTATTTTATTAAGATCTTGGTAGTCTAA
>NW_017259377.1:354300-360997 GCF_001594045.1 Atta colombica
GGCCATTACTTCTATTTCTTATTGTTTATTTAAATACAGATTTATGTTTTAGGCGGATTAAAGACATGTTAATTTATAATTTCGCACCGCCAGTTGATGGCCCTACTTGGAATGAATACATTTATGCACTACTTGACATCAATAAAATGTATCCCTTGCGTAGTGCCATGTACTTACCATTAATGACTTTCTTCAAACATGAGATACCATACAGATTTTGCGTTTGGTTCGGTCACTTCCTTCCTGCTTTACTTTTGGATGCCGCCAGTATCTGTATTGGACGTAGCCCGAGGTATAAAGCAAAGGCCATTGCACATAAAAGTTCCAATCGTAATTATAAAATTGTAAAAAGCAATAAATTGATTGGCTACTGCATCGGGGCCAAGCATTGCTGCGTCTCGTGTGCAAAAGCAACGCGAGTGAAATGTTATAATCATGGTGGAAGGGATAACATGATGCAGTTATATAGTGTCTCTTTAAATCCCTCTCTGTCTATGGATGTTCTTATTGATAAGTTTCAAGAGCGTTTTTTTCAAATGCGTTCCCATTTACGCATGAAGCGCATGATGTATCGTTTTATCCTTTATTATTTGGTAAACAGCGAGAGCAAGTGATGCATCATGTGCTTTGTTCGTAATTCGGGAAGCACTCAAGAACTTCAACTGTGAAACGCGAAACATGGAGCGGTATTCATAGTCCGTTTTTATTTTAAAACTGTCTTAATATAATGTCTTAAGATGTTAATATAATCTTCGGATTGACTTATAACATCTTAAGATTTTACCTACGATATCTTAAATGTAAGAATCGATTATGAATAGACCTTTATCGCGTTGTGAAATTAGTTTTGAATTTTTTCTTGCACAAGGAAATATTGGTAGTTTTTCCTGCCACTGAATCACACAGCCTTGATAGGTTTTCTGTTATATCTATAATATTTCCTTTAAATCTCTTACAATTATAACTAAAATTTTTATGTGCATTAGCCTTAAATATAAATACTGTGTCTTTTATGGGTTGCATTCACTACTACAACTCATTGAGCGCTCAGTGAACGGTGATACTGAATGCACTCGTTTAAGCCTAGTTCTTAAGAATTAACTCATTGTGCATTTTTTAACCTAAGTACAACTCGTTTCTCATCTCTTTCCAATTCTAGAATACTAGAAGTTGAACTTTGGTTAATAGTTAATCGTGAGTTATGGAACTGGGCCTTAATGTACAGCCGGTCACAGAAAGGTTGCAACATCATGGATCCACAAATAAGAATTAATCGCTAGTTGAGTAGGCTGCATTCCGAAACCCATCTAAAAAAGTGTTGCAACCTTTCTGTGACTAGCTGTATGTACCATAATGGTTTCTATTTAAGTCAAATAAAATTATATTAATAAATTTATATTAATAATTAATAATAATATGAACAATTTTAACAATATTCAATATATTTCAGAATGTGGAAATTGTATATGAAGGTAGACAAATTTTGTAAAGCAATCGTACCTTTTTGTGACACAGAATGGACTTATTCTATCGATAATATTCAATCAATGTGGGATAATCTCAATGAGGGGGATCAAAAATTATTTAAGTTTAACATGGTGGAATTTAATTGGACAGAATACTTAATTAATCATTATCAGGGCATGCGGCTCTATCGACTTAATGAAAATGACAGTATGTTGAAAGTTAGTCGTACGAAATATGCAAGGTAATAAATCTCACTTTCAATTAATCTTTCCAGTTTAAGTTTATTTATAGACAAAATATTTAATTTCAGATTTTATTGGATACACCAAATCATCAAAACTATACTTTTCTTTATAATCTTTTGGATCATCTGGTTTATGTTTAGAAAAATGTTCGAATAATATTTACTTTAAGTATGATATTTGTTATCTTGTTATTATATATAAACTTTAATTTATAAGATCTTCAGTAATATTTTTTAACATTGTTTTTAAATAAAGTAATAGTACCGTATATGGTCTACTTAAGTTTTTGTAATCTTTGTTGAGTCTTAAATTAAAAATTGATGGTTAAATTCAAAAGAGAGAATCTTTTTGAACATTAAAAAATATAAAACATTTCAAATACTTAAATAAGTTTTAATTTGAAGAAAAAATTGTAGCATTTGATCCATATTGGGTACACATAAAAATAGAAGAAATCGCAAATCCAAGATAGACTATAAAATACGGTTATTTTATATCAATCTATTTTAAGTAAATGGAATTAACTATAATCAGTTATATCATTTGATATACGTAGTGTTTGAAATTTAAATATTAAAACTTCAGGAGCGTGTAGAGAATCGATAAATTATGAAAAAAGATCGTGTAGAGATACATTCGTTTTTGCTTCGATTTGGAGAAAATCGCAATAAAGAAAAACGCAATTTTTATTTGTGTGTTTTCTCATTACTTACTCGCATTGTTCACTTTGCATTTATTCACTTGCTTAATATAGATATTACTCAAAATATTGACCCTGCAGCAATACAAATATTGCATCTAGTACGCGGAAACAGCTTATATTCTTCATTTTCTCCTTGGGGAGTCTGTTGTGGCAATATTACATACTATACTGCTTGTAGAGCAGGCGCTCGTAAAGGCGTACGTCAGAACAGAGAGAAACCTAAAAGAGATATGACGGCCTAAAACTTGTAATCGCAAAATGCTGCCTTACACTACTGTCTCCTGACAAAGTGAATATAAGCTACATATCAAGGTCCAATTTTCAAGGCTGCAGATGATAACTCGATATTTGGTTCGTATAATTCGTGCTACATTCACAAAATTGGCTCAGAAATATTCATCTCTGCAATCTTATAAGGATGTGATATTTATTTTGTTTAAACATATTAACATTAAAGTTATATTACACTCTTTTTTTTTACAAATGTGCTAATATTTATATTTCGAATAATAATGAACTCTATACATATGAAAGTTGTATTTCAAGCATTCTATTTCTATTAAACACATTTTTATAATTTATTTACTTTATTTGTTATTATTTTTTATTACAATAATTTGAAAAGCATATAATGACAAAATTAATCTTTTTTTTGTATAAGTACTTTAAGTATTTTAAAATGCAATTATAAGTTTCATTGCGACGCAAAAATTAGGTGTTTAATAAAATAAGATAATAATATAATTTATTAACAATAAAACAATGAAAAGAATCGTTGATGAGTGAAGCTAGTTAATTATGTGCTTGTCCTTATCAATTTTTATACACAAATATTTAAATAATGTTATGAGTTTTAATTTAAAATACTTTATTTATTTATAGAACAATATAACTATGCGATTTCTGCATCGCAGTGAAATTTTACATAATATCCAAACAACTCAAAGTTTAAAATTATGATATAAGATGTTTTTAAGTTGTTTTTTTAAATTCAACGAACGTCTTTCGATTTTAAACTTTTTTGGTTTCTTGTCTTCAACATCTTGTCTTCTCTCTTTATACAGAAAAGTTGAGCTTTTTTTTAATTATCTTATAATATATACATTTTCATACATCTCCATTAGAACACAAGTAAAGAAAATGATTTTTTTAAATAAAATTATTTATTGTGTTATTACACAAAAAGCATAGAATATAATTACTACTTTCATGAAATGATTATCCTACTGAATCCATTTTCAGTGTCACTAATTCTAGAATTAAATCTTTTATTCATCAAGACACATCAAAACACTGTAACAATGACGTGGAGGATGAAAATGTAAGGAAGAATTGGTTCACAGTTTCCTATTTGCCTGCAATTTTTGATAAATTCAAAAATATAACGAGGGACATGAATGCGAATTTTTTGTTACTATAGCATCAATAAATTAGATGATATCATAAAAAGCTATGAGGACAGACTCCCTTCAAGTTCCAACAAAAATGTTTATAAAATAGAATATTGAAATTGTGATGCAACCTATGTTGGACAAATAGGGCGTTTATTAAAAACAGGAGTTAAAGAAAAACATAGAAATGACATCAAAAATCTTTCTGTGAAATTATGATCTTGCAACATAGATTAGAACACAGCACATGAATTTGAATAGGAGAACATAAAAATCTTAGATAGAGAAATACAATTGAGTAGAAGATTCATTTCGGAAATGCTGCATATTCGATTGCAATCAAATGTTTGAATTTGCAATCAGACACGAAGTTTCTGCACTATTCTTATGTGAACATTTTAGAGAAATTCAAGCAATGACATTATATACTCATCTTTGTTTTATTACAATGGTATGACATTTTGTACATTTCCACGGACGTGGCGCTTAGATTTTTGACAATTATTGCTCCTCTGACTTCTATCTCGATAACACATATTTGTCGATTACATATTATGTATTGTTCATTTTATAAAGTTATAATCTAATTAAGAACAAATGTGTGTGTTAATCGTATTTTTTATAAATTGACTTGCGTTTTGGGCGACCGAGTTGTGATCTGTGGTGAATAAAATTGAGTAAGATAAGCAAACATTGAATTCACAATGGTAGAAATTATTATACCTATTTTAGTTAGTTAGACGCTTAGCTAAACAGCAGAGAGGCAGGAAAATAGTCTATTCCCTACCAGGCAATAGAGAGATACTCATTCTCGGTTTCACATGGAGCATAATTTTAACGATGTCCAATGGTTCTGCCGACACATATATTATGTTCTACGAATTTGCTAAAGATGGTTCGAAACCAAAATGTACGAATTAAGTCTGTATTTGTTTTTAATATATTATGTGAAGAGTTTATGACTATTATATAAATTACGCAACAATTCCCGTGCTGTATAAAGCTCTCGTTGTCCGTACAATATATTTTTGTTTTTTAATGCAGAGAGCTCGATTATTTAATTTTGATTTTAAAATTATTTTTTACACGTTCTAAATCATGGCTACAATTTTTATTTTTGTATTTCACACACACACACACACACACACACACACACACACACACACACACACACACACACACAAAACACACACACGCGCATGCACGCACGCACGCACGCACGCTCTTACACATAATTTTATGTATATGCCGAGAGACAGTGGGAGATGCCCCTTTTCGGTTGCGATATTATACGATGGATCATGTGACTTTTGCATGTCCTTTGTATTACTATTACGTCGAATGCCGCGATAATCAGTCTACCATGAGCTCTCTATCTTACATCTTGTAATATTTTATTAAAACTATAATAAATATTAAAACTATAATAAAACGTAGACTTTGTCATATTATTCCACGAATATCCCACCAATTATCATTCCAAAGTATTTTAAGATTCGCCATTTTTATTTTCTAATATGGTCGTTACAAATTTGCCTATATTTCTGAGTTTTGTAATTAGTTCCAGATTGATATTTTTGAATCCTTTTACTGATTTGTTGGCTCTTTGTAATTCTTGGTATTTGAGTTACTGACCATCTCTACTTTGTTGGAACTGGACATGGTCTGTGTGACTTGTGCAAAAGTTTTCCTCCGTTTCTAGGAAGATCTAATGATCTAATGATGTTATTAACAAGTTCTATATTTGTTTTCTGTCGAAAAGATGAATATCTTTGTCTGTAATTCCTTGTATATTTTGCATTTTGGAGGAGCATGAGACTTTTTACAATCTGTGTTACTATGACCCGATTGCATATTATTTGTGTTACTTTGATCACAACGAATGCATCTGGGGAGTGCCCATATCACATTGCAGTATTTTTTTATATGGTCATATCATTATATGGTCATTCAGTGGGCGCGTTGTGGAATCCAGTTTTGTGAGAAGATTCAATGTTGACTCTACAATTTAAGAGTCCTTTGATTTATAATATACACACATTATCTGTATCTACAAATTGTATAGACAGGGATTTTTTTGTAATTCTACTTATAGGGATATAGATGTTAACTATCTTAAAACTTGTTTTCTAATTCAGATTTTAGATCGCTCTTATCTATATTATAATGTAGATTAACACAATGTCATGGCTTATTTCGAGCTATAATTAAATTAACTTTAAATTAATATAACATTACATTAACATTACATTTCGATTTACAAAGTCGGATTATAAAGAAAAATATAGTTTTGATGATTTGGTGTATCCAATAAAATCTGAAATTAAATATTTTGTCTATAAATAAACTTAAACTGGAAAGATTAATTGAAAGTGAGATTTATTACCTTGCATATTTCGTACGACTAACTTTCAACATACTGTTATTTTCATTAAGTCGATAGAGCCGCATGCCCTGATAATGATTAATTAAGTATTCTGTCCAATTAAATTCCACCATGTTAAACTTAAATAATTTTTGATCCCCCTCATTGAGATTATCCCACATTGATTGAATATTATCGATAGAATAAGTCCATTCTGTGTCACAAAAAGGTACGATTGCTTTACAAAATTTGTCTACCTTCATATACAATTTCCACATTCTGAAATATATTGAATATTGTTAAAATTGTTCATATTATTATTAATTATTAATATAAATTTATTAATATAATTTTATTTGACTTAAATAGAAACCATTATGGTACATACAGCTAGTCACAGAAAGGTTGCAACACTTTTTTAGATGAGTTTCGGAATGCAGCCTACTCAACTAGCGATTAATTTTTATTTGTGGATCCATGATGTTGCAACCTTTCTGTGACCGGCTGTACATTAAGGCCCAGTTCC
>NW_017259378.1:0-1261 GCF_001594045.1 Atta colombica
ATCGTATTATGTGAATATTCATAAAATACATTTTGTATTATATCTAGCATTTTCTGCGATTATGATATATATGTTTCAAAAAGAAATGAAGAAGAACGGCACGCGACACGGTTACTTGTCTATGAACGGTATCACACGATTTATAAAAAAAACAATGCTAGTATGAACACTTTTATGCAAACAACGCAATTTCGGCTTTCACAATTAATATAACTTAATAATTTAATTAATTTCTTGTTTTTTTAATATTCGTTTTTAAAAGTTAACCGATTGCATAGTAATATAGCTAATAATTGCATAGTAATATAGCTACATATATTACATTTTTCAGATTATCTTCCCTCTCATGACTTTGATGTGGTGGGAGGGCTCAGTTCTCAGAGGATTCTTACACGAAAAGAATGGTTTTTCTCAAGTATCTAAAAATTTTCGGATCTATCTGAATGATATTTCTAGATAAATTTTTAGATACTTGAGTAAAATCGTTCTCTTCGTTTAAAAATCCAAGGACGGGGAAGCTAATGTATCTTCGTCACCGATTTATTTGAAAATGAACGAACCGCAGCCGGTTCGTCGCGTCGCGCGTTTGCATCGGGAGTGCCGTTTAAGTTATAGCCCGCGCGCAATTATAGTATTATTCGCGAGTGTTTTACGCGAGTGTCCTGTGCGAGAGGATGTCAATCCTATTCTGAGAGGAGGAAAAGATCTGGGAAAGGCATCAGGCATCGGCGGAGCAACCTTGCGGTAAATATTATTTTTTACTTATGTAACATCCTTCTTCTTTTAAATTTAATCTTTAGTAATTTCATTTTAATAATTTAAAAATGATAATTAGAAAAAGATTATTTTAAAATTATTTTGAAACTTTATAATGTATTTTTAAGGAAATGTATAATTATTTTTATAAATATAACTGAACGGTGAATTATACATATATACATAAAATTCAATGCTTATAAAAATGATATATTTTGGATTTTATTTTCAAAAAAACTTTGCATTTAGTAAATATTTTTTGAAATATTGATTTTTTACTCTGTTTAATTTGGGTTTCCTATTTCTTTTTTTGTTACAGAATCATCGTAGCGACGTTGCTGATATAACTCCGCTGTTGCGCATCAGATTGGTGAGTGATGAAATTAATGTTTTTATTGGGGTAACGGATGTATGATAATTTTATTAATTACTATATATACTATATATATACTTGCATATACACCATATTTGTAGTCATTCGAACTGCCGAATTAGTTTTCCAGAT
>NW_017259378.1:1361-4798 GCF_001594045.1 Atta colombica
TGATTGTTACATCCACTCAATAAAAAGTTTTTCATACATGAATATCCATCAACATGTATAACCATATGAAATATCTATGCATATTCATACATCCCTCTTTCTTTTTTGTAAAATTACTTTTTAGTGTGATAGATATAATAATAGTAATGTGACAACAAACTAAAAATAATTAAAAGGGTAATTTTTATACTATTTATTTTTTCAAAAATCAAATTTGAAGAAATATAAAAAAATTACTTATGTATAATTATATATAAAATTATATTTGAGCAATTTTTTTCACATTTTTCCAAACTTGTTTTTTTTTCCTGAAACGAACAATGCGAAAATTAATCCTTTAATTATTTTTAATGTTTTCACAGTACTATTATTACTTCTGTGACACTAAAAAGTAATTTTATAAAAGAAAAAGAGATGTTTGAACATATATGGATGTATATGATTATATATGTTTATGAATATTTATGTATGTTTATACATATTTATACATATTCATGCAAAATTCATGTCCCGGTAAACAATTTTTTACCGGGGCACTTTAAATTATTTTTAATTATTATTAAATTTAACTCAAATTTTTTGTACTAATTGTAAATTCATATGTGTTAATGTGAACGCTTTGTTATTAAGTAATTTAATTACAAAAGTACAATAAAAAATGGGTTCTTTCGATGATCATTTTTTATATTAAAATAATACATCTTGGAAGTTAAAAAGGATAAAAACGAAAAAGGATAAAATATTTGTATTTTTGAAATATATGAAATATAGGAAATTAAAAAAAAACTTATATAAAATAATAATTAGAGTATATGAAATTATTTTCTATACCATTATATAGAAAAGTGTTTATTACAATTTAATAAATATTGTTTTCTTATTTTTCCTATCTATCCTATCCTCAAATATTCATTCAGGATTAAGTTTTATATCAGTTGATGCAGAAAAGCAATATCTATACATTATACGTATATGTATACACATATATCTATAATATAAATTATTTTCGAAGAAATTCCTTTTTTTTCACACTTATTTGTATACATCTTAATGAAATGATAACAAAAACTGTAATGTAGAGCATATAATTTATTAATCTCGCTTTTTTGTAAAAGATATTTTACATTTATTAATTATTATTATTTATCTCAATGCATTTACTTCAGCCTAATCTTTTATAACTTATCCATATGTAGTAACTGGATTTTATACCAGTTGAAGCAGTGACATGATGTAAGATCCAATATACATTTTATCAAAAAATATAAAAATTTTATCTTATAACTATTTAAAAATTGCGATCAGAGTTTTGCATGACTTAAAATACTTAATTTTGGAATAATACATTATTCGAAAAATGATTTTAATCTAACATAATATGTAATATACAAAATAGGGATATATTTGTTGAAGTGAGGGAAAATTGTCCCTTTCGAATCTTACATCATTCATTTGAATTTCTCATCTCCGCATATTTTGAGATGAGATTGAGCAACGAATCGTTCGAATCGTTAAAAATACGTATATGGGCCTTGAATTTTATCGGATGATAATTTAGTAATTTTGAGTCATTTATTTTTAAATAAATCTTTTTGATTACATTATAAAATTTATATTACGCAATTTAATTTAGTTTCGTAATATTCGAGATTCTTGAAATAAAAACATTATTGACATGAAAATTTTTTAAATTTAGATTTATATTTTGTCGAATATTTATATTTTTGATTTTGAATAAACGCAAATAGAAAAATAAACGCGAAATTTATTTGTATAGTAAGATTTTGAATTTTGTATATTAAGATTTGCATATTAAGAATTTGTATATTAGAATTGCTACTATTATT
Organism: Atta colombica; assembly: GCF_001594045.1. Classification (NCBI taxonomy): domain Eukaryota; kingdom Metazoa; phylum Arthropoda; class Insecta; order Hymenoptera; family Formicidae; genus Atta; species Atta colombica. The sequence continues at coordinate 3,209 of NW_017259378.1, forward strand.
AATGATAATTATTTATATTTAATACTTAGTTAGTCTATAATTGTTTATATTAATATTTAGTTAGTCTATTTTATTAATATGATGGCCTCTTCGCGACGCGTTCGTGTTCCGCGCATCATACAAAAGCGTAAAGTCTTACGCTTATTGCCGGTGATGTTAATCGATGGCAGTCGGCAGCGAAAAGGAATATTTCTCCTTGTTGTCGATTTTTGGCTTACAAAGCCAGAATATTGGCCAGGAGCAACGAAAGGTGAGTTCAATATGGCCAGAAGAAAGAAGAGAATCTCTTTACGAACCCAATAAGCAGAATGTCTAAAATAACTTTTCTTTCAGAATTCTTTATGAAATATCTTAAAGAATTCTTAAAGATATCTTAAAGTTGTCTTATATGTCAATTTTGGACATTCTGCTCATTGAGATGTAAATTGGTGTATGACACCAATCTAAGTTTGTAAAAGGTAAAGGGAATATTCGGGAGGGTAATTTGCTCGCAAATTGCGAGTTCTTATATTTTTTGAGAGTTATTTAAAATTACAAAAAACCAACAAACAACAGTTTGGTACATTAAAAAAAAAATCTACAAAACTTGCGCTTAATTATCCGCGTTAACTCTTATTAGCCCTGTTATTTATTAATTTATTTTAAAGATTGAAAAAGTTAATTATATTATTGCTTATTGCTTATTTATTATTGGTATGATCGCAATTAAGTTATTTCACTGAGTTTATAGGATTATGGCGCGATAGGATATATGGTTAGACATTAGCTGCGTTTAGCAGAGAAAGCAGCTTTGCAACTGTTGTAAAATTCTTCTATGTAATTGGTTTATCATTTAAATCCATAAGGAATCAAAAGCAAGAACCAATCGTATTAAAGGATTTTACAACAATCGAAAATCTACTTTCTTTGAACGCAGCCATTAATGTATATTATTCGCGATGTTATTACACATTTATGAAGTAATATAGGTAGGAATATATAGGTAGAATATATGAAGATAGATATCCGCAAATAGGTATCCGCGAATAAATGAAAGTATGAGTAGGACAATAAGTATGGACAGTAGGTAGGGTCTGTATAGGTAGAATGATAAAACAGACTATAAGACTGAACACGTCTCATATACACACACACACACACACACACACACACACACACACACACACACACACACACACACACACACACACACACACACACACACATACATACACTTGAGAATTGGAAATTGCTGTATTAAAAATTGAATAAAATTTTAAATTAATTTTAAGTTTTAAACTAAATTTTAAGTTTTATTTAATTATCAAAATCCTGTTCCAATTATCGAATGTAAAAATAAACCAAATTAATTTCAAATTTTATTAAATTTTCAGCTACCCTGAAATTTTTTTGTAAAATTCTGCACATGTAAATTATGCAACGCGTTAATACTTTAATTAATTTTATTGTAATAAATGTATGTACAATAATTAGATACGTAATATAAAATTTATGTAAACTATGTTCAGATGAATGCTGTAATCATACTTATTTTTGTAATTTACACGATTCCCGGGAAAAAATGTTATATGGACATATTTTATATATAAT
>NW_017259378.1:4975-6213 GCF_001594045.1 Atta colombica
GTATTGAATATCTATTTAATACAAATAGCATTTATCTTGTCGTAGTAAACCAAATTGTTGCGTAATTGATGTAAATTATACGAAATCGACGAAATATATAATAACAACAATTTATTGATTTAATAAGTTTGATAAATATTTAAATTAAAAAAATTTTTTTTTATTTAGATGTTATTTTGTTTATCAATAAATCATTAATAATTTTAACTTCTTATTAAAAATTTAATGTTAGAATAATCATCATTTTTTTTCGTATTTAATACAAATTTATTAAATAAGTCATAAATATTAATTCTTACTTGCTTTTCGATATTTACATTTTTAACATTATAAAATTACAAGTATATTTTAGTGAACAATTTATTATATGCAAAGATTTCATGTCGTTGTCTCTCGCGTCAAATAGCCAGTGATTACGTGGTTTGTATCGATGGAAAGTCAAAATTGTTTTCATCATGGTTAGGCATTAGCTGATACGTTCAGCAGAGAAAGCAACTTTGCAACTGTTGTAAGATTTTACAGTATGATTGATTTATACATTTAAATCCATAAGGAATCAAAAGCAAAATCCAATATATCGTATTGATGGATTTTATAACATTTTGCAAAGCTGTTTTTTCTGTTGAACACAGCCATATAACGTATTATATTCGCGATGTTGTGACACATTAATGAAGTAATATAGGTAGGAATACACGAATGGAGAAAAGTGTGAATATGGCACGAATAAATGAAAATACGGGTAGAACAACAAATATGATTAGGGATTAAATTTTCAATTTCATTTATGAAAATTTAGTAACTTTTATTTGTATATGTAGGAGATGCGAAATTAAAATTTCATTCAAGGACCCATTAAAGTATCTCTCCTATGGCATGCTTCTGAGGATTTAGTACAGAGTCGAACCACATCTATTTTCGACGATAGTATTTTATCGATAGTATCAGAAAGTGTTTGTAGTCATATAGTTCCGAAACTGAAAATGGATGTACTAGCGGTAGTGTACGGGTGATTTCGGTAACAAGAAAAAGCCGGCATAGCCTCTCTCAGATTTCTTTCTGTCGACAGAGAGAAACCTGTGATCGATAACGAGTACCTGCAAAATATAATTCGAGCTAGAGTGCAGGTTTTGAAGTGTACAAAACAATACAAATGTACATTATAATATAATACATTATAATATAATATTATAATATAATATTATATACATTATAATATAATATAATATTTACATATA
>NW_017259378.1:6328-40933 GCF_001594045.1 Atta colombica
ATATAACAAATAATATATATTATAATGTTACATGTTATGAATATATTAATTATAATAATGAACAGCCTACATTTTTAATTTATTATAATCAAAAATTATAAATGTCTATTTTATTTAAATAAAAAAATATATAGAATGTTAATATTTATATTCCTTAAAAAATAATAATATAAAACATTATTTTAATAGAAGAAATCTAAAAAAAGTGATAATGGAAAATTATTTATTATAATTTTTAATTACATTTAATTATTGTATTAATTTTATAGAAAAGTATGAGATATTAAAAATAAGATTCATATAGTAAATGTAAAATGTTTTCTCGGAAATTGTTATGATGAGTGATAAGAATAAGTATTTATTCACTCTAGTTTTTAAAAGAAAGAAAGAAAAAAAATTCATATTACTCATCACCACTGTGCAAAAGAATCTGCCCGATATGAAAAAAGGAATAATAAAGAATAGAAATGAAAAGAGGATCGACGGTTATGTATCTTTGCCTTCTCGGCAATTTCGCACAGTTACATTCGAGATTTATGGTCCGATTTCGATTCCATTTTGCGCCGCGGTTTGTTTACTTATTGGCATCCAGAATATGTGCATGGGTTGATGTTGCGTCCAGGTTTGTATCGCTTCGATGCTATCATCCCAGATTTATCTATTGTAGCTATTGAGACGAGACGATGAAATAGAGATGATCATGCGATGCGAAATTCAGATAGTTCCTCATAAATTAACATGAGATTCAAATATTCATGAATATTAACAAATGTTGTAATAGAAATTTGAAAAAACATTCCAAATATATAAGCAAGCTTTATATATTAATCCTTTAATGCATATTTCTTCATAGTTAATTATTATTAATAATACAATAAATTAATTTTTTTAATGAATTTACTGGCATTTTGAATTATTAAAATTGAGCTAAATTATTATCTCTTTTTGTTGTCTTTCTATTGTTAACTAAATAAAATTTTTGATAGTTATATAATTTCTTTGTTATTTCTATTAATAGAACACGAATTGACAGAGTTTGATAGTTTAAATTAAGAGCATTCTATTGCATTAATTATGATGTTACTTTTTCTTCTTTTTCTTCTTCTTCTTCTTGAATTTAATTTACCGTGTGATATCAACCACGATATGCAATATTGTCATATCTTTCACATGAGAATATTTCTATTACTATTATCGTTGCTTCTTAATTACTCCGATCGGCATTAGTATTCATCGCGTGATTAGGCCTATCGAATTATATAGCATTACGGCGATAAAAGATGGAAATCATTTTCAATCCCGTTGTATCACTAGATCGATAGGTCTGAAGCATATTGGCTTTATAAATTCAATATTGCCTGCACTACAAATTGTATTCGCGAGCGAGATGTATTGCTCGCAGAAATTACCTCTGTATCAAGATAAATAATTTTTTCGTATATCTTAACAAAAGTAACACATATATGAATATATAAAATAAAATTCATGATTTTTATGTTTAAAATGATCGATGATCAACGTCTATACCTCCAAATTCTTTATTCTTACCACTTTCATATACTTTTTTAAATCTCGAAGAAGAGTTAAAATGTTTCACTTCTTCTTGACAGTATATTTGAGAGTTAGTAATACTGTATTGGTGGTAAGATAATTATGTGCGAGTGAAACGAGTGAAACGAATGAAACGAATAAAGATTAACGATTAGACACAGATCGTTACATCGACGTATAATATTATCGAAGATGGAAAGGTTGATTAGTTTATTATTATATATCAACATAAAAATTAATAAGACAAATTTTTTTCAGGGTCAATATATATATATATACACACACACACACACACACACACACACACACACATTTAAAAAAATGTATACACATAATATAATACATGTGTACGTGTATGTTGTATACGTATGTATACATATAATCAACATAAGATAAGAGCTATTGAACATCAGCATTCTTAAAGAAAGTTGTTTATACATATGACTACACGTATTGCGTATATAAGAGAATATTAAAGTAATATGTTTGTACATGATAAAGACTCATTGAAATTTTTGATAAGTCTTCTTTATTATCTCCTATCGTAGGATACATTGCTTGACAAATGATTATACAGACGTACAATACCCAGCAAATCGTTCGCTTTGTATTTTACAATTTCGTCGGCCAATACTCCGCACCTTGTTTGCCCTCACAGTTATTTACAGAATATAAGTTTAATTTCAGTATACAATGTGGAATCTGAGAGACGATAGTATGTCCGCCGTGTGTACGCCTATATGTGCCTTTCTGACCATTTTGGTTCCTTACATCTCGAGTATTTATTAAATAATTCATTAAAAAGATTTTTAACACGGTAAAAATTGTGCGTTATTCCTGGCATCATCAGATCTTATCAAGATGGAGATATTAAACTTCGTTCCAGATGTGTATCTTTCAGGAATGCATGATCGTCGGAAAAAATGAGTTTATAAACGAACCTCGGAAAACTTTAACTATGATTAATTCGCGGACACAGCAGGTCGCTATAAGCGTATAGAAAACTTTGTTTTGATCGACGACGCGCGCGAAGTTTACGAAATCAGACATTTATTAAGATTTCCTCTGCTCTTATATAAAGAATTATTGAGATGATTTATGAGCGAAACACGGAAGGGATTAGACTGTCGCATTGTACGTTATTTAGCAAACATCTTATATTTCTCTTTTCCAGAATCTAATAATAGTTTAAAAATTTTAAAACTATTTATTCACTTAAAACTTTTTGTAAATCAGAGATAGCGCTATTAATTTTTAAGAAAACAATTTATTGCAATGTCTTTAGACGAACTCGACTTTACTTTCTGATGTTATATGTATGCTCTATGCAGAAATAAAAACGAAAATCTGTATCTTACACAAAGTCTTCGTACATCCTTAACATAAAGTAAGAATGAATATTCCTTAAGTTCTATCTTTATAATCTCAATTACATGAATAAAATGAATCCAAATCCAGCATGGATATTTCTTGCATATTTGCAACATTTAATTTCCTCTCTCACGTTAACAAAATAAATGAATCGATAGTATAATAATGGAAAATTTCTCAAGTTATTTTTGTTGTTCAATAACAAGATCTATAATAACAAGAGTTTCCCACATTCACGTCTATTACATTCTAGGACAATATTATATTTACAGCTGTGAGCTTCAGTAAAAGCGATCGACAAGCGAGTCATGACGAATACGACTCGAAATAACTGGATTTGACGCGTTATCTAACAATAAATTCTAATATAATGTTATCGTACAATGACATATTAATGCTATGTACAAGTAATAATGTCATAATGTCATCAGTATATATTGATATACTTGGTTTGTGAACAAAGGCTTAAAGATTCGATTAAATTATGCATTATTTCATTAAAAAATATCATAATTATAAAGGCGTAAATAAAATATTCATTTCAATATTTACTTTAAATATTCACTACATATTGGCGTAACAGTTCGTAATAAGTAATTATAAGTTTGTTGTAATGAGATGGGACGAAAATATAAATCAGAGATACACTTGATTGGACTTAATATCAATTTGTGCTAAAATATTACATTACTGAGACACGGCACACTTTTGTATAAGACTATAGAAGGACGGTAGAAGCAAATCTCGTTACTTCATTAATTATAGAAGTTGAATTGTCGTCAGAATATTGTTGCAACTTAGATATTTATAAATGAGATTTCACTTCTGGGATATCTCTTCGAGATTTCCTCTCTTACAATTTCTCTTCCGACGTTTCGTTTCAGCAGTAACGCTAATGATTTCTTCAGATAGCAAACACTTATTTACTTAATGTTTGCCTTAAATCGAAATATATAAATAATTATTTTATTCTAATGAAGAAATAACATTGAATAACTTGTCACTCGAAAGATATCCGAATTATGGAGGAGAATAAAAAAAAACAAGAAGAAAAATGAATAAATTACAAATAAGCACACTGATCAAATATTGCTAACTTTGTGCGAAGTGAGTTTGCTGTAATTTAGTAGCACTTTACTCAGATCCTTTGAAATGACAGTAGCCAGAAGTAGCAAGAACACTAATTGCTCTCGGTAGAAGCGCAATTGAGTATCAAGAGACATAGATTTGACTTTCCGAAGTTTTCGAAAACTCGACGAGCTCACAGGCTGATTCGCGCGTAGAATGAATACGTAAGGCGACAGCAGAAAACCATTAATTCCATTAAGTCGATTGTTGGAAGGTCGGACTAGCTTTGCTTTTCTTCGCTCTTTTTTTTTCCCAAGGTTGAAACGCACCAATGAGGCTGAATCCCGTGGAGTTTGACTTTCATTGGATATTTCTCGTGCAAAATTGTCGCGCTAAAGTTTCGTGTCGACCATCGAGAGCTTTGAACTCGGTTATATTTCCCTGGAGTACGACAGAGGAAACCGGAACGTAAGGGCGAAAGATGAGGAACTACATAGGAAAGAAAATCCTGTGAAAGGAGAGAAGCCGGTCTGGACTTTTGCCGCGTTGGGACCTCGTTCTAGACTCATAGACAGCGTTATATATATGGATGTAAAAAATTACTAACCACAATCTGCTATATATTTTCTAATGAGATAATTATGCTAATCAAGGAAAATAAAGTTTCTTTTTTCTTGTGAGATAATGCACTCTCATTTCATAATCTGTTAGAAAATTATAAATCAAAAAGAAATAATATTGAAAAAATAAAAGAATCGAAATGATAGTCATACTTCTATTCTTATTCTTATTGAAAATAATATAATAATTGAAACAGTATAGAATATTATATATTATCAAAATCGTACTGAAAACTAGATAATTAATAATATCAATTTTAAACATTTTAAAAGATGCAAGATTGCGCATGTTTTTTTTTAAATTTTCTTCATTTCAAATAATAAAATGATGACACGATACAATATATATATGTTTTCTTGCTGTAGCCAAATTCGCTTACATTTAACGAATTCAATATTCGCAGTGAAAAGTTACGTCAAACTTTAATTCGCTTCACAAGTTCACCTCGTAAATGAGTTTATTATCTCGAGAAGAAACTTCGAAAGAATTAAAAGATCTAAAATAGCACGACTAAAAGAAAACTGTAAGTCCTAAGTACCATACAAGAATATCGATTAATACAACTTTAATCAAAGCGTTACGCAAAATATCAATCGCGTGATATCGTTCTCTTTTTTTTTTTCAAAGTACCCTATTTTTAATCAAGAAATGCAGCGGCCAACTTTTAAGCATTTCTTTCGGCATTCGCAATCGTGACACGCCGACGGTTATTGCACGTTTCCTCGCGTACACGGGGACGTATATGGAAAGTTGTAAATAGATTCTCGCAACAAATCGCCGTAGCGCCAGCTTGGAGCAAGCGCCCGACTCGAACTCGAGTGTGAGGAAGTTTGTACGGGCGGGTTGGATCGATGGCTGGATGGCCTGGTACGAGCACCAAAGTAAAGTTTGTCTTGGCTGCCGGCCACGACCCTCCATCGAATCACCGACGGAGTGATAACGATAACTCTAGCAACTGCTCAAGCCAGTATCGATTGTCATTAGACACCGTACGAAATTCTCTCGCCTGCAAGCTGCACGGCGGGGCTCTACAGCCTTCTCAGCGATTCACTCGGCGCTTTTAATATCGAGCGTACGATTGCTCGTAAGTGAAGAGACGGCCGACAAAATCCCTTACACTGTATGATATGTTACAGGAAACAGAAGAAGGGACACTTTTTAAATCGCTCTGGAACCATTTCATTCCTCTGTATCGTGCGTGATTTCACATCAGTTTGACGCAGTTTTCACATCATACTCGCAAAAAAAATTTATCTAATATAAAAAAAAATACAAGTTAAATTTAACATATATTTTATTCTATCTTTATATTAGATTTTAAATTATATAATCTATATCCGCGTAAGGATATGTAAAGAATATTTATAATGTGGCAACATAGATGTGACATGCTCATAATATTAATCGCCATGCACACAGATCGCCCCATACGCAGCGAAAATAATCATTTACTGTTAATTCACAGTTATGCTTTGTTTACGCATTTTTTTCGTAGACTATTCGAGTATCAATATGAAAGAACAGGGATAGTCGTCCTAAACGCAATATCCTTAGGGATTAATGCCTATCCGTAAATACCTTAGTTATTGTTCTTGAGCACAGAATTTGATTTCATTCATTCATTAGATTCTAGCGTCCAGCCAGATGGCAGTATAACAAATAACACATTACTAATTATTATTACAATATTACAAGATTTGCTACAATTATCGCTGAACAAATGATCATTTCTTCTAACTCGCCGAGTTAACATTACAATTAAAATATTCCGTAGATTTTATTTGTATATTTGAACAATCAATATCTTTAAATAATTCCTTTATTCCATTGAATGCTACATTCCATTAATTGTTCCTACCATTCTCCGGAAATGTAATCTTTGTTCAACGACAATCGGATTGCTATCTTCGCAGCTTTCTGTACGGCAGTGTGATTGAAATTACAGGTAGAATTGCAAGGACATAGGAAAAGTGACAGATCGATTAATAAACTGGTACGCGCGCAAGTAACCGCGTATGTGTATACCTTTCCTATCAGACACAATCTGTCTGAGCTAGACGCAAGGATCGATAGCTTAATTATATTACAGATAAGAACGCGTTTACTTTGTGAACGCTTAAATACGGAAATATAAAAAATTCTTACATGTCCCTATCTAAGTAGGCGTGTAGAAACATTAAGTCGATCTCCGTTCGCAAGCCAGAACGTCCTCGAAATCTCATTGAATATTAAATAGGTGAGCTACGCTCAAATCCGTGGGAACATCTAGACCGATTTCGTTCACAATCAAAAGATTTCACTCCGTGCTTAAAAAATCAATATCAAGCATGAACTCAATCTCATTATCAGAAAAAAAAACATGAAATTAATTAAAAAAAAAAAACTTTTGATTTTGAAAGTTTTCACTTGAATTATGATGTTATTATTCGAAAAATATATTTATTCAAAGGTCATTGCTAGCTCTGTTATTTGATCATGAGTTAGACTTTCGCAAAAATAGATCGTAAAACGAATGATAAAAGTACTTCCGCAACACAATATGTATATCGATTTTTGAGGAAAAATCTAATTTAAAATCTTTAAAATTTACGTTTAGAGATTCATATGTGCATATTCGATCTTCTCTATTTATGTTGAAATATTTTCAGAATTTTATCTTAGTATCTCGTTTTTGTATAAAGTACCTAAAGCATTCTTTAAGACATTGTTTTTTTAAGTTATTTATATTGAAGAAATATCAATTTTTCAGACGATTCCACAGTTTCTTAGGAAACAGCAGCGGTATACGTGACGCGAATAAAGAAAATAGGGAAATAAAAGAGGAGTTTCAACATTCCCGCGCACGAACAGCATACCAGTCGCGAATGAAATGCACTATTGCCCCTTGGGAAATTATTTTATGCTGGTCATTTGCTCTATTCATTTTATCGACGACGTAAATGTAATTTCCTATCGTTAATGTCGGTACGCAAATGTTTGAATCGTAATGGCTAATTACTCATAGCTTCAATTCCTGTGGAATTTTGTACTCTTCGTGATTTCTTCAATTAATTCGTATTACTTTAAAATACACGACGCAAAGTGACTGCACTTACGAGCAGCAATTTTAAATGGCATGTCTGTATCTTGAAACTACTATCTTTAATTTGTATCCTTAGCGATAAAATCAGCGTAAAGTAAACTTCGGCAAAATCATTTGCATTTTATCTTTTTGATATATCCTTTTGTGAAAGTAACTTCATACTATTTTAGGAATATCTAGCAAATATTTATTAAAGACACTTCAAAATTAACATAACAATGTCTAATAAAAGTTCAAGAAATTTCTACATTTGAATTTCTCCTTTGCCTATCTTGGTTGTCTATTACTTAAAACTTATGTAAGATACTGTATCAAAAACATGATATATAATTATAAAGATACTTTAAAAATTAAAATCATTTATATAGAAGTAGAAAATTTCAATATTATATCACGCTATTACTATTTTGTTTCAGTTACGATCGTGATATAAATTTCGAGATGAAAGAAATAATAATAATAAAATGATTGGAACAAAAAAATTAAATTATTGAATTTCTATTTTTATTAATTTATGTATTATTCTTATTATATATAAGCGAAAATGAAATCTATTTTATATTGATTTCAAGGAGGACGTCCTATTTGCATCAACGGTTTAAGCACTTATCATTTTTGAATTTTTCGAATGTGTTCCAGATAACGCTCTGCATATTCATTAGTATTACTAATTAGTATCACTAATGGAAACGTATTAATGATTCTATCATTAATCGTTGAATTTAGACATGTAAAATAGTACAATATATTAAGATAGTGTAAAAACATTATATACAATTGTTTATCACATCGTAAAAGAAAGATATTAATAGACAACTTCAGTAACGAAAGTATATAATAATTAAATTTTAAAAATTCATATGTTTGAAAAATTTTATAACACTATATTTATACTTCTAATAAAAAAAAACAAAAATATAAATTTTGAGCACCATTACTTTCATGACTTTATTAAAGTCATTAGTGGGTCTTAACTATGAATTCAACGTTAATAATAGATCCAACAAAAACGTTTTTGTCGCGATCTGACAACACGCATTTTTTTTTAGCATATATAACATGTTATATATACCTATTCATTTGGATTACGAGCCATAAAAACACTGCTAGGTAATCTCCAATTGATTGAACCTGGCCGCCAGACTGTCATTCTCCGGAAATCCGCGTCTAAGTTTCACATTTCCGTATTTTCCTCGGCCTCTTCGTCGACCTTGGGTAACATATAGACAGCAGAGATCGGTGGGACATGATCCTCAAGCTTCAGGATCGGTTTGCAATCTCTAGTAACGTCTACCTGATTGAAGGTGTCTTTTAGGATGTTGATCTCATTCTCGTGCGCGAATATATTGGTAGGTGGTTCCGTGCCACATATATTGTTCTCGTCGGTGCCGTTCCTGTGGCACAGATTGCCCGACGGAAATTGTCACGAAGTCAGAGCGAACGGATCCGTCGACAGCTCATCTACAGACGAGCTTGGCTTCACCGGCTCCGGCTTGTCTGTTTGGTGACTCAGCCGATGGACAATTTCGTCGTGGAGGATGTTGAAGCACATCGCCGTCAGGGCCATTCCTGACATTATATAGCAGGAGCAAAACCAGACTGTCACGTTTCTCGAGTCGGCGAGGGTGTGGCGAGGATAAGAACCGGGCACCATGTCGCCGAAGCCGATAGTGCTCAGGCTCATGAAGCAGAAATAGCTTGCATCTAAATGTGGAAGAAGCGCTAGCCGTTAGCTTTTAGAGAGTATAAACTTTATATATATATGTACATATATCATGTTTACATATACTGCACTATATGTAATACGTCGCAGAATTTATGCCAATCTGATACGGATACAGAAAAACGATCACGTTAATTTTTTTTTTTTTAAACGCTTTGAGGCTCATCAATATGCATTTATATTAAAAACTACTGAAATTCACGTTGATATAGATAACGCAACACTGAACACAATTTATAAAGTTTTTTTTTCTAACATGAGCGGAACTTACCTATGAATGACCAACCATCCAATTTATGCAGAGTGAATGCTCCGGCAATGATGTAGCACAACATCGCGCCAAGGCAGATACTGATTGGTGCGAGTATGGTAACATTTGGTCTGTCACCGGAACCAAGACTCGAAACTTCGTCTTTCGGGCTGGCTTTAATTTCCACGGTGCTAGTGAACGTCGATGCATTCGCGCGAACGTAAAAGGGCTCCTGCAGCTGTAACTGTTGCTGCTGCTGCTGTGCCAGCTCCTCCTGCTGTCGCTTTTTTCTCATCCGTCGCTCTTTCTCCTATATATGAGAAAATATCCGAAAATGGAAAATCCGTTCATATCTGCATGTCAACACATGTGAATGACCATTCTACATGTGTACCAATTACAATGCGTCGCAACACTTTCGAGTGAACGCCAACATCGTTTACACTCTTGTGTTTCGAGTGCTGGGGATTTCGAAGGCTGATCCAATTTTATTTGAATAGCGCTCTAACAATAACCAATCAATGGTACGGCAGCGATTAATCCTTATCGATCGTCAACAGGACACGCGTATCCTGCCGACATAGGAGATGCATGTGTCGAATCGGTGCGACATATGCATTTCCCATCACGTATATCCAGTTTATCTAAAGAGAGGAAGACCGTATCACTGACGTTCGCGATTAAATTTTTTATCATCTAACGATGAAAAATTTTCAACGAAGCACGCCATTGCTAACCTGCATCCGCCTCTCATCATAACAACAATAGCCGCAATTCGAGCAGAGGCAGCAACAAAGAGCTCGTGTAAAAACGCCCCTGGCGCATCTCGACAAGAGACCTCCCGCACTAGACAGGTAGACCAAGGTTAAGGGTATCCCAAGACTGGCGTAACCCATTGTAGCAACTTTGCCCCAAGTAGATTTCGGCGCAATACTTCCGCAACCTGTGAACACAGAATAGAAAAGAAATTTAAATTTATTAAGACGTTCGAAATTGATATGATATAATCGGTACAGAAAGTACATTGCAATGGTCATTTGTAGCGGTATTTAATTTCTTTTATGAAGAAAGTTCTAGCATACGATACCATAGCGATATTACAATGGAAAAGAACAGCGACAAACTCCGCAGTAGTTAATTTCTCGCAATGTTAGCTTGCTGGATACTTAAAGGATAATATCCGCGGTGGTTTACTCACGCTAATTAACCGCTGCGGTAATAAGAACTTTGTGTAATGTGGGATCATGAGTAAATTGATTTGTGTAAATGTGTGCACATATGTATGATATGTGTATGTGCGAATAAGCGTCTAAGGTGAGCTTATATATAATATGGAAAATATTCCCTTTTTAGTGATTATTTCTGTTAGCGGGTTTAAAATCTTGAATAAAAAATAAAATTTATTATCGGTGATTTTGCTCAAAAGTAATTCTGTTGTACAAGATTTCTTATTATAATTCATATCCCGAATCAAAATTTGATTACAAGTTTTACAAAATCAATATCCGGGTCAACGTGAAATCCACGCTCAGAAAGTTGGAACATAAAGCGTTTATAAAAATTTGTAGAATTTCTTCGGTATCGTAAAAGCTTAAGTTTCGGCAAACGTCGATCAATCGTAATCTCCAAAAGCGATTCTCGCAATCGAGCAGTGGAATTTATAGTACGGCAGAAGCGTCCAATCGGGTTGCTATCCATGAATAAAAATATCTACGGTAAAAAAAAAAACCTAACTAGAGTTTTTCTTCAATTTCACAAAACAATCAAAAGCGTTATTTGATCAAGATACGAAGCTTAATAAATTTTGACCCGTATCGCTGTGATGCAGGAAAAGAGACAAGCTACATGAAAAAACTATTTTTCTTGTTGCTGATTTATAATGTAAAATTTATCTGATGACAGTTAATCATTATCTTGACAAGTTTGTAAGAGTAAACAGCATTATTTATACAATATATTGCCAGAGAGGAATGTCAATATTGTTGACATCTAGAATTATCTCAGTTATTTTGTCATAAAATTTTTTATGATACTACTGATTGAAAATGTTTCACAAAATAAATTATTAAAACGGATGATGACTTTCTGTCATAAAAAATATTGACTCTCATGAAAATATATATATATATTATAGTTCAATACATTTAGTATACCACGTGTATGTGTGCGATAATAAATATCTATTCATATCTTTTAGTAAAATGCGATTGCTAAAAGAGGTGTACCATTTCAGAGTCATAAGACTTCATATATTTTCCAAATATTTTTCTCATAAAATATTTTTTATTGTATAAGAGTAAACAATGTCACTTATATGACAGCATAATGTGCGCATATCACCAAATACTTTTGATAAAATATTAACGTTCGTATGTTCTAAGTTGTTTACATCGATTAATTTTACTATCATGACGCAAAAGTTTTTGCGAAAGCAGAACAGCAGCAGCAGCACCAGCAGTAGCTTTGAAACTCTATTTTACATACAATCCTGATTATACACGATCCTTATTTTTCAAACAGAATAATACGTTAAGTATTGTGGAGCTATTTTATCGCCGACAAACAGCATCATTAATCTCCGCAGAATAAATAGAAGCTCATTCTTCCGTGAAAATGCAAGAAAAACGATACCTTTCCAAAAACGCGTGAGCTTTTAGCTCTCTCGCGGAGCTGCCGTATTTGCGCATCGTTCAATCCCAATCCCGACAGGTCGACCTTACGGACGAGCGATGGAAACAATATAGAAGTGCAATATGCAGTTGTGCGCGCGTTTCGCAAGTCAATCCAAAAAAATTACGTATACACGAGAATAAAAGGGACAGCAATAGAAAGAGAGTGGAAGAGAGCTGTTACAGTGCGCGAAAGTCCTGAAAAAGCGCTCGGCCGAGATGCGGCGCGAATCGATTGCTCGATGCCGCTTAAGATAATGGATCACCTATCGGAATTGCCCCTGGTACGTATATGATAGTGGCAGCCGGCTGCATCGTCGATGGAATTGCAGCCACGGAAACTCCGCGAACCATCCAGCGAAGGCCTATTCGTCATTGTCCTGCCACCTTATCGTTCACGACAGTGTGACCCTTTCGGTCGCACGTTATCTGTTGTCATTTATTAGGGGACATAGTAGATTGTCAGCTTCGGTTTTATTGGCCAGTCGAGTAAAAATATACCGTGCTCAATCAGAGGAGAACAGCAGTGAGCTTTGTCGCGCGTAGCTACCAGAGTATCTCGTTTCAAACTGTATGTCTAGAAAAGATATGAAATGACTTAGAACTTGTAAATAAGACTATAAGGTGTCGCACATTAAATATTGCATTTATATGAGCGTTATTTACGTTATCTTATACGTTTTCATGATTACAATAACTTCTGTAAGGATGATTATTAATTTGGATATATTAGTTAATCAATTATTGCGATAATAAGAACTTTATGTAATGTTACATTAAAAAATTGATTTACGCGAATATTCATGTGTGTACATGCGTAAATATCTGAGAAAAATTTGCTCAAAGGATGATGTAAAAACTAGTTCTCTCTGGTCTTAAAATCATTTTTATTATTTTTAATAAAAAGAATGTTTAGTACGACAGCTCTCGCATAAAATCAAAGCACGAGGAAGAAATCTCTTCGAAAAGATATTGAAAACAATCCGTGAGATAACAATGAAACCAATGAAATTTTGATGCATCAATGACAATGCCGCAAAACCTGATTTTTGATGAGCGAATTTTTCAAACAAAGCTGATCCAATGTTTTCGTATTTTTCCAGCATTCATATTTATTCTGTGTATATTTCCCGACATGAAATATTTATATTGTTTCTCATGCAATCATACAGTGATCAATTTTTAATCTATTGAAAGATCGAATTGATACATTTTTTTATATGTAATACAACATCAGAGTCAACGTATGATTTGCGGATAAAAAATATGCGGCTCCTAATCGTGTGTTGTTTAATAATTAAATACCATCTGCCACGATGTATTGCTAGTTTTGAAAAGTTTATATTTTGTTATAACCAAATCGAATCGACAATCCGAGGATTAAATTCTGCGATAGAAATTCAATAGTAGCATAATCTCTTTGTAATATAAAAGTAATATAACATCTGGGTCGTTTAAAGATGATATCAAGAATAATAAATCAAATAACCGTATCTCATTTCGATGCAACAGCTCAGACCAACCAAATCGAAGGAACTAGTGGAAGGGGAATACCGACGTATGGAACAATAAAATTTAATTATCAGTTAGCAATAACATGCGCCTGTTAAGCTTATTCATTCTCAGCCGGTGGTCGCGTATATGCATCTACATAATTCTAACCACGTCAATTCGATTGTTATGCCATATAAAGGCACCGCCCTCGTTAAAACTTATCTCAGTCTTCGTGATGCGCTGCAAGCATGATTTTAAAATCTAACGAAATATTGTGTAACGTGAAACGTTTTACACGTTAAACAACAATCGAATATTTTATACAATTCCATTTGATCTGATTTGGCCATCATTTTTAAAATGATAGTGAACAATGTAATAACTATTATTTTTATCGTAACAACTGGAACAGCATTCGTGCGATGTGCATTTTCAGCAGTAAGTTTATTATTGTCGACATAGATTTTTAACATTTTAACAAAAATATTATAATACTAGAAATAATATAATACTAGATAATAATATAATACTAGAAACAATATAGCGATTATTTTTTAGATACGAATATATTATAATTTCGATAATCTGTATAAATAACTAAAGCAGAAAAAATTGTTAAAATTTGTTAAATTTTAAAAACGAATTATCTACTATATTTTATTAGGTATTTTATTAATATTTTATTAGGTAAAATGTAGTAATAATAATAATGTGACTTCTTTCATTTTCAGGGCAAACACGGTACCAAATTAAAAAAAGAAGTAAGTGAAAATATAAGTCTTTTTCAAAATTATATAATAATCTTAAAATAGGATAATAACAAAATTATATACATGAATTTTATTGTATATCGTAATTTAGTATAACGATAAAAGATGTTTTTGATTGAAGGCAATTGAGTACAAACCAAGTAATGATGTTCTACTACATTCTCTTTCGGACTTCGGCGTCGTACGAAGATCATTGAATCCGATGACATTATTCGGACAATATAGCTATGAATATCAATTAATAAGTGATCAAAATGTTTCAAATGGCAAAACTAAAAAGAATGCAGTAATAGAGAATTTAAAACTATCAGTGACGTTCCGTGATAATATACTTTATATCTTCTCGTACTTGCTTTACGGCCGTGAAAACAATTTGACGGAAGAACAACATACATCCTTGGAAACGCTTTATCAATTCCTCAAGAAGAAAATGGTTTATATGTACAATTTATTACCTATTTTACCTAAATTGGACATCACAGATAAAAATCAACAGACAAGAATCGTATTGTTATCGCTGATAAAAAATCTACCATTTTACATTCAATGTACGGCTAAATATTTAGCCAATGAAATAGAATGGAACAGAATTGATTTAAATACTTTACTAAAATCAACAAAATCTGAGACATTTGATTATCTTGCCGACATTGATTTAAACACGCTGTCAACAAATAGAATTAGAAACGAAGAAATGATAGGATACGATGAAAATTCAAATATCACCCAGAAAGCTCTTGGTCCAGTATTTGTCAAACTTATTTATAATTTACAAACAAAAAAGCTATCTTTATCGCAAGAACTATTCGGTTTGATACTGATAAACTTACCAAACCTTAGCGAGGATCCCGTACTGGAAGAAAACGTCAGATATCTGTATGATCTAACAAGAAATAATATCATCGATAGTAATGATTGGGATTCAATCAGGAAAAATTCCATTGACAATGATGCTTATACACTTGTTTTTTCTATCTTAACCAAAATTCTTAATTCAAACGTACAAATGGTCGTAAAGGATTCTACGTCTTACGTATATCATCACTTGAAGATTATAACGATTCCAACTTATCTTGATTCCAACTTAAAATATATGCATCATTTGCTGGAAAAAGATATAGATATAGGATTGCTGCTTTCTGCCGTTATTCCTCAAGAATTTGATGAAGATACAATTCGTATGAAAGATCGTTTACTAACGTACTTCATACGCAATTACAGAAACGAAGATATAACTAAAATTCTTAAGGGATTCAACAAATTTGCCTACAACGATCCGTTAGATCTTCTATTGGCATTTCTAACAAGACTTATAAATCGCGTTCTAAGCTCTCCAAATACTAATTCAGTACAACAATTGGCTTCAGCTTTGCTATCAGCTATATTCATGAAAAAGTATTCTAGAATTTTCACACCGTTTGTGTCACCCGAAATTGATGTATTGATACTTTTAGAATCTGTGCAGATCTCTGACGTGGATCAAGTACTTCAGTCAACAGTAGATTCCATAAAACTTGAGTTAATTTCAAAGCCAAAATTATCTGTACTTTTGAGTACCTTAATACCAACAGAAAAAGAGAAGTGTGAAACACCAAAACAGTGTTTGGTGAATACATTCCAGCAAGTATCAAAATTACAAAATAATATATCCTTGACTTTAACGACAAAAATTCAAAACATAGCGTATATTCTGAAAACAACTTCACAGCCTCAGCAACTAAAAGAAAGCCGTACTATACAATATTCCATAAAACCAGTAGATGTAAATCTCTATCTAAATCGGGATCGGAAGAATCCAATCGCAGTGACAATAAAGACAGATAATATGTATACAAATAATGTACCTTCAGGTAGCATCAACGGAGTTTCGTACGTATGGAACTTAGATAAATATGTTGATAAAACTGGTCCCGCTGTACAAAATGAATTGCAAGTTGAAACTGTAGGATGGGAAACAGGAATTGCTACAGAAATCGATTTTACAGAACCAAAGATGGTATCGCCAATGATAGATCAAATGCATATCACAGAGATAAAAATCCCCAAACTAAAAGTCACCCTGTCAAAAGTCAACCAGCCAAAATTCACCCAAAAACACATCACTGAACATGAACCTAGAGAACGTATATCGAATCGACCATTAACTTTGAAACCTTCGTTAACATTAATATCTGATGTTCCTTCTTTGGGAACTTATTATCCGACGCAGAAACCACGAAAAATGCAGCCGCGATACTCAACATTTATACCGACCGATCGTGTTGTTGATGATAGTAATATAATAGAGGAATATATAAATATTCCGTCTTCAAAAATAATTTACGGTAAAAAAAAATCACCGAATACAAGTAAAGAAAGTGAAGATCAAACTTCTTTATCGGAAGAAATAACTAAAGAAGAAATAACTAAAGAAGTCACAACGAAGAAATCTACTAAAACTAAACCAAGGGTAATTAAACATATTAAATCACAATTATTAGACAGCATTGAAAAAAAAGTGCATTCTGAGAACGTCGTATCAAGTGCGATAGTATTACCTCCGTCTATAGAAACTGATCAGCCTCTTAGAGTATACCTATTTAATAGTAACGTCCCAATTGCAACGACGAGTGATGATTATAACACAATGGAACCTGAAGTCGTTTTACCAGATATCAAGGAACTTCTAAAACCGCCGGATATAGATAAGTTCATGCAAAGTAGTGATTCACCAATAGTAACTCAAGTGTTACAACCATTATCTATTATATTTGGTAAAAATTATATTAAGAAAATCCTGAAGAATGTGAATATAAAACATTATCCCACAAATATTGCATTATTGTCAGCAATACTTAAAGAAGCTATAACTTATCCGGAAGTAACACAGAATTCGCAATTGACAAACGTAATTAATCAATACATTGTCAGTATAGAATATGTGAGTCCAACGATATTATTACCCGTCATAGTTTCGTCAAAGAAGTTGCTATCAGATATTATATATTCTACGTTTAACCCAGATGACTTAACCCAAGGTACAATTAGCGAAAATCCACCTGATGAATCATTACCTGACAGTATCACTGTACCTCTCGTCAATCCTAAAATATTGTTGGAATCTATAAATCCATCTAATCCTTACGTTGATCTGCTGCCTACTTTGGAAAAAGGAGATATACTTGCGAAAACAATACAACCTATCAGAATGATTTTCACATTTAAAAAAATTGCGGAAATACTTGGACCAGATTTTCAACCATTGGTGTATCCAAATAAAATTACACTTCTGATAACGCTCTTGCACAAGCTACAGAAAAGTAAAATAATTCAAGCAAATGTAAAACTGAAATCCGCAATTGATTCTTATTTACAAGCTTTTGAACTACCATCGATAAGCATTCAAGTATCTGAAGATCGTTTCGTGAACATGAAATCTGAAACTACAGGTCAGTGGTTACCTGAACTAACGAGTTTGATTTCTGCTCTTCCAACACCTGAGACCGATACTGAAACGACAATGATGGAAGAGATAGAGCAATATCTCGATGATCCAACTCTTTTGGAAAAATTAAATATAGCTAAACCACCAGTAACCATGTCTCGCGGAGAACTATTGCATAAAATTATTCGTATTTCATTGTCCGGTACAATAAATATCGATAAAAGTGTTCTGAAAGCATTTAGGTATTACAAGGACAAAGTAGAATTCATCGATTTGGGTGCTCTGCCCATCATGTGGATGTGGGTCGAAACGTACGTATTTAAGGCTGAAGTACAAGTAGGAGACATGATTCAGAAGACGGTGAACTTCGATCAATTGTCATATAAAGAAAAATTAGCGTATAATGATGTAATAACATATCTAGCTCAAAATCCTAATCTTCTTCAAGACAACGAGGACTTTGATTTTGAAAAATATAAGACACAAGGGAAATTTGTTAAGGGTTTATTCACATATTTGCTGATGAAATCAGAGATCAATAATAAGATTAAAAAGAACATTAAAATGATACTTTCACACGTGACGGAGATTGGGGCAGGCGCAGTCGCGATGCCAAATTTATTTGGATTTTAAAAGATTAGATATATTAATTAAAATCTAATTCACTAATTGAAGGGCTCTAATCAAAGCAATTTGATCTGAATTTAAAAGAAATAGGAAATAAATATAGATATGTCTCACAAAACAAGTGTGTGTTTCATAATAAAGAACTCGAAGTATTCTTTATAATAAACAATTTACTACATTATTGTAATATTGGCTCATAGAGCCAATATTTAATATTACATATTGTGCATGCAAAATCGATTATATAATTTAAGATTATAAAAAATGACACATGTAACTGTCTGTTTAGCGTAATTTGTAAAAGAAAGAAAAAAATAGAAATAGAGAGAAATTCTGAGAACTTTATATCTATTTGTTAAGTTAAATAAAAAGACTTATAGTAATTTTGTATTAAATTATCATCACAGTTAGATCTCCTTTATTGATAAAATTGATAAAGAATTTTCCATAAGTTTCAAATCGATAGTCTTCCAATAAGTGACAATCATTCGTAAATTCTCGTTACGTGGCAACCTAGAACACTCGAAAGTTTATGCACATTAGGAAGATATTCAAAACATTTCCCTTAGTCGAATTTCTACTTCCTTTCAATCCTTGCAATTACAGATATAAATACACATATATATAAAAAATTAATTCTTTCTTAATTCTTTCTTATTTACAATTCTAATTTATGAATACAATAACTTATGTTATAACTATAATTATATTTAATTAATTTACGTTGAAATACACGAATTCACATAATGAATAGAAAATTCGAATAATACTTAATGTAATTTCAATCAATAGTGTTCCAAGAACCTAAATCAGTATTGTATCTGTCGAGATAATTTGTGGCCAAGACTTTAATATAGCGTAGATACTTGCAACAAGTAAAGTTCGCAGTCGGCAGTATGCGGCGTCGCTACGTCTTCATAATGTATTCTAAGTAGCCATAACAGTTCGGCAAGTAAAATGAGTTGCGTAAGAGAAAGCGATTGGCGAAACTTCAACTCTATTCGCATTTGTTCGTTAATTGCTTTATCCGAGAACTTCGACTGCCGTCTAGAAGCATATTGTAATAACGTAAGCATCTTAAAGCACTGCGGTATGATAAAAAATGAAATCTCATTAACATAAATAATTATAAAAGTTATAGAATTAACTGATACCGCGCATATTTTATTGAATATCTGATTTCTTTTTCTACTGCCTTCAATCTTTAATTCGCAGTTTCAGAGTATTACGAACGTTATTATTTTTTACAGTCTAATGAAATCTCTGCACATCGCATTATGCATTCAAAAATGGACGAAATAAAAGCGCATACAATTTTTTAAAAATAAATAGATACGCGGGTCGATGTAACGAGGTGGCTTCGTCGCAATAAAAATGGAACAGACACGTGACACGCGAAGCGGAACGAAACGAGAAACGGAAGCGACGGAGGGATTATTTATTTTGCACGGCGACCGCAATCCGCGGGGATATTTTCCGCGAGACGCCCGGCCAAACTGTCTGGAAAACGAGGAAAAATTACATCGGTGAAAAATAATAAAGTGCGATCTAGCTACAGTCGTAGGCTGTAAGCGGTATGTATGTACCTGTTCCAAGAAACAGCGATGGTGATAGAAACAATTGATAATTGAAAATAGCATCAATGCCGCGATAAACATGAGATAGATAAGAAGAAGATTGATATCATTCATGGATGATTTAAATACCTACGTAAATAATAAAAGAAGTTGTAAAATTAATTAATAGATATGATAAACAGCGCGCGTTATATAGAATATCTAATTTCTTTTTCTATTGCTTTAATTCCCAGTTTTGGAATATTATGAACATTATTATTTTTACATTTATATAAATCGTTTAAATAACTATATATGTGTCTTGACTTTTTACATTTTATGTACATTACAAATTATTGGAGAAATACGAACGTTCTACATGAGTATCATTGAAACTTATTGCTTTTCATCACGTGGTACTTCGGTCACATCAGAACTTTTGTTGGCGAAGACAACTTAAATTGAAGCGAATATCTCGGATATTGTTGTTCTTATCGCGCAAAAAGAACAGTAATTCCAAACTCGCAATTGCTACCAACTAGCTTGCCAGCGTCTGTGTCAACGTCACGAATCCGAAAACTCTAACCGTCGTAAACATCCTAAAACGGAGATATTTCGTCGAGCAATTCTGTTCACGCCAACTTATCGCGTAACACCGTTTCACCTGTTTAATTTAGCGCCCGAAATAATTTACATACGGCAGGACGAGGGATGGGCTACGCTCGCGCAATAACATCTCGAAGATGAGCCGTATGCTGCGCTAGGCGGATGCATCGTACGTGCAGACGTGTATTCCGGGGAGGGTTCACACACCCATCCTCTGACGGTACGTCTCCGTGCCCGACGTTCCTGCTAGAGAGTTCCTGGGATCCGACATAACCCCTGAGGTCGTAACGGTAAGTCTCTCGGCGTGAGGACCCGAAATTAATAACGCGACCTGGCGCAAATACGGCGCACATAATTAAAGCGATATTACGATCTGAAGCAGCCGCAGTATCGTCTACCGGTTGCCTGCGTCGAAGATGTTATTTAGCCCCTCTCCGAATTTGGGTGTTGAAAGCACAGGTATTATGTTCTGATTCGCAACTTGCTCGCGGCTCATTAAGAACTTAATTAGGCGGTAAGACAATAGAAATCAGTGATTGTAAATAATAAACCAGTGGACCATTTACGCAAAAAAAAGAGAATTAAATTGGAATAAGACATGGTTAAAAAATATCATTAAGATATCAGCAAAATAATTTATTAATCTGTTAAAGAAAATGAGACATAATGTTTTAATCATGCTTCTCTGATAACAAAATGCAGTCGTTTTAAACATAAAGAGAAGCTATAGGAAGTATCTCAAGACATATAGGACGTGCGTGACAGTAATCGCAAAGACGACAGACTTGGTAAGAGTTTGCTAGAGTAGGTCAGGATACGAACGGTATGTTTAGAATGAATGAGACAAGAAGAAAAAAATAACTGTAAAAGAAACAAGAAAAACATTAAAGGATAGAAGTATTAAGAAAGAGAAAGGAAGCAATGGCTCTCAAGTTTTATCTTTCGGAATCTTTTTTTTTACTAGCAGAGAGGTTTCAAAGTTTTACAAAATGCAAGTGAAAGTTCATATATTCATATTCTTTTTAAGAGTCACTTTTTAAAGCAAACGAGATACATATTCAAGCTAAATAAAAATTACGGAAAAATTCCGACGTCATTTAATCTTTTTTTGTGTTTTTATTAAAACACGAGAATTTCATCTCATAAAAGATATCTAAATAATCTAAGATAATCAACCATGATATATTATCTTCTTCGCGGATTATATGTATTTCTTATTCAAAGCTGTCGCTCGCCATTGAGAGTCGCTGCGTTAAGAGACAAGGTGCAACCCTGATGTATGGGATACTCCTCCGCGGGTGTTTCTACACGGCAGCACCGTCAGGGAAATGTTACCCTATAAAATATATCTCGAGCGTTGGCTTATGCCGCGCGAAACCCAGCAAGATGTTTCTATTTCATAGAAACGCTCGTCTTCCGGCTTAGCAGGGCATGTGAAGGGTAGCATGACGAAAGGCCAGGACGTTGATAGGGCTAGACTGTAAATCACACGAGAGCTATTCGATGTCTAGCTACGTCCCGCAATTCCGTCCAACGAGTTTGCTAGTACTACTCAACGTTATCGCACAGATTTTGTCGAGGACAGAAACGGGCTGTTTTAGGCGAGGCTTTAAGCGAGAGATCTTCATGTGTAATGTATCTTCTTTTTTTTCCCTGCTGCAATTGATATGTTTGAAGTAGCTTTAAAAACAGTAGATGTGTTACGTACGTACAAATTTTGGAGAAATATTCTGGAATTATTTATTGAATAAAAAATATTTAAATATAATATAATACAGTAAAAGTGAAATAATACAGATATAAGTATAAAAATATGAAATATATATTTAAATTAATTTAAAATTCCATTTAACTGTGTGTATCATAATATTATGTCAATAGTTTCGTGAAATCACTGCAAGAAGAGGCAAATTATATCTGTTATAGAAGCATAAGCCGATTGGTTGCATAGAGACAACGAGGTAAGGAAATAAGGACGCGATAGAGACAGATCATAAATCACGCACCAACCATTCAATGTGTGCCTATATTGTGTGCTACCTCCGGGAGATATCGTTATCATATAGTGACTCTCATAGCAAGAGAGAGTTGCAGTGTTTTATGAATAAATGCACTGAAATAAACAATTAACTTTTATATAATTAAATTATTTTTATATTTATCGTGTCAAAGAAATGGCGACGTGTATAATCCATTTATTCAATTCTTTTTATTATTCGCGTAAAGATATACAACCGCATAACAAAGTTATGAGTAAATATGACACGAATAACAAACACCGTTCGATATGAGTGTAGTAAACTTTGACATATTGAACTCTCTCTCGGGACAGTCATGTGCATGCGTAAAATCCTAAACAATGTCGTTATTTGTCTCTTCTCTTCATCATAAGAAGCTTATTTCTCCGCTGGTCCATCATCCTCTCACGATAACATTTCCTCTTAGCTTTAACGCCTCGCAGTATGAAGCGATGTAAAACGCCAGCGAGGATCTCGTAAAGTGCACGAAAATTCCACGGAATCCTAGAAAAATTTATGATCCGGATGTTTACCAACATGGAATTCTCTCAGGTACTTCCGGACAGTATGGGATAATATAGAACTACCTCCTTTTGCTCTCGCTACTCAGGGGGTGGCTATTAGTAGTAATTACTGAAGTAATAAGTCTCTGCCTAATACTTCTCTCCTCCGACCTTTCATCTTTGCTCCTAGAGATGCTATTGTTGCTCCACTTTTGTCGCTTTTCCAGAGTATATAAATTATCTCTCCTTCTTTATCTTCATGTAAACTTTCTCTTATCCTCATTTCGAATTATTTGATTTCAAATATGTATAAAGTAAAAATAACTTTTACATATTTTATGTAATAATTCTCGGAAAAATTGCGTGAATGCAACATAAATTTTTAATTCTGAAAGTACAACATGACCGAGTAACGTGAAAAGCTACAACGCGTAAAATATTTCAAAATTTTGCTCAGAAAATACTATATTGTAAGTACACACACACACACACACACACACACACACACACACACACACACACACACACACACAAAGAAAATATTCCTAATAAGAATTAGTTAAATTTATTGCATACTTGTACTTTATACATATAAAGTATATTCAACATAAAGAAATATTAATCTTATAAAATCTTTTAAGATTAATTAAAAAAATCTATTATAAAAATAAATATAAAAATACGTAAGTATATGTAAATGTGATAAAACACGTGGTTTCTATGACATATATTTGGCAAATGTCCACAGATTAAACAGAATAAGTGACGAAAAATCATTTTTTACAAGAAACATTAGCACTAGGAAAGTTAATTGCTTTTTGCAGAGGAAAATCACCCTACATGCTACTGCACAATGTGCTTCATTAACGTTTATAACTGGTAAAGAACATTGCACTCTGGTCGAGCGCGTGCTACGCTCAAAACTGCTTAAAAAGTCGCTAGTAGGAGGACGGGATATTATGGGTTTTCCTACTCAAAACTATAGTTTTTAATTACGTTCTTTCTAACGAGATTTTATTTTTTTCCGCATTTTTTTCGTAACATAGCAGCAAAGACGAAACTTGAATTTCGTGCCATTTTTCCAGAACAGAATAATGCTCAGCCTTTCTCTAGCTCTTGTTTCAACTATACTATTTGCTATCTTGAAAACCGGCATGAGAGATTTACATATTTGATCTCTCCGTGGCTCGCTTTATTAATGTTTCATGTTTTCATTTGTGACCTTACGTAGAATTTATGATGTCGGTGGTTTATGCGAATAATGGATTACTAATGTCACTACGTGTGAAAATTTTTGTCTCATAAATGGCAGGACATTGCATGATAACGCGATTTATCTTGCAAAACATATTTAGCGATTTGTCAAAAAATAGATAACGTTGATGATATTCCATTACATTATAAATAGCGTTCTTGTATCGCGTAATGTCTCTCATAAGGAATAATGTATTTAGCTATACCTTTATCATTATAAAAATACAAACTCTTGACAGGAATTTAATAGTGCCTTTCATTAAGAATAATAACTAAAACCATTACAATGATATTCTTCTCATCAAATACCATCACTGCTCTTCATCATTATCTCTTTTCGACACTTAAAAGCTTACGTCAACCCTCGTCTTCTGTATCTTCCTTCAATATCCTCTCGCTTCGCACTTCTTTCCTGTAATTCATTAGTCTTCATCAAGAGTTATCCGCAGTTGTGCTAAGTATCGATATTATCAATCCTTTATATTTTAAAATATGCCGGGTCAATACTGTTTCTATGTAAAATATGTAATCAAGAATATTAACAAATTATGAATATTTTGTGTATGCCATGTGGGGTTAAAAATTATTAATGCAACACAACTTTTAGATTTAAAATTCCTTTTAGAAATCTTTACTAATAGTCACCATATATTAAAACAAGCTAAAATATAAATATTACAATTTTTTTCCCTTCTAATACTATGTTTCTGCGTAACGAAATGTATAATTGGCAATTACAGCCAAGCGTATCGTTAATTAGTAGCGAGCACCACCACACGTTCGATAGCTTTAGTGCAGTAAAATCAATACATCTATCTCTCTACATATACGTAGTTGATGGAAAACATACAACAGAATAAAATAAATTCGTATTTCTCAAATATATCAAAATCAATATTATCAACAATCCTTCTATGAAATAAAAATATCAGATTATATACATATACCTGAGAGAATTTTGAAGCACATCTGTGAATAATCCAGGATTGTGCAGTACAGTTAATGACATATGTGTACGTATGCACATGTATACGTGCCTACATAGATAACACTAGTATCCACTACATTAGTCGTCGAACAAGAACGCAATATACACGATCGATAAGGTGCTTGTAATAGTAGTTCACATATATCTCTCTCTCCTGCGCCTTCAGCTTTATCTTGGATAGCGATTTTCTTCAGCAGATCACGTTAGGTCAGGTCGATAAAGGCTCAATATTTGCTTTGTGTTCAGCGCTGTATATGCGCGAGCTTCTCGTTATCGGGACTGTGTACACAATCGGGTAGAAACTCTTCGGACGTAGTAAGAGCCTGGCTAGATCGTAGAGATGGGAGATGAGAGCGCGACGTGAGAAGGAGTCGATAACATTACCGTACGCATACACGAGAAAAGTATATAACATTCCTGTTCGATTATCTTTCGGGAGAACTGATGTCAGTCGACGATGGATCGTTCTGAGGAATGGCAAGGATCAACTGTCACTTAAAAGTACGAAACTTCTATCTAAAGATAATATCGGGCATTGGCATCTGTCATAGTTTCTCGCGTCGCTAGCCCGTTGGTGAGGAGAATACAAATATTCTTTAAACAGGCCAAGAAAATATTTATTGTATCCGTTTTAGTCATTGCATATGATTTTTTTTTTTGTTAAACATAGCATCCTGAATTCAAATGTGATTAATTCTTTTAAAATACTACGAATACAATTATAGGTATACACAATTATGCTTTACTAATAAAAAGAACATATCTTTAAATAAATACTATTTTCAACAATTGAGACAAGCAATTAATGTATTAAACAAATGAGCAAAAAAAATTATATTCGAGGAAAACGGATCTTGAATAATATTTTTATAAATATTTTTATAATTTCCAGTTTAAGCAAATCGCACGTCGATTATTTATCGGTCTTGAAACATAGTCCTAAACTGAAGCCATATTTCAACTTCTTTTCAGTGTTTTTTGAAGATTATTATTAGTATCAGTAATATTAAATTGCCAAATAGTACGAACCTCATCTTCAGCTTAGGATTGTGTTTCAAGACCGATAAATAATTTGCGTAGTTCGCTTGAAGTGGAAATTTACACAAAATATTAATAAATATTATAATACGGGCCAAATGTGACCTTTTTTTGCTTATTTGTGTTGAATATTTTTCGGTAGATTTTTATTTATTAGTGTTTAATATATATTAATTTGTATAAATTACATCAATTAATATTTCATCTTAGATATTTGCATAATTAATTAATAGTAATTTTTCTTAACAACTGCAATCTGCTTTAAATGATCGTTTCACATCAAGTAGCAATTCGTGCATTACGATGGCAGTAAATACACTCTGAGAGGTAACGATCGTTTGTCGGCCTACTGCGATTTCTAAGCCCATAAATATCCTCTCCGAACATCCCAATGTGGGTAATCGTCGATCCAAATCGTTCTAACTCTCGAATCCCTTCCCTAACGGTTGTCATTCAGGAATTATCGAGGGAAGTTATTTAGTATCGCTCATATATTACGTATATTTTATTGGCACATCTATGAGAAGTTGCTGCAATTTGCTTTAATCTTTTCTAACATAATCAACTTGCATAATCAAAAATTTATACCAATTTCTATAATTTGATATGATGATGTAACTCTTCACAGATTGCGTCTGTTATAATATTATTATTTCAATTAAATTAGTTTTCATATTTCTTGTATTTTCTTGCAATGTTTCTCACTGTTATATTACATTAACAAATTAACAAAGATAGATAGATACTTTTATAAATCTAATAATAATCTATTTTTAATATCTATTTTTATAATAAAATCTATTTTTTTATAATAAATAAATATCTATTTTTTTCATCTTTGAACGAACGTAATCTGTATTGAAATATTCTAATACCAGAAACGATAAAAACCCCGCATAAGTACGCTAGTTTGTACATATATGATCATATATAACGTCTGTATATAAATGTGCGACCGTAATAAAACAGCGGAACGCGAAATCACGGCGATAGGAAGAGTTCGCGCAGAAAATGCGGAAATCACCTTGCACCGGTGGTTGCTGTGTATTTGATACCACATTGCTCGAGTACGGCCATAAATGCGCTTCGTAAAAGCACCCTTCGCTTACAGACGCGCAAAACTATCACGATTGTACGCTTGCAAATTAAGCATTTTTTTTTTAAATGACCCACTGTATCGAAATGTCCTTTTCTCTTTTTTTCCTTTCATTGTTGCACTTTCTATCTTCTATCTCTGCCGCAATTAAATCTGCCCAATATATGTACATTTATTGCATAATGTAGCACATTTTTATTGAAATAGCTAGAAAATGTATAGAAAAATAGAATATTTATTACTTTAGCTTGCCAAGAAGAAACTTGGTTTACAAATATAACTTATTCGTCCATACTATCTTATCATTATTACACATTATTTATATTCTGTACAGTAAAAATTTCTATATCTAGCTACTTATTCAAGGAAGAGAAAGATTCCTTATTGCTAGAGAATGTATTAATAGATAATCAAAGAACAAAAGTAACATTACTGGATTGAAATAATTGATATTCAAACAGTGGATGTGTACGTCGAATTATCAATGGTCTCGAGTCCATTTTAATTCATGATACGTACAATTTAAGCTAATAATACAGTCATAATGATAAATTTTACAGCTAATGCTGCTGTGAACTAATTGCGATATTGCGTAATTTCTATATAAAAAAATAAACGATGATTATGAGAGTGAATTTGTACCTTGTGTAAATTCATACTCGTTCGCTATGAATCGAGTTTAATCACGCCAGCGATAAGCGATTTGTATCTTTAATATTCGGGCAGACGTGATTAGCCGAATCATTTTTATTATTATTCGATTATTTAATTATTATTCGCCGTTTGAAATTCAGTTTTAAATCAATTAAATATGCATACGAATCAGGGTAATTTATAATTTTGTGTAGCGCGCTCATCCCACGCATAATTCGATGCGCGGGAAATTTGCATCGCGGATCGCTTCAGAATCTCCATATTTACAAATTTGCATGCTATGTCGCTTTTTGCATAGATTCCCGCCCGTTCGATATCTAACGCCCCATAGGTCGTCCTACACTCGCCGAGTGTTTCACGCGAAAGAACAGGTACACGAAAACAATTTGCCTGTCGGTCGCGCGCAGGGCGAGCCGTCGTTCATCCTCGACGCGCTTTCAGCATCTTTTTTCTGTCCGTAACGTACTGTGCTGTCGGTGCATTTAATGCAAGTACCATCTGCATAATATCCAGTCGTAAATCCAGAAAAGCTCGACACTGGCGCGACCGTCCTGTTCACGCACGACGTCCCTACTAGGATGATCCTCTGGATTTTATTTCTGGACATCCCCTGGGAATATGATAGCGCCGCGGATTAAGAGACGGTATCATAAAATACAATATCAATGTTAGAACGCATATTAGTTTAATGTCTAATTATGTCGTGATCCGATTGTTTTGAGATTCAGACGTCCAAATCTGTTAGATTTTTCCAAATTTGGAAAATTCATAATAAAATATATATTTGTTAAGTTTGTGGGTTATTGTTTCGCTTATGAATCTTTAAATCTCTAGAAAGATCGAAATTATTTATATCTTTGTTATTGTAAAGGTTGACGCCATTCGCGTCAACTTCCGCAGAGGTAATTAATAATTATTTAAAACAAATTCATTATTGACTCTGACAATCGCTGCTTAGCGTGGAAATTAAATTAGTTCCGGAAGAGATTCTTAAGGTTTTTGCAAGAATAGGACGACACGGACACTGTAAGTAAACTATGCGGTGCGAATCGATACCTGAAAGTTGGTCGAAGTGTCGGCAGCTAAGGGATAATACGGATACATGGATAGATTCTCCTTCGGCTTTCCTAGAACTAACTCGCCTTTATTCAACCCCTTGTCGAATCACGTGGCGGCAGTCACCTTTCTTCTTCTCCCAAAGTTTGCTGGCTTTCCACTCTCCTGGGATAAATCGAAACGTGTTCCAAGAGGAAAGTATTGAGCTAGTAGAACAAGTTTGGATTTGAGGGATTTAAATTCCTGCTGGCGACAAATCAAGTTGTATGAATGACTCAGCATAAAATTTATATAGTTTCATGGACTACATGAACCTCTCGTAATTAATAATTAAATGTTAATTACATATAATTATCTATATATTATAATATAATCACAACATAATATGACAACATATTGATATGTGATCTAAACTCGACATATTAATATTAATGATTTGCATGATATAAATAAATTCAATTTTTTAATTAATATGATTATTCTATTAATTCAATTTGAATTATTTACATAATTGTAAGGTTTGTAAAAGTATGTAATAGACTTGTAAAAGTATGTAAAAGTATGTATTAGACTAATATACGTAATTAAAAAAATTACAGCTATATAATTAACATACATAACAGCTATATATAGTTTGTTTTATAGAACAAAATTTTTTCATTCACTTGCTTTTTTGCAATTTTTAGTATTTATTAATTGATACATAATTTGCAGATTATATATTAGATAATTAAATAAAGAATTTTTGTTTAATTGTTCATTATCTATTATAAGCTCTAATTCTTAGAGAAATGTAATTATATATACAGAACTCAGTTGCGTATTTAGTATAACATTTAAATGACCATTAAGTGTTTCCGTTTAATCTTTACGAGAAAGATAAATTCTTGGCCTCAATGCTTCGCTCATAGATGCAAGACAAGCGGCAACTTTTTTTTTTATGGAAAAGGCTCTTTGCTTGAAAATTATACTAGACATCGTACCATATGAAACTGCCGCTATAAAAATATTACCCATTACGAGTTTCTCTAGTGGAAAAAATTACTGAGGCGAGACATATTAAAAGAACCCTTTGTACTCATGTATATTCATTCTTTGTAAGCTCACCAAAAGCTAGTACGACTAATGCGTCCAAAGTTCCTTCTGGTTTCCGCGCAGATCAAGTTACGTATTCTGACTTTTATATATTACGTAGAGAATTTCATTTAAGAAGTCATGCGTAAATGAGATCAGTCAACGTTACTATCTTTGAATATTCTCGATGAAGAATATTAAGAAATGTATTATTTTATATCTTCTGCTAACATTCTTCCAATCGATAGCATTGTAAATAAATATCTTCGACATTCAATTATTGTCGACAAATTACTCTTATTTGCCAAGTGCTGTTTGCAAACGGTAGACATTTTTCATATATTTTTCGCAATTAAAATACACGGAAGAACTTCTTGACTAAAATATCTTTTGAAAAAAACAAATATTTTTATAAATACAGAAAAAAAGAGAATCATTTTGAAACCGTTTCACTTTTTATTTATCCTTAATCTTATCAATATTCTGTAAACGACAACAATAACTGAACATGAGTATTCATACAGAATATTCAAACGAGCGGTGCGTGTACACTATATACCTGCAGTACCTGCACCATACGTACGTTATACCATACGTACAATACCTTATCGTTAAAAGAATAAAATAAAAAATATTTGCTTGCATCGTCTAAATTTTAAATAAAAAATATAAAAATAATATTTTATCGTATAAATACGAATTAGTTTTATTTTGTAAAATGAATAAAGTTGTTTATTCGAATTCATTCTCGTGAATTTTGACGAAATCAAATTTGTGCAAGGCCGTCACCCTAGTACAAATGGCGCGATGCACGACGCCTTCAAACAAATAAATGGAATTTAATTAAGGATGCTATCAAATTTATGATAGCGAACAGTGCATTGACGAACGATATCGATATACGTCAGTACGAATTCGCGAACACGCTGGAAAACGGCTGATGAGAGGAGAAGCACAAACGACATACCGATCTAATTACTCTCATCTGCAAATTATCAGGTAAACGTTGCAACCAAATTATTCGCATATTACCCGATAATTGAGAGAAAGATATATTGTTTGTAATAATGATTATACAATTTATATCTAACAAAAGCAAATCATTTTCAACGGTGATTACAAACAAGTGGATTTCAATTAGCTTTTCTAAACATCGAATAAGAACGTTATGTGCATTTTATTTTATGTATTTTTTTGCATATATTATGACGTTATTTATATACGTATTTTCTATATATTCTCCGCGAGACGCACAAGTATTGTCGAAAGTTCTATGCAATTTTCTCACATAGACCGCAGTTACACAGTTCGCGCATATTTACAGCGGTAAAATTGCTATGGAAGAAAGAAGAAGTTGACAGAAGTATGCGCGGCTACGTAAAAGCAACATCGTTTCTCGCGAATCATTTTCGTTAGATTCAGATATTCGATTTCGACAATGTTTTTTTATCGACTATCTCTCACGTGTATACCATGTATGCTGATGGTATTTCGCATTGGTTGAAAAACGTGCAGCTAGCATCCTGAATTTTCCAATCTGCATCCGTACATTCGAACTGCCATTTAATTCGTTGCATCGAGTGCATCGACGCATTTTTTTTCGTCGATCAGGATTATCGTCAACCGCCAAGTTTATAAACACGGGCGAACACAACATCACGATAACATATTTTTTTCAGAAATGGTTTATAATAACATGGTACAGGTTTCTATAATTCATTCAACGAATTTATAACAATTGAAAATATATCCATTTTATTATGCAACACTATTGCATTATTTCCATATACTCGCTTGTCAAAATCATTATTTTTCAATCAAAAAAATATTTTTTTAAAATGATCTCACAAACTCTTATAGTAATAGTAACTTCAGCATTAATTCAGCATAACTTCAATGTGCGCAAAGAAAGATCTTTTGCTAATATCACTAAATCAGTACGTTATATTACTTGCATCTCGTGCAAAGAATAAAAGAATAATTATAATAATTTATTTAATTTGAAAAAATTGTAAGTTGAATATATATAATGGTGATTAAATTAGTTCGAGGTAAATATATCCATTTGACGAGCAAAGCATACTTTAAAATTGAAATATCTAAAATTGAAATATCTAAAAATTTGGTTATATCAATGATTTGAAAATAATTTTATTTGGATTATTTTAATTTTATTTGAATTATTATCTTTTAAGCGTTTTTATTTATAATATCTTTTGATAATTAACAACATTTTCAGATTATATTATTTAGTTAAATATTGAGATATTTCAGCAAAACCGTTCTTTCTTAATAAATTAGTAATGCATTCTAATAAAACTAATTTAATTACGAATATAGTTGTTCACACATGAGTTATATTTTGCATATCATATCAACTCATATATCATTCCATAAGAAAAATCTATTTTAGGACGAACGGTATCTTGCAGATTCTTTCTAGGGTGAATCAATTTTTCATGTAGACGGAATATTTGGAAAAATCGCGATGAAGAAGTGAGCATGAGATGGACGTTGGCACCTCGAATGCGATCCCCAAAGCAATTCCGAATCTGACAGTGCCGACTATCGTTTCGTCGATCGACGAGAGACACGGGGTGTGCGGGTGCATGTCGCGTCATGTCTTGTCGCGGCCACGTTGTAGGTAGGTAAAGCTCAGAATCTCGACGTCAAGCCCAACGAAGGATAGGAGGCTGGGTACGTTACAGGACAATCCAATATCCCGAAGCCTGGAAACGCCTCGCAGATTGACGGCTCTACTTGGTTTAGAGGCGAAAGCTTCGCATCTTTTTGCCAGCTAGCGCGACGTTGTCCTCTAGATTTTTATCCATTGCTTGACTTGGCATTCATAATACGTTCGTAACAGAATATCAAAATTTTTTCATTGACAGATACTTAACTTTGTGACTTTCAGAAGATGTCACGGATATAGTTCTTTACAATTTCAGCACACAAATTTTTGATGTACATGGAAAAAAAAATGATTTTACTGAAATATATAAAATTTAGATAAATACAGGTTTGAAAATAATTTTGTTGGAAAAAATAATTATGTAGAAAACTCAAGCATGATGAGCAATGCTGCAAAAAGTTTTGATATTTTAGCAACTAGTTTGAACGTTCTACATAATTATTTTGATATTAGTTCAACAAAATTTATTTTCAGATATGTATATATCTAGCTAAATTTTTCTATATTTTATCAAAACTGTTCTTTTCATGCACTATTTATATATTCTGTATGTATCTTGTGATTGGTCAATACGCTTATTGCTTTTCTATGTGCCACTATCGCTATTCCGGTGACTTACAGCAATAATAATACAGCATTACGGAATAATGCCGAATGATCATAAAATTCGACAGATACTGAAATAAGTGAATTGTAAATGTCGATAAACGATCTTTATTTATTTTTTATAACAGTAATATTTCTTATAACATTTTTATTTTTTGTAATGTCAATTCGCTAAACGTAATATCGAGATAAAAAATATAGACCAATCGATAAAGCGAGAACCAAACAGACCAAACATAAAATTCAAATCACCGCTGCATTTTTACGATGGTTGTAAGTGCATCCGTTGAACACAACCGACTTTTTCCTCTATTACACATCGTAACGCTTGAGCGTTTTCATGAAAATTAATGTCAATTCGCGAGGCTCATTTCAACTATCCCCCCGACGAGGTGTTACGTTCGCTTTAATTTTCGACGGTGCAAGACTGTGCAATCACACGAAACGAGAACGAGTCCTTTGAACTTACATAGATGTAACCGCTATTTTCTCTGCATCTCATGAATTAATTTTAGCTGCAGCTAGTGATGTCCCAAACTCATTCCGAATATTAAATGTATAGCGTAATATACAGAATGCTTGAAAAATTTGACTTCAAAAGTCACTATTCGTATTATGCATTTTGCATATATTCAGCGTACATTTGGTATTTCATATACGAATACATTAATTCTCGCTGAAATGGCTGTTATCACAATCGATTGAATGTGGTTTTCCGTATCGGAACAGAGAACTATTTCGAGTATCACATGAATATCATGTGAAACTCCAAAACCTATTCTCTTATGTCATTCATATATATATATATATATAT
>NW_017259378.1:41033-56939 GCF_001594045.1 Atta colombica
TTATTCTTTACTCGTTATAGTTTATTATACCGCCGTATCTTTCTAATGCAGTTTATTTGAATATTGTTACGCGGCCAAAATATGTGGACGCATGTGTATACTCAAAGGCATAATGTTTGCAGCGATGACGTGCATCGCCGCGTCTCTTGTAACGCGTCACGTCGCCGGGCACGTAAGTAATCGTGTGACATGTTAACATGCGAGAGAAGAGCATTGTGTGCAGAAAGGGTTGATCCGAGTTAATAACTCGCTGCGTGTACAAAGTTCGCCGTGAACGATTTTCATTAATTATTAAAGAGTTTTACGTTAATCAAAAAATCCTCTCTTTCATTTGAAAACATATACATTATATAATAATTGCAACAAAGTTTCGATGAAAAATAGTGCATATTAAATTGTTTATATCTAATTAACAATAATTATTCATTGCTGTTTTGTTTTATACCATTATTGTTGATAGTATTTTATCGAAGTAATTAATATCGCTCGTGATAAAAGAAATAACAATTTTTTAAATCAATAAAACTCCTTTATGCTACTTATTCGGGAACATCGTTTCGAAATTTGACGAGGTTCAATCTCATAAAATATAAAAGTGCTCTACTTGAATGCTGTAATATCAATAGCATATTAATATAATATCACGGGTTATCGTTACTCGCCACGTGGGAGTATAAGACACGCTCGTTTAAATCTCTCAGCGGAGAGATCCTTCACATGATAACTGCATGTTTATTCAAGTACATATAACTTGTTAATAAAGAGTAATAACCTGTTAATATATTTAATTAAGTTTTATACATCTGAAAAAAATGTACTTTATTACTCTTGACTTCATCACGGTATTTTCATTTTATAGTTAAGAAATTACGTTGCAAGCAAATAATATAAATGGTATTTATTAGAAACACGAGTTAACAAAGCATTAGAAACAAGTTAAACAGAGCATAATGCAATTTATTTTAATAAATATTAACTGCGGTGTTTCAAATGTTCTCTGCTATTGCGATAAAGTACCATTTATACACAAAACGTTAAACAATGTTCGAGAATCTTATCTCGGAAATTACCTTCCGGCGACGCGCGGTGTTATCTCCGACGAAAGTACAAGACTAAGTATTGCTGCATAAAGAAGGGAAGGGCATTGCAATAAAAAATGGGCGATAAAAGACGACAAAATGGTCTCCGCAATAGGAGAAAAACAAGACTCAATTATTTCCCTTCGCTAAAGCCGTCGTGAAACAACGAGATTTCTATTGTTCCTGGGAATAAAGAAAAAGTTTTTGTGGCCGTATTCGCGCGCTTTTAATATGACTTAATGAGAAAACTCTATTAATTTATAAAACGTATTCACACAATCTAGTTCAATCTAGTTTTTAAAGCAGATAATCATTTGCGATTAATTTCATAAAATAATTTAAATAGACATATTTTTTTAATGCATCTAAACAACAAATTTGACTTATTTATATGTATATTTTGTGCAATCAGGTAAATATTTTCATTGATCTTTTTTCTACTATCTTCCTGTTTTTAACAAAACCTAGACTTTTCAACTTTTCACAGCTGCATGCTAGAGAGTATTTTATTGAAGAACGATACATGGTATACGTGTGGCTTCAGGTACAGACGGAGTAAATGACGCTGTCTCTATACCTACGCTCCAACAATTCGAAAATCCTACGTCCATTCCCGCGAACTCTTTTATTCCAGGGATTGACACAAAGCTCTCCAAACACCAAACTATCCACGTGAAAAATTGTCTTCGGCTGTCTTTCGCTTGCATTGAGCTGTTGTTTCTCTTTTATTATTTAGATTTTTTTTTTTCATAACTTTGTGCCATCAGATATTCGTCATTTGATTTCCAAAAAATTTATGCTACATTAATCATGCTATATTAATCATACAATAACTGAGATCTGAATAAAGCGTTTCATTGCAAACAACGTTTCGCATCTTCGACTATAAAATGTATCTTAACCCATTGCAATCATATTTTTCATCATTCATTAGCAATCATATTTTTATTCCTTCCATCCAGACTAAGTTTTCTTACTATTCCAGATTTTTTTAAAATGTAAAAAAATTCTGAATTATTTTCAACATCTCAATTATATTATTAAATAGTTTTTTTTTAACAAGATATTTTAGAAGGAAACCAAACTCTGCCCTCCTTTATTTTGAAAACATTTGAGAGTAAACTTCGCTTGTGTGCAAAAAAAAATTCAGATTGCAAACAAAGGGTCAAATTGGTCACAAAACAAAGCAGCACCATTAAGGAATGCTATTAAAATCACGATAGAGTATCTTCTTCATTTCACCGGATATAGCCTTGTACAGCATAAGTGCAATAGTCGAGGAGTACTACGCACATCAAAAGCGCACAATACTAAAACTGTCTGACTATACATGCACCTTAATCCCTCGGGCTGCTTAATTCCAGAACGATTACCTTTACGCTTGGTCCTACCAGATTTTCCACTCACGTATGCCTATGATCCCCACGTCATAGTCCACTTTGCTCACATCTCATGCTTCCGTATATGCACACGCAATCCTCGTACAGAGAGAAATTCGAGACGCACACACACAGACAAGCACATCTATTTCGCGCGTTCGATACGCGGCCACACGCGTAACCTCCGCAGATATATACGCGTATGCGCGCATATTTCTAAAGGATCATAACAATACGCCGGTACTTCAATACATATCGAATACATACACACTTACGATTGTACATACAAACAGTCAACTATTACACATGAACATGAACGCATACAATACACTTTTCATATACAGACAGAAGCGGAATATGGTACCATCGGTGCTAACGGGGTTGTAATCTGCTTTGGGGCGTTTTTGTCGCTTCCTGGCACACTGGCCTGTAATCTTTCGACAGACCGTGACATCATTGGTTCTCTATTTTTTGGTACACTAACAATGTTCCCCGAAAATCGACGGTCAAGCGACGAGTTATTAACAAACGAATATTGATTCTTCACGTTATATACTATAATAAAATTCAATAAGATTAACCGATTAATTTTCTACGTGATGCATAAAAGATTCGTTTGATCAGGTACCTGCATATATATTTTCATGTAAAAACATTTTCATGAATCAATACTTGAATATACAGAACGTTCCGCCAATTCTTTACAGATGCGAAAAATCAATTTCTATAAATTTTCCGGATGACGGAAAATTGTATTTGAAAATGTATTTCTCTGTCATTTATACTGCTGTATAAATATTATAGTGATGGAAAAAATAATTTATAAGATAAATATATATTGCGCGTGCACACACCGCGTGACGGGATAAAATACTTTGTGTGATCGATGATTAACGCGTAACGTATTCAGCATGTGATTTGTGATCCAATCGGCACTCGACGCGTTTGTAAAAGATGCGATCGTGTAGTATGGAAATTGGTCTGTGATCTACTGCTCTCAGATGGAAATTTTAATCGTCACGCACTATGTCATTGCGATAGTGTGTTAAGCATATGCTATTTCGAATCGGACGATTTATATTTTGACGACACAAGCGATTTTACATGGCATATGGTTATCCTCTTATCGCTGTTTCGTGCCATAAATCTATGTTAAAACTTTTTACATTTTTTCGCATATATCCATAACGGCACACAAGTGCCATATATATATGATGAATACTCTCTATCTGTACAACTTCCATCACGCGCGTAAAGAATTACTTTCCTAGGGATTTTCAATTTTTCGTAAGGAGCAAAGGAATCGACGGGAAGAATTCTCGAGGCGTGCATTCGCAAATATCTTTTCATCGAACACGCATAGCCTTTTCGTATTTCTTCTCCAAACGTTTAGAATTCTTGTAGGTATCCGATTTCGTAGAAATGGTAAATCGTCGACGAGCGACGTCGATCATTTCCATTTCTTAATAGATTCTATATAGGATGATTGGATCGGAAAGAATTTGACGTAGTTGGCAAAGGTGATCATCGTACATATATAAGTTTCTATAATAAGACATAAACATGATATATCTTTACTATCATTAGTACTATTAAGCAATAATAAAAAAAAAGTAAAAAATAACTCTTTGCATCTGTTTCTGCAAAACATATATTTCCTTCAAAAATTACATTAGTTGAAAACAAATTAAACTTCCATTAATAATAATAAGTTAACTTTTAGAACAAGATGTCGTTATATTCCAATCACTACACATTCTGTAATATAAAATATTAATATTATCGCTAAATCACATTGTATTGTTGAGAAACAGTATACAGAGAAATGCGGTGTAGGTAAATGATTAGATTAGTCTATTTAGATACTGGACATAACCGCAGCAAGCGTAATCATTTGCTCGCGATGGTTTCGACAAATAGTATTCGGCATATATTAATTATTGCTCATCTCCTACCTTGTCTCGTGCACACGCGCAGTTTGACTGTGTATGTGTATATATGTATATACATACATTTCAGTTTCTCGTAATGATCGCATATTCTCTGAATTCAATAATGCAAGCAACTTATTGCAATTCTCATTGAATGATGAATATTTGCAGAATTCATCGATCGCTCGCACCTGTCTATACACAGATGCACTGAGAGGAATTAATGCCTGTGATAAGTAATAACGATGAAAGTAATAATGGTGAAAGTATCGAGTTGAAACAGAAGTTCATAACATTACTTCATTTGTATTATGTCTACATTTTTTAAGATATTTTTTAAAAATTTGACAATTATATCATTTGATAGAACAAAGTTTCAGCTTTAAGAATCGGATTTTTTAAATTACGATACGATGATTCGTAATGAGCAATCAAATTATAAGCAATCAAAGCTCCTAAAATGCTCCTTTTATTTAATCTGCGATAACTCAGTAACAAAAAATCTTGAGAATATTTTTTAAAAACGAGTTTGTCAAAAAAATTTTAAGCTTTCATGTTAAAACATAAAAAAATTTGACAAGTTTTTTAACACATGACAGGCCCACAATGTGAAAAGAAAGTTTTTCATTTTGTTCAGTACGTAGTTTTTTGTATATAAAAATTAATCAAACTCACGGAAACTCACAAGATATACGATCTTTCGCAAGTAAAGATTTTAAGCTTTAAAACTCTTGGTTTAATTTAAATTTCGTTCATTTTTAATAAAGTTACACCTACTTGAATTTTGAAGTTTACAGCGCTACAAACTTTTGTTTCAACTCAATAATTGCAGTGCTACGCCAGCAATATTGTACTGTAATTGTTTGTACACATATATCTAGGTATATAATGAAATTATATGGTATGATTCTGTTTCGGAGAGAATGCAGTATAGAAGCTCTTGAGACGACCTGTTATTTGTGTCAGAATTCAGAATAGAATTCTGTTCATAGTTATGTGCTGTATAATACATTTGAAAAATATAACCTATATATAAAATATGCATGCGTACCATGTAAAATATGCGCGGCATATATAAAATTAAAAATAAAATTATATTGAATTATATAAAATCGGACATGAATTATGAAACGTTTAAAATGGTCTTCATATATTTTAGAATCACAATATATTATAGAATATTTATAAATATCATAATTTTTATAAATCTTGCACCATTTTATTTCCAAAAAACTATATTTGCAATATATTTTTTTTTATTTTCTGCAAGCGCATTAATCATGCACAACATAAAATACTAACTTTTATGAATATTTTAGTAGTTTTATAATATTAATTAAAATTTACGCAACACCTAGATATAATATTGTTAAATGATGAAAAATCATTACGCGAATCCGACAGAATTACAATCATTACGCTTTGAAACGTTCAACAACA
The DNA here is from genome assembly GCF_001594045.1 of Atta colombica. Classification (NCBI taxonomy): domain Eukaryota; kingdom Metazoa; phylum Arthropoda; class Insecta; order Hymenoptera; family Formicidae; genus Atta; species Atta colombica. The sequence goes on from NW_017259378.1 coordinate 46,863, forward strand.
AGTTAATGAACGTACTCAGTAATCAAACTAATTAAAATGAACAACTTAAACAAATTTAATTTCGTAAAAATTTGTTTAAACGTGCTATGCTATTTCCGGTTAGCTAGTAGTCTATCAAAGGACTTCTATCAGTTTTTCAATTCTGATATCGTCTATCGTACAATATATTAGTGCCATAAATAATCATGAAATGGTACATATCCGCTTAAAAAGGCTTGGTTTTTGTCATGAACATTTAATCCCCATTCGATCGTATACGCGTTATACTCTCATCGCATATACCAAACACGTGCACCCAACACATGCAAACTAGTCCACCGTTTTAATCGCTGTTGCATTGTTTCCTGGCAATAAAGGGGAAAATTCGGGAAACGGCGTCGAAGAAAAGGTCTGCGAATTAGCCCGTATGAAGGTCTCTCTTTTTCTCTTTTTTGTTTTGCGGTCGTCCGTTTTTCTATCTGTCGCGTGGGTAGCCCCGTAAATAAAAGTCGGAAACGGAAACGGTCCAGCCACGGAACGCGTACAACTTTGCAAGTTGAGATAATGGACCAAGGATAATTAACGGTCCTCTCGCGTGTGCAGCGACATGAGTGATTTTAATTTCTGAATCTATCTCGACTGTCACGCGAGTGATTTGCTCGTTAACGCATTCCGCTGTAAACAGGAGATCGCCAAATGAGGGATGTAAATATAGCGCTGTTGGAATTAGAGGCGTCGTATTTATCACAAGTGAAATGAAAACTTGTTCGTAGTATTGCGCTGTAGCTATGTATACAAAGCGCGTAAAGATAATGAACAGATTTGTATTTCTGCTAATTTGTATTTTTGCTGAAACGAAATAAAAATTATTAATTTTTACCCTTTATATTAATTTTTATCTTAAATTATTGAATTTTTCTATTATATATAAGAGATACTTACAGGTAAATCTTTTTCTCTTGTATAAAATATCTTTTTTACATATCGGACGGTAAAGGGTGACAATATGGCATCTTGACTTTCTATTTGGACTGATTTTACATTTCTTGCTGAAATTGCTTCAGAAGAATACCTACGTTATTTCACGTAATTTCACATGCACAATGTGTCTCTTGGAAAAGTTCTCTACAAATATTTCGCATTTTTGTATATTGTACGAACGACAATATTCGGCTTTCGAGTGTCACGAAATAAAGATGGTAACACTCTGCCTAGCTTTGCCCCTCTTTTACGCCATATCCCAACAGAATCCTTCGACATAACGACACGCCAAGGACTTCCAGGATATTTGCTCGCGGCAAACATGCCATTGCAACTGCAACTACGGTGATTTTCGGCACTCTGTCTCCTAGCTGAGGCTTTATGGCAATGGCGAGGCTCAGCAAGCGTTATTAAACCTCAAAGGACGATGCAAGGAATTTTCGCACTGTTCATGATAGTCTTTAGCAGACTTATGCAGCGTCTTATGTAATATTTAGTTACAAATAGGTCTTAATAAAGAAGGAATAAGATCATTACATCCTCAAACTTGAAGCTAAGAAATTATGTTGGTACATTTCTCATGAATTATTTATTGTTATAAGGAAATTATAATAAAGAGATGAAGTTATGTATGAATGTATGCATAAATTGCCCATACATCTCGTACGAACTCATCAGAGAATTATCATGCTCAGAATGAAATATCGAATATCAATCGAATCTCCGACTCTCATTTGTCGAGATATTTGATTTCAAATTGCGTATTCCTACATTTATATAAATTGCAATAATATTCCCTGAAAATTATTCAAAGCAAATTATAACTTGCTAATTATCTAACTGTCCCTTTGATTATCAAACTCTATTAATCTGTTATAAATATAAACCTTATATATATAAAGTAATACGTGTGATAATATTAAATCACATTCATAAGACACATCGAGATAAATTACAAAAATGTTTTACCTCTAAAAAATATTAATTCCATAATATTCGTATTAATGATATTCGTTTAATAATTGTTAACAGTTTTATTTAATTTTTACTATATCCTTTTTATATATAAAATATATTAACTCGTTGTTTAACAACATAAAGAATTAATTCTAAAGAATTAGTTTTCCTTACAATTGAGGGAATGAACAATAAAGGTAATTCTCTCCTTTTTCCGGCAATTAGCTTTTTCATGTATTATTGATCGTAATAGAAAAATATTGTAACATGTAACTTCTTAAAGACATTACATAAATTCATTTGATATTGTATATAATAAAATTTGTACATAATAAAAAAAGTAGCAAGTTATTTTAATTAATATCAAGATTTTATTAATATTAAGATTTTATTAATTTTTATTAATATTAAGATTTTCTAATTAGACTTTTGTTCCTCTCATCCTCTCAATTAATGTTATACTTTTTTTTCAAACATTTTTATAAATTAAAATATTATGAAAGTAAGAAAGTATATAGTATCATTATAAGTAAATAAATATAAATTTTTATCATACCAATCGTTAAAGTACGTATCAAAAGTTAAATTGCAATTTCATAAAATTGAATTAAATATTGTATTTTTAAAAATAAAAAGTAAGAAGTTAGTAGCGAGAAAATATTTACTAAGAAATCGGACAGATCAATGTCATCTGCAATATTAAAACTTGAGGCAAAGTTATGTAATTACATGAAATGTCACTTTTATATAAATAGGGAAGAATAAAGAAAATTAGAAGTTAATAAGAAAACCAATGATATTACAAAAATATTAAAAAGTTGACTCTTCATGAAGCATAGAAAATTGAGTTATATCAAGTTAATTAAGAAAACAAATTTTGAATAAATTTGTCAAACAATTTCTACAGTATATAGATTATGTAGCCATATATGTACAATATTTTTAAAATATCTATATCTTTAGATCTTTTTTATCAATCTCTATCACTTCAAAATTAATTATTTTTATACATTAATATTTAGAGATCTGTGTATAATTCTAGCTTCAAAAAACAAGATTATCGATCACGTGCAATTTTCGATGTTAGATAGAACCCCCCTATCAGTAGAAGGTTAAATTGATTGTGAAATTCGTTTTAAAACTTCGGAAAAACTTTTCCCTCCGAACGTGTACTTTTTCCAGGATCATTGCTTCAGGAAATGTACATTTGAAATTGTACATCCCATCGTTATTCGATTGCTCGTATGTTTTCAATTTATTTCATTTGCTGCATTACGATATTGTTTTTACAATCGCATTTTCATTATTTTATTTTCAAATTTTCTGCAAATTCATGAAAAAAGCAAGAACTTGAAATTATAATTCGTTCCTACTTAAAAAGTAGTAATTAATTTTCTGAAACATTATCTTAAGTATTTACAATCAACACATACATAAATCTAGACGGTAAACGTTAAAATAACACGCGCGAGTTTTAAAGAGTAATTATCCGACAAAACACACGATTATTGGCGTACCACGCGCCATTGAAAGTATCGGCCGGCTCCTGTTTTCGCCAGACAACACTTAGCACTATCAATCTTTCGAATCCAACACTTCGGTAATCTTCTCGGCAAGAAATATGGTGGATCGTAAAAGCAGCGTGCGCGAGTGTCGGAATAATAAATCGCAGCTCCATCCTCTTGTTTTCCCTACACGCATCGGTCCAGTTGCTTTTTCGATCACGTTTCCTCTCTTGTCAGTCTTTCTTTGACATCGATTTTGTATCGGATAGATAATTACAAGATCCGAGTTATCCATGCGAATCCATCGGTGAAACGTGCTTCGAATTATTATCGTACATCTATGAAGTCCGTATCTGTGAAATCTATATCCTCGCCAAAGCTTTCTCCCTTACATCGTTGCAATGTCATTTGTACCTTGTTTCCTTTCTTCTTTATTTTTTCATATTGACTCTCGTTTCAACGGTATAACTGCGTCACAAGATCACGCAGCATCATTACCATTTCTATATTTGTGGCAAACCATTCCGTAGAATTTGGTGGATAAGAATAGCCACGTGAGTGGCTATACGGCTATAGCGCGAAGGGTGTAAATGACGGCCAGAGGATTAAAAAAGGTATCCAGAGGCTATTGCAGTGACTTGTGAAAAAGGGGTTGAGTCTATTTTCAGCTCGATTCCGATATTACTTCCAGCAGGTGCTGTACCTTCGCATTAAGAAAGCGTTTCGCGGAACTTTATCGGGTCCACTGGTCGCATTCGATTTTCTCTCGATCGACGGCGTCGCCCTGACACTTCTGTCGATTGTTGCGGTTCAGGAAATGAATTGGGAGTAAACACAACGTGGCGAAAGCCGCGAGCCACATCTGTCCGTTCAACCGCGAGGGATCAATGAAAACGTTTAAAGTTGTCTTGTATGTATCTTATTGTGTTTCACAATTGTACATTTAATAGAATCTTTTGAACAAGTGTGTTTAAATGACCATTACATGTACTAAGTCTAGAAAATAACGTTGATGTTTTAACGTATCAAAGAAATTCATTCATTTATAAATCGATTATACTGAATCTATATTTCGAAAACGAGAATTCTTATTCTAACTTTTATTACAATTAACTTTGCAGATTGCAAAATTTTTTATTAATTTTAATTAATAAAGTTTCAGTCATATCAATAATATTAGGTGTAGTAAAAAGAAATGCATTATTTTTCTATTCAATTTCATGCAAAAATAATGGATTTCTTTTTACTACACCTAATATCATGTCTTCCATAAAAATGTTTTAATAAATCGATGTACAAAGAGATTTCAATAAAACAACTGCGCTTTGATGAATCTACATTAAGAGTCTCTTTTCATCAATTTCTGATTAAATTAGTCGACGATCAACTCGCGGAAATGTCAATAGCAGTTTAATGTATCAGAAAACATCTCTATCTTTCCCTTCTGAGATAAACGGTGTTTATCTCACATTGGCAATTGTGATGATTGAGTTAACTTTCGATTAGCATTAATCGGAGTTAATTAATGAAAGAAGCCCTGAAAGTATCCCACGTATAAGTTCGGAATGCTCGATAAATATTATACTAGATGCTGTCAGTTTCGACATGTCGATTGTGAAGCGCGTCCAACACGGTAAGGAAAATAAATTTTTATCGATACTACGAATACTACGTTGTCAAAAATGCGAAATTATTTCAAATCTGACATATCTCTCTCTCTCTCTCTCTCTCTCTCTCTCTCTCTCTCTCTCTCTTGCGGGCGGTAATGCACTTCCCGTCAGGTACGCTCTACGAGCGCGCGTAAACCGACGACGGAACGCCGATAAACGTGTGCTTTTTAATCGTCGGAACGATCCATGATAGGGGAATGCAGGAACGGCTTCTCGTTTCCGAGAGCTCGTTAATTCTTTTTTTTTTATGCTCTTCATACATCAACATTGTCGTGTCATTGGTGAATTGGCTCATTTGGAGCGTGAATGCGCGGTTATGCAGACGCGCGCGGCCAATTTCCATGCAACTGGATTCGCAATTGAAAGAGCTCCATGCTATATATATATATATATATTATATATATTTTATATATATAATACACACACACACACACATACACATATATATACATACATACATATATATAAACAAAATTCCATGGTATGGAACGAATAGGCATATATATTTTTTTTAACAACGTCATTCGATTTTTATCGCCGCAATTTTCAATGGTTTCGCTTCCAACGCGTGTTTTCATGGGCTGACGGTAAATTGCAGATTGAATGGACGATAATAATTTCTCGATCTGATGCAAAATATGCACGTCGGCGGATGAGTTCCATCGGCGCGAAAGCACCCGAGCTTTACAGTTCCGATCGTTCATTTTCGTCTTTTTTTTTGTTTTGTTTTATAGTGACACAGGATGAGGTCGGGCATAGAAAAAACTTCAATCGCTCGACGAGCTGCACGCGCGTGAAGCAACATAGTACGTCATTGTCTTATATCCGATATCGATTATAATAGGTTCGAAATGAAACAATGAACTTTGTGCAATCTCATTATCGCGCTCTAACAGAGATATATCAATACATTATTGTGAGCAATAACTGTATTTTACGCTTCTACCGCTTTATCGCATAGCTGGCAAATTGCGACGCGACGCGTTTTATGTGTTGAGAATTTTATGATTATTTAAGCTGATTGCACGTACACGACCATACTCTCTTTCGGTTTACGCTGAGCCTGCCTATAATCGATACGAGGATTTGCGCGTATATCGCGCAAAAATTTACCCCGGTGACGCAGTAAGATAAAATTAATTTCACTGGATGTGAGTGTACCGTTATTAATATACATATTATGCGTATTTCCCCTCTTGCAGTAATTATCACGTTCTAATCATCTTTTTTCTCTCATTAATAAGTTATTTGCGGAAAGGATTAATACGTCATTTTCAATATATAAATATTTTAATGTCGATTGTACACGCTGTATTATACCACGCTTGACGCAACGGTAGCTAATATTGTTGTCTGACATAATTATAGTATATGTGCACGATCGATGTACATGAAAAGGCTCGCTCGTATCTCGTTTATAAACTAGGAAGTAGTCAACTCTACTACTCTTACTGCGGGGTGATTTTCCGGGATGGAGAGAGAGAGATTACGCTTAATGTATTCTCCTGGGTATACAACTTCTTCGTTCTCAACGGCCGTACTCGTCGTCAGGAACAAAGTTGTCGTTCGACCGTGCAACCAGGACCACCGTAACAACCGCCATTGCCATGTTAATGGCCCACAGCCCAACGTTACACAGCCACAGCCTCTTTGGCTTCTTCGGCTAGATTAAGGCGCGTATAATTTTACCACCTTATCCATATCTCTTCTAAGTCTGTGGAGTCAAGAGAAGCGAAGATAATTAGAATGCAAATACGGGATACGTGCTAATTTGGAGGGTGATAATATCAAACTATTCGAGCCTGTTATCACAAGAAGTTAACTTCTTGAAGAGGAACAGTCTATCGCATGATACGCATAAAATAAAATCTTATACTGACAAAAAGTTGAGCAAGTAAATGTGATCACTAGCGATACTATATTATTTGTAATTTACGTCTTTTCACAAAAATTTTACGTGCTCGTACTGTAGATGACAACAGTTATAAAATGAGTAATGATGTAACGAGAAACGGAGTTCTTTGTACATTTGTCAACCTCGACAAATGTATCCGATATATAGCACAACTCGTTGCAACAAAAGGACAATACAGACACATGCGATAGTACACAGACGCGACGGTAACATTTCCACAACATTACCGTCAGTGTATACACCGCCCTACCATTTTTCGTAGCGATTCGGAGTATAGTGAGCTTCACCATCCCGGTTTGAAATCCCAACAACAAATAAATGGAAACTCAGGTTTGCGGCGCGCACGCAATGCGGATCATTAACGACTTCGCTCTTAGTCCTTGAGCCCGTCCATCGAGATTGGATGCAAGCGAGTTGTTAACAACTTCGATGAGATATATCCTCGCCGATATATTCTTCAATATCATTCGTGATGGCACGGCCGCCCGGAGGTAAATGGAGATACGAGACCGCGACGTTGGCCTCGAAGGAGCGCCGTCGCTCGGAGCGAAGGTGGATCTCGTTTTAATTCCGAGCGTCTCGTGCATATTCAGAAGTTTTGCGCCGAATGTCAGGACGTTGTTATGCTAAGACCGCGAGCGTTCCCGGTTAGCTCTTAGCATATTTCGCCTATATTTCCAGCAGTGCCGCAGCCGCGCGAAGAGCGCGCGCCAACGTTCACGAGAGAGGCAATGATGACGCCTTCGCTCTGCCTTTGCCTTACTCCGTTTGCCGTCGCCTGCTATCCATTTGCATTAGCGGGTTTAATTACTCCTAGGTACGTTCTATTTTCAACTGCTTGGCGACGACCCGAATGCTTGTCTCGTGTTTCAACTTCGGACTCGTGAGAGTTTCGAGAGGCGACACTCGCCACGACTCGCCGCGAGTTGGGAGAGCTAACACACGAAAGGGGCCACTGTTTCGTACTGCACGTTTGAAATCGCTTTCAAAGTGACTTCGGGACAAGTAAGCAGAGCAAACCGTATGTTTCTTGGAGTTTCCTCGCCCAGCGCAATCGGACGTAGATACTGCGAACTGCGGTAGCCAAGAAGACGAGTGATTGCGACGTTCGAATAAGGGTCTTGATTGACCGTGATGAAGATAACGCCGTGTAAACGTATTTATTCGCAGCGGCGAGGTTTAATCTATCCTTATCGCCGAGTTGTCGCTGCAACAACAATCGGTGACGAGATTAGATAATTAAAGGCAACAATCATGCAATTAAAATTGTCTGATGGTGTGCATACGCCCGCGCTGCAGGCGACAAGCAGCAAAATTAGCATTGTCGAGACGTGTTAACGTGTGTTATAAGGTGGAATGGCCATGCTTATACATTATCTGATGAACGTTGTTGTACAGCGTGAATGCAAATTCATACCCAGAGACGCGTGTTACATAAAAGCTGCGCGAGAAAATATTTATGCTGATAACGATTACTAACCAAACGCTGAATAAACAAGGACCATTGTGTCAAATGGACATAATTTTATATTCTTTATTAATGTTTACGGGCATTTTAATCTGACTCTTTAATTACAGCCGTTACAAATAACAGTTATTAAATCACTAATATAATAATGTGGTTCAAAGTTAGATAACTTATATACCTTTATGTTGTGTCCGCTACAATAAATCTCATATGATTGATAATGTAATCTAATGCATAAATTTCGACTAAATTTGAAAATGACCGAAATACCCGGAAATCCTTGATATTTTCATCCTCGTTACTGCATGAAGCAGGCAGAACATGAAAAATCCATTTTTGTCCGCTACTTAATGTCCCAAATTTTCGTCCGCGATACATGCTATCTCTCTCAAGCGTTGGCTTTAGATTTATAGATGCCAGGTAGTCATGTCTTTGCAAGCAGCGACGTGTACAGGGAGAAACGTATACAGGCGTATGCTAGGTCCGCGCTTCTGCTTTCTGTCGTTCCGCTCTGTTCCTATCTCGCTTAACGTATTTCCTCATTATTTATGAATTTATGCGACCGCACCGTTGTAAATGGATTTAAAAAGGATTAACACGAGCCGTAGGCTGCAAGATACGTTCACGCGAGGTACACGAAGGATTACGCGGTGAAGTTTTTATTGAGAAGATTATTCCGAAATATGGAGCGAGTAAAAGAATACGTAATACGCTCCCGGCTGCATATGCATGCTTGCTTTAAATGCGATTAGAATTTTTAGGGCAAGGTATATATGCTTCATGTACGAATTTTTCTAATTTTATATTAAGAACATATTAAAAAATATGTACATGCTCTCTCTCTCTCTCTCTCTCTCTCTCTCTCTCTCTCTCTCTCTCTCTCTCTCTCTTAAACGTTTCATTAATAAAAGGCTACTAAAAGCGCCATTATCGTAAAAATAATTATGTCTCTTTTAAAATTAAAATAATTAAATTAAAATAATTAAACTAAAATTGAAAAGTTAATTTATCAAATTTACTTATTAAATTACGAATTTTGAGTTAAATTTGTATGCCAAGACAAAAAAAGGAATCTATATTGTAGAGTATTAATCGTAATTTATTACACGATATTCATGAGTTCTTCATTCATAAGCGGCTGCATTATTCGATGCGTTACGAGAAAAAAGGACGCTGCGAGAAACGAGCGTATAATCTTGAAGACAAATGCCGCCTTACGGGGCCCAGGCGATAGCTCGAAAGTCGTTCTCGCCCGTGCAACTCAGACATTAATAATAACAGCGTAACTAGGTCGTTACTTTTCGAGGGGAAAAATAATTTCCAAGTGTAATTAGATATTCGCCACGCTGGAGAGGAAGCTACGGACAAGGAAACTGCGTCTGCGCGGGTTTTCTGTTTTCCCGTTAAAGGCACGACGCATTAATCAGCCGCGAGTTTTCTCGTTTTCTGCTTTCTTTCTATCGTTTCTTGCGAATTTCTTGGCACTTCTTCACACAAACACAATGTATACATTAAAGTTAGAATGGATAATTTGATAATTGCGTCTCTCTCTCTCTCTCTCTCTCTCTCTCTCTCTCTCTCTCTCTCTCTCTCTCTCTCTCT
>NW_017259378.1:57039-66088 GCF_001594045.1 Atta colombica
CTCTGACTTTTACAAAATCATTTTCAAAGAATAAACTTTTATAAAATAACCAAAGCGAACAACACGCGAAGAATCAATCATAAAATTATTTTCATAAAAATTAAATAGATATAAAATATATAGATTACATAATGTATTGCATACATATTTCTATATATTATATCATAATGTATACAAGAATCATTTATAAAGTTATCTTTCCCTAGTCATGCCATAAAATAAAAGAAAGACGCAAGGAAAAAAGATTAAAATATCTTCAACTGATAGCGCAGTTCCGTTATGCTATTCCGCGGAAGTACGAAGTAATATAAATGAAAATAAATAATATCAGGAAATAAATGATTACGTAAAACTTGAAATTTACTTCGGATATCCTCAGACAATCGAAATCCATCGTCAAGATTCGCAGAAGAATCCCCATTTGTAATTTCCTCATACATAATCTCGCTTTAGGATATCTTCCTAATTTATGAATCGTCGAGAAAAGATGTAAATACAATCGAAATGTTATCTACGACCAGGATGAAGAGAAAGAGGGAAACATTGTGGACCACAATGGGATTAAAAAATATATCCCAAAGGCGTGCCCGATTCCACTCCAGCGACGATCGATCATTCGTATATATTACCATTTCCGCGGTAGAGTTTGGTGCGCGGAGAGAAAAAGAGGATATCCATCTTCCCGTGGCATTCGACGTCGACGTCTGCGGGTATACACTATCGTTGCCATTGCTATGTAAGGGAACCGTCGCTATTTCTCTCGGGGAGAATACGATAGGAAATAAAAGTGACAACGTTTCCCGCGCCCGCGTCGGCTAAACTATTTCTCTCATTATTTCCCTTTTCACTTCGCCAATGACAGGCTATCGGAATCGTGGTAATGAGCTGCAGTTTTGTACGAGTCGATCTCCAGCGCGTGATATCCACATTCTTTCGTGAGAAAAGTTTCTCGTTAACTTTACACTATCAGAAAGAAACTCCGTAAAGTCGTAGAATCGAAGGTTTCTTCGATTAGAAAAACGCCATGTTTCGTTTTCTATTTCAGGAATGTCAAAAGTAACATTCTTTTAAAAGAAATAAATCTGACATTTAATCTAGACATTTGAATTAGAAATTAAATTATACGGGGCCAAATATATTCGGGCTGTCCGAATCTTTCAAATTGCATAAAACATAGGTTGGAATAAAACTCGGTGTCAGTAAAATCTGCAAAGATTTAACTGACATGTCCCTTCATTCGTACATGTATTTTATGGACAAATTCAAGTTGGATATATCCACTGTGGAAAAATCGATTGACATGACGTTTGCTATTAATGATCGCACGCCTAACAGATCGAAACTTTTGCAAAAGCGTCACTAGTAGATTGAGTTACGACAATAGTTTACTGAGTTTACAAAAGTTGAAGATCGAAATTCTTGCGGTAATTACCATTTCCTATTCAAATGGCATTTCAATGGTTGACACTTCAATATATTGAAACCGTCGCTTTAAAACACAAATTATTATGAAAACGAAAGAAACAGGAAAGTTTCATGTTTAATAATATTAACATTATTTTGAGCTCATCGTGATGATTAGAATACATATATAGTATGAGAAGTGCTTCAACAAGACATTGCATATTTGTGATGTGACAAAAATGAGTTCAAAACATTCCTTCTCTTTACTAAAGATATTTCCATTCTTTTAGCTTGTCATTAAATGTTATTAAATTATATGTTATATACTACTACAGATAATAATAGACGTTAATTAGATCAATATATTATATCGTGGTATATCAAAAAGTAATAAGATGCATTTTTTTCTCAAGATTTAACAACACTGCAGAAAATAAACTGCGTCGAATAGAAAGATACTTCCTCATTCGTCTTAAAGACAAAAATGAAGCTCGAAATTAATTTGAAACAGATAATATTCGTGAAATAGATAATATTCAAAAAATGTTTGATGTTATAAAGACTATCACAGAATCTAATTTTCGATATGAAGATCTCTTGTTAGAAGAATGGAAAACTCGCTGGCGCAAGTACATTATTTCGAAGAGATGCTACCTTGAAGGATAAACAGAAACTGTATTGTTTTTAATAAATAATTTATTATGTTGTTTATTAAAAATTAAATCTCATTACTTTACTAAAACACATCATGTACATTATTACATATGAGAAATGTTATACGTTTGTTTATTCATTAATGTAATTACTTAATCAAATAAAACGTACAAGTTAAACCAAGTCGGACTAGAATAGAACGGCGGTCAACAACAGTATGTGGTCGTGATTCGATCGGTTCGTTTGCGAAAGCTGGTGAAAATAGAAAATGAAAATAGCAATTTCACGGCGTAGTAGCGGAAGAGGTAAAGAAGACGATGGAAGATGTCTGAAAGAAGGCTGACGTGCCCGAAAGACGAAAGGCGAAACGAGTAGCACACCAAGAAGAAGGAAAAAAATACGAAAGAAAACGAGGGAAGAGACAGGCGTGATTCGAATCTTGTGCGATACGAAGACGTGGTAGAGATGCGCTCTTTACCACTCCGAGACTTCCTTACTTCCTACTTTTTCGAACTCAGCGCGCACGTTCCGCCTCTTCACTTCGTCTGTTCTTATCCCCGGTTTCGATTAATCCTTACACTTACAAGTTCGAGCTTGTAATAATGGCGGCAAATTTGAAGAAGCATCGTTATTTAAAACTGAAATTATTTTAAAATATTCCTCCATTTGTTTCCATAGCAGAAAAATCTTCCAAGCAAATTTGTGAGAAATTGCAAATTTCTTACAATACATTACACAGCAAAGTAATAATACTAGAAATAAATAATTTTGATAAACGAATGGTATATTCAATTATATTTATAAAAATACAAAACGATATTTTGCTTAGAATTAAACCAATGGATGATAATGTTTCTTATTTATATCTTCATTTAATTCTAATAACGAATTGATTTGACGACAAGACAACAATAATAAACAAGATAAATCGATGTAAAATTAATTCAAGTTCAGACTATGAACAGAGTAAGTAAGCTACGTCAATTTGGTGGGCAGCGCTGACGAAACGAGCGACAAATTGTGATTAGTCGGCGTCCCTTCGCGCCTGGCAATCCATTAGAGCGACGGGGATCTTCTGATTAAAATTCACCACCTCCTTCATTCCACCGTCGTTAAGACGGTCGCAAAATCGTGTCTGCTCTTCCCGATCCACCCAAAGTTACGAACGGGAAGATAAAGAGGATGCATGAGAAAAAGATAGCGGCATGAAACTGGCAACGCTGAGAACATCGTGTCGTTATGAAATGAAACTTACTGTTTCGTGTACTGTACAAATATAGCGAGTGTATGTACTCTCGTGGTGTGAGCATGAAAACATCGGTGAATGCTGCGAAAGTAATCATCCGAGATGATTAATGGAACTATCATCTGTATTGCTTCAGCTGAAGCAATTTTTAAAATTTCAAAGAAATAGAAATATATTTTTAATACATATGTTTGCAAAAAAGAGATGAAATATCCATTTATGTATGAGATGCGTAGGATTCAACTTTATCTTAAAATTTCATTTCGTACAGTTGATCCAAATAATATATCAATGGAAATACCTCTCACAAAGATTTGAATTGAAGTAGATAAACACACACGTTTTCTTACTGCTTTCACAATAGGAATCGATTCGCCATAAATGACAGTCATCATCACAAGTCGAACGAAAGCGGTACGCTAGAAAGACTACTATATAATAAATAAATTCATATTGAGGATATCGCAGATTAGGATATATAAGTAGATAAAGCGAGGAGTACCTTTAGAGAATACAGTCCAGTTCCTGAAGAACCATGTTATTTCTTGGTTCCCGGCCAGCCCGATGGTGCTCGAACTATTTTCTGAATACGTAACTCTTGCCTGCGGAGAGGCAGGCAGCCAAATATTCATGCGACCTCATATCGTGAAATGCAAACGGATGATTCGTCTCTTGCGATACGTAAACTAGATTATGCGCCACTGAAGCAGGATAGAATCGTAGCGAGAGGTGTACAGCGAATAAAGTAGAAAGCAAAGGAGCCCTACGGGCCGTCTAACGCAGACTCGAAGAATATAAAATCAAAGAGAGTTAAGATTCTAAAACATTGAATGTCTGCACAATTTTGTTGCCTCCGCAAAGCAGTTATGCCTTTCGAAAGCATCTCGAAAAATAAATTTAATATAAGTGATTCTTCTTGTACGAATCTTGTACTTTGTTTTTTTCATAAGGACACATACATATTGTAATTTGTATAAACATCATTTATTTGTAAAATCATTTACATGGTAAGAAAGTTTGGAGCGGCAATATAATCTATACATAAGAAAACTTTGATAAAATTATTTTTTCTTCACTGAGAAAAATGATTTTGTTTTAGGAACAAATCAAAGGGAAACAAATGTGATATTTGTTAAGAAAACGATCGATTAATTATAATTGCAAATTAATTATTTCTAGGGGTGTGCGGATACTTGGAAATACGAGTCGGGTCGAACATTCGGGACCCGATTACTACTCGATCCGATTCTCAATCGAGGCTCGGATATTTTATTATCAGTATTTTCGGGTATTCGCTATTATTTCGGAATCTCGATATTAGTAGCAGTATCTCGCTAGACAGTATTTCGCTGTTTCTCAAATTTCAAGCGAAAGATTGTTTTCTGATGCTGGTAATAACATTATTATAGTCACTAAGTAAATTAATATCAACAACGAAAAATTATGCTTTCTACACTATAATTTAAAATAAAGCAATTATTCATACATAGCTTTTTTCTTATTTAACTACTTTTAACTTATTTAACTACGCGATTTTATATTTAATTACACGACACATACGAAACGCTTCCAAATTTAAAAATTTAAGATCAGTCAGGAAAATTTTGTCTCGACTCGAATATCGAGTCCTGAATTTCCGAATAGAGTCTCGAATTATAGTTTCGGATTTCAAATCAAATATTTTATCCTGACATTCAGGTACCCGAACATTCGAGACCCGCCCGAGCCGACCCGATCATTACGCAATCCGATTCGAGGTTTGGGTATCCGAATTTTTCGGGTATCCGCACTCCTACTTATTTCTCATTTGTCAATGTAATAAATAATCAATAGTATCGCTAACAAATAAAAAGCTCATACATATAGAAGCCGTAAAGTCTCCATCATAAGAAATTGACTAATCTATTCAAGTATTCTTCCTATTTGACTGCTCCTATTTGATTGGTCAGTTTCCTTTAACTTAAGACTTCATTATCAATTATGACTATGTAAACGATCCTAGTTTATTATCCAAAGATAGGTTAGATTCTATATAGTTTGCTTCTATTACTAATAATTTGTTGATATAGCAAATTAACAGCAATCACAACAAACCAATTTGTTGTCACATGTTTACAGATCATTTGTTCAAGGTATTGATAATTTGTTAAATTAACAAAATTCTTTCTCTCAGTGATATTAAGGCAGAGTTAAAGAATAAATAAGATTAATTACTGATAGTTTGGAAAAGTTTTTTAAATAAAATTAGTTCTCCACGCATTTTTCGTGTCAAATTTAGAAGCGCGATGAAATTTTAAATAAAAATCAAAATTTAATAAATTTTCGTGCATCGTAATTGACGTGTAATTTTCAAAATATTGAAACATAACGGTGCATTGTTTTGATTAATAATTACAACTTTTCGTTTTCAGTTAGAACATAAAAACCAATGAAATATAAAATACGTACGTATATAATTGTCTCCCCATTTCCAATTTTCTGCCTGACAACTCTGCGCTTTATTTTAATTCCTATTAAATCACTTTAACCTAATTTGTAAGAGCCAATGATCTCAACGACATTATTTCTTTCTTTAAATATGTATTTATTCAATGTTTTATGATTGATAAAGGTTGATAGAAATTTTGTGTTAAGATTTAGTTATAATTTAAACGATAAACCAATACGATAAATGGGAAAAATGTTGCTCTAAAAGTGGACGATTTCATTTCATGTGCCGAGAGTTGTTTACTCATCTCCATGATGTGTTTGCGCATTCTCAGAATAATACTGTTTTGCCAAAATTTCCCTCCTCTTTCCAATAGGAAGCGAACGCGTCTAAAAATCTACTTTTTACAATCAAAATTCGCTTTTGTCAATAAGCATAAATGAAATTTGATTTTTCTCCAAATTAATCTTAAAAAGAGTTCGTTTAGTAAAAAGTAATTAGTGTAAATAGGTCACACATAATCACGATCCAATTGGCTTTGCATGGAACATGTAAAAACGTTAATTAGTCTATTAAAGCTTTTTATTTTAATGATTATATACTTCAATTAAAACTTCATTCAAGTTGATTTTACGGCTTGTGGTCGAATACTCATAGAAACGTATATGTAGCGACAAAAAAGTTTTCCTCTCATTTCTCCGGTTGATATGTCTGCTTGCTTTTTGCTCGCGAAAAGTTACGAACGATAGCATCCGCTTAGTATTATGTTGGTACGAAGTTTTTCGACTGCCGGCACGTAGTTGTCTCGCTGAACAATATTTTTGTACCCGGACAAGCCGATAAAAAGTACCGGGATACTTCCCGTAATTAACCACTATACGATGCTAGAAAAAGCAAAAAATCCCACATCTAACGATAGGCAATCGTACATTTGTGTCTGTAAACTGAAAAAAAGTCAATAGTAGGACAAATGTATTATTTAGAACAACGCAATATGGACGAAGTAGAAATGGTCAGGTCCAGGCAAGATGGGAGCGAACTTCGCCAGAACAGATTAATTTTCTATGCCATTCTCCTGTTGGGAACTGCTCCATTATCGATCCTGTTGCTGACGATGGTGGTGTAGGAAGTCGTCGGTATAGTGTTGCGGGAGGTCACAGTTATGCAACAAATTGTGATAGGAAACACCTGGATATCCGAGTAAGATTGAATGAATTGCTCGATTCTAATATCAAAAATAATACAATTTTCGAATTATCTATGCAAAGTAATAACCATAATAAAACTTTCTCATAATCACGAAAGCCGTCCCAATTGCTGGCATCCTATTTTCCATATTCGATAAATGAAAAATATTCATCAGCTGTAATTTACATTAAAATTCATAGGACAAGCGTGTTCTCGCCACGATAACATCTTCATGTGCAAATACACGTATTTCGCCTGCTCTGTATACACCATCAGCGAAAATTGCGAATGCTATATCACGCGACCCTCGGGATTTTATGTATTTCGCGGCCGACGACCAATCGCCTAGTTCTCTGTCTATAAACACAGGAGCAGACATGGGTTACGAAATATTAATTTCCGAGAATTCCGGATACAACGTAACACATCATTAAATCGTTCGGTGCAAAAAAAAATGTCCATAGAGTTCCGTAGTAGAATGTTTTCCATAGATACACACAAAAGCGTAAAATTTAAAGGAAGTTTGAAATGGACGGTGCATTGAACTGATTCAGCAGATGAGGAAAAACAACTGTATAAAATAAAAGCAAAAACTATACTCAATGATAATTTTTAAATTTAGTAAAATATTCTCCATGCAACATTTTTATTATATAAAAATATACTGCTATTAAAATTAATGTTATATAATATTTTATATATTATTTAAATTATATTATAAAAAAATATTTATAAAGTTCTAGTAAAAATATATATATAAATAGATTTTATTTATTGTAATATCTATATATTTAGATTGTTTTAAAATTATTTAATTTTGTGGAATTCGTGTAAAACAAGAAAAAAACAATGATCGAAAATGAACTCGAATGGCAAATATACCGATAATATCGAAGACTATCTCGAAAAATCCATCGAAGTAGTTAAGAGCATTAAAAAAAGATATAAATATATATATCTTATCGATAATTCAATAAGCTGCTCGATATCTCCGACCATTAGTTTCTTCCTTTTTTAAATATCCGCCGACTCATGAAGTAGCAATCTGTTTCAGTAATAACTAAAGTAAACGACTGGACGTGACGTCACTCGCTTGCAGTGTTACTAAGTCGAACGCAATGATATTGTCGAAGAATGAAGGAAATCGATATCTCTGAGGTGGACAACAAATTTGCATTTGTATTGCGCGGCCATTACACATTAACGTCGAACTATTTTTGCTTCAAAAATTGATGCACGCCATGTTATCTTTATTTTCTATTTTCGTTTCCTAAACGACAATTTTAAGTTCTAGAATGTCTCGATCAATACCACTTTGCCTCAACAAAGAGATTCGTTTAATTACGGAATATTTTTTTAGTTTCCTCGTGATTTGTGATGCAATTGGATTTTTATGAAATTTCAATAAAACTCCTTGATCGCATTTTTCCCTACGAATAATGAAAAATCGATTGAATAAGAAAAAACTAAAATTTGTGAATAGCTTATCTAGAAATATTGAATTCTATTGTATGAAGTAAGAAAATGTTAATTCATAAATTATTTAAATAAAGTAAAAAAACTTCAATGTACTGCAAGTTACATTATCGGTGCTATTAACGTCAGTATTATTCCTCTAACTAACATCGCGAGCTAATTGACGTAGTATTTGATTCAACTAATTATTCGTCTTTGCGCCAGTGTCTTTTCGTGCTCGTCTCCGTTTCCTCCTAGCCTACTAATTACGTACAAATATTCTGATGCGCTAGCACTCCTTTTGTGTAAACTTATGCCTTCGTACACATATATAGTGCTTGCGCAGATGGGAAATCGCACAAGTACAACTAGAGAAGCAAACATCATCTATGCACTTTGTAGTTTCGACGTATATGCTTGCTGATACTTTGTATGTCGTTGTTTATCGTACTATTACTGTGATTGCCATAGATATATTACATACAATTTATGAATTATTTATTCTAGATATTAGTATCATGTTAGCGAGATTAGTTTTTGCATTAAGCCACGGAGGTTTTCATCAGCATGCAAATTCCAAATTCGATTTTGCGTTTCTTATGTATGATACAATATATATATATATATACATATATATATATATATATATATATATATATATATATATGTGCGAG
>NW_017259378.1:66188-82405 GCF_001594045.1 Atta colombica
TGTAATTTCTAGTTTCTGCAGTTGACATATGATACCGCATTTTGACATAGTTTTGGTTCGTTGGAATCTCATTACGTTCAGAGAATGAAACGCGAGGCGTCGCACTAAAGCGCGAACAAAATGCATGCGACATTATAATTAATTAATTACGTCTGAAACTTACCGATTGTGGTGAGCACTGTCAGAGAATAGAGAAACGCCTTTGCAAAGTTCCATTCGTATTCCGGCACACGGCGTTCCGTTACAGTTTCGCTGGTAGAACTCCCGGTGTATGTCCCGGCATTCTGGGTCGCCATCATGTCCTCCGTGATCCTTTTCACTAGTTGCTCTTGAAATCGTGCAATCTCCTGGTCGGCCAATTTCGTCCAGTTCTCACGGTAGAGAACGTTCAAATGCTCCGTGATTATCCATATGTTCTCCACGGTCTTCGTCCGGGCCTCGTGATTCATCTTTCATCACAGCAAAAGTTATTAATTAAGCGATGTTTGAAATGTCGTCAGGTATATCGTAGACTATGTTCGTCTTATAAGATTATAATTGACATACTGTCGATTAAATTAAATTCGCGCGCGCTCGTTAATTAACACACGTCAGGTGGATTTGAATGCAGCATGTTTCGAATTTTACATCTTGTGACAAATGGTGAACTCTGTGTAATTGCTTCGTTATTGGACAGCAGAAAATTCAGAAGTTTTGCACAGACAAGAGGCAAGTTAATAAAACGCAAGAGAAAATTGTTTTTTTTTTTAGTGGAGTAACATTAAAATCAGAAGAATTATTTATAAAAAGAACACGAATATTCAATCGTTTGCCGATGAGCGATTGCTATCGAGAGAACAATTCGTTGTTGCTATTATTGGCCGGAAGCAACAGACAGCAGCCTTTGTGCCGATGTCCTCGGGGAATACGCTTTTCCTGTAAAGCGTAAGGATAGCGGAAAGAAAGCACAATCGATAAAACTTCGTTGAAACGAGCGCTCGCGCCAGAACGCACCGATAATTCGATTGACTTCGGGTTCACTGAGGTCACCTCAGGTAGAAAAGCGGAATGAAACCGGAGACGTGACGATAAATCGAGAGCTGGTGCCGCCGGAACTGTTTGCTCCTCCTCGAGGGAAAGAGAAGCAAAAACAAGTTCATGGCTTACGTTCGCGACAACGGTAACGACAACTGTCATGTGCTCATAGTGTATCGACAAATCTGTTTACTCTTCTGCTATCATTCTTACTTTTATTGCACTTGCTTGCATGTACACATCCTACACAGTTATTAAGAAATATATCTATGACTTTTTATGTTCGAAAAACAGTTTCATATATCTTTGTTGAGTGGTCACATAACTTCTTATAGTCTATGATTTACAACTACATTTGAGCATAACGAGGATACTTCTTGAAAAGGAAGTTGCGCATGATTTAAAATATATTCCAATATTTTTCACTCGCATTAAAAGAGTGCAGCACGATATTTCTCAAAGAAAAGATAGCAAAATTACTACGAAAGTACTACTACAGTAAAATTTCTAATGAAAAGAATCAAGATATAGTAAATGTATAGAGCATTTCATCCTCTCACCTGTTTTATCCAAGCGCTGGTGTTCCTTCTAGTATGCTGATTTCCAGCTATCGTCGTGGCCAGAGTCCTCTGTTGCAGGCCAACACCATCAATGGTCCCACTCTCGATAGCCAGAAAGATGAAACTGCCCAATAGGGTATAAGCCACAAGAAGGGAGCATATTCCGATGTTTATGATAAACCCCTTCAAGAAAGAATGCTGGCTGGCTTTGTCAGGTACACCGCCGAAGCACAAACATCTCACTTGGCGAGATGGGTGCGTCTTCGAACGATCCGACGTCGATCTCTTTAGAGATGAGGTATTGCCGTTATTCGCCGGCTTGAAGCCCTCGTAAGCTCTATAATGTCTAACGTTGTCCTTCTCCATCTTCTCTTGTTTGTTCTATCTACAAAGTCACCGAGTCCTGTCGCCGTCAGTTTCGCATTTATCGCCGGATATGTCGTCGTACGCGCGCATTTGCCATCTACCACTTATTTTTGGTGATGATGGAGTTAACAGCCGAAGACGAAAGCTTCATCGGCTTTCAGTGACGCACGTGACAGAGTATCAAAGATTTTACACTTTGTTACCTGTTCGAGTGCGATCGCTAATTCGTTCACTATTTGCTTACATTCATTCGTTCGTCACGATTGCGCATAAAATTATCTCGGATTATCATATTTCACGATAACAAAGATTCTCGGCAGGAACGGAGATTTATAATAGGGTTTTCTTCGTACACGTATCCTCGAATCTCGTAGACTCAATCGCCACAGCCGCATGACTGAAGTTTCGCGCGAGCTATAATCTAAGGGACGGATCTTTCTTTGCGTTTTTTCGACTACCACTCAAATTCACCGACGTCATTCGGCCAGATGTCACTATGATTTTCGTCACTGTTGTCGCTTTCTTATTATGAGGCGCGGTCGAAATCGTTCAACTGAATGATGTCCTGGGAGAATCTTCTGACAGCAAAGGGACGCTCGATCGTACATAGCACGGGCACTTCCGTCATTTTTCCATAGCAGGATCGTCCTGGCTGGAATGTGGATTGGAATTCTATAGAGAAAATCGATGTTCGAAATATGTTCTATGATATTAGTTACCTCTCAGAACCCTTTTGTTGCGGACACTGATGGCTGATATTATAAAAATATTCTCTTACAAAGAAGAAGCTATTTTAAAGAACCAATTTATAAATTTAACTTTTTTCTAGCTTAAATATTTCAACATTACTACAATTAGTTTTATCGAGATTGTAATAATTAATAATGTTATGAAAGATAGATAAGTATTTTAAAAAACAATGGTTTGTTTAAATTTTTATAAGAAAGAGGAGATTAAATATCACATGAATAATTATTGTTCGTCGCATTCATTTGTGAGTGCGACATCAACTTGCGCGGTTAAAATGGCTCGAGTTATATGATTTAATTTAAGTTCGTAAACGAATGTCACTATACAAGTGTTACTTTTGCGCCGACTAATGCATTACCACGTAGTACGTCGAAAATGGATGAAAAATAACGCCTTCGAGAAACTGGGGCTGCTAATCTTTTCTCCCTTCCTCTCATCCTCTTTTTACTCTATATTTCTCCCTCTCATCGAGAAAACAGAAACTTAGAGAAAGGAACGGAGGAAATTTTCGAAAGAGTCTCTCCATGAGTCACTTAAACTTTCTCCCTACCATCTGAATGCGAAGCCGTTCAGTTTTCCGCTCTCCCATCTTTCCGTCGGCTTCGAGTGCAAAAAACGAACGGCAGCGGAAGAAGGTGGAGCACAGTTCGTCGGCAAGCGATGGAAACTTCAAAGCCTCATTTCAACAAACTGGATTTCCGTAATAAGTAAGTCCGATGCACGTTCGTGGGCGCTGGTTCGTGCTCACTGAATGTTTTAGCGAAGCTTTTTCCTTATTTTATCTCTTCGTCCTCGACGAATTTCCGCGCCGTTTTAATGCATCGTCGAGCTGTCTCGTGAGCGGTCTCTCTCTATAGAGAATTGGACTTTCCGCACGTTGGAAAGCCGATTAGCACAACCGAAGTCGAACCTGTAATTTACTTGTATCTTTCATGTGCCACGAGAGGTGCGCTTGCATTCACCGCATGTAAATAAATAAATTGGTGTTGTCTTCCAGATCCGGTCTATCTTAAAACTCAAGAACGTCGCCACTTTCGTGCTTCGCTGGGTCCTGAAAGAAGAAAAAGAAATTCGATTACTTACATTACTTTCCTCGAAAGAACGTTAAGTAATTAATGTTAAGACTCTCTACATCATTAATTCCGTGTCGCGATAATTGATTAATGTTTGCCTCACGATTCAATGAACTATCCATATGTGTCGCTCATATTTTTTTTACGGGAAATACTCGTGCTTTCGTAATATCAGAAAATTCAATGCACTCGGACGAATTTTATTTTCAGCCGGAATTTGTGAGAATCCCGACATCGGCATTGCTCGTCCGTGACTGTTTCGACGTCCTAAGAAAGACGGTTGAATTCCAGAAGGACTTTCGACGTAGAATTATTCGAGGGCCCTGGGGGAAATCGCGGGAAACTTTCGAGCTACGTGTTTTCCTGTGTACTTGCATTCGGTCACCTGGAGCTTTCCAACGGGGACAATAATCGACGGTCATGGTAGACTCTACTATTATGGGAAGTACAGAAAAAGGAGAACAGAGAATGAATCGAGAGACGAGCAATAGACGGCTGCGAGATAGAAGTCCGCAAATCGAGAGATACGACGATGGATTTCGCGCGGAAAATATTGCTTTCTTCGTACGTTCGACATCCATAAATGCATAGCAAGATCAACCGATCCGCGTCACCATCCTCTTTATTCTTCGCCGTGATTTAAGACGCGAGCTCGGGGGATACGGGCGGTTTTGAAACTTTCATGAAAAATGATTTACATAATGCGTAAGTCAGTGAATGATCCGCAGAAATGTAGTATAATATTTTCAATATTAAAATACGCAAAATAATATTGCGTAGTCTTCAGTAGTTTCAACGAATGCAAATAATGTCTTCCCCGTAATTAGACAATATTCTCTAATTAAATATCCCGGAATTAATTCTAATCCGACCATAACAATAAAGCCAGAATTGGAACTTATTAATAATAGCGAAGGAAAGTCAAATTCGGTCTCACTCACAGAATGAAGCGAAACATCTCCCGAAATTCACCCTCTACTGGTCATTCGCATTCATAGTTGTCTAAATATGCACAATGTACACAGTATTGTATAACGAGATCACTTCTCGACAATCACATTCACACGAATATAGTCGAAATAAGGATGTCGGATACTAACTCGACGCTAATTTATCGTTTGGCGTGATCGATTGTTGCGCTCGATCGACTTCCGTTCTCTGCGGCGAAGAAACGATCCCGCCGCGGAACAAACTGCCAAGCCAAGCTGCTGATCGTAAATCGGATCTGATCTCTCCTTCTTTCGTCTCGATTTGAGGCCCCCTCTCCCCTCTCTTTTTTACAACTTATTTACGAGTTTGCGGTTCTAACATCGCGAGCATTCTCAAAACCATTGGATGTATTCTATTGTTATTGTCTATCTTTATTTCTTACTTCCTGTTAATTATTATCGATATCTCTTTTAAGCTTGTATATCGTGTGAACGACGTTGTAAGACTGTGAAAACACTGGCGCGTAACAAACGCCATGCGCCTTCATTCTAAAGATGATAAAGGCATGCTTCGAGAGAATTAACCTCGATTTTTTTTTTCATAAAGTAACACTTATTGATCGGATATTTAAAGAAAGTATTCTATGAAATCCGCAATAATATATGTAATTTAAACTGTAAATTCCATATATTAATATTTTAAAACTTAATAATACAAAAGAAAATAGCTCGCAGAAAAAATTATACTGAATAAAAACAAATTAAAATGTACATGTTCCGTTTCCAGATTTTGTCCGATGTACTGAATACTATCACTTCATGGAATTTCGTGAAATTTCGTTGAAATTTCATCAAAATTAAAACTGCACGTCTCATGTTGAAACGTTATTTCAGAGATTGCATCGCAGCTGGCTCATACATTAGCATTTATAACCAATTCGCAACGAGAATCGAAAGATAACCAGCGCAAAAGTCGATTACATCACCGTCGGCGACGAAGGATAGAGCTTTATGGGGATGATTCTCGTAGTGCGGAAAAGCATAGATGGACAGGAGAAAGATGAGAAAAGACAGGGAAAGAGTGACAGCGGATCGAAAAATGTGCAAGAGAGAAACGAAATGTGAAGAGTAGAGGAACAAGGAAAGAGGCGAAATGCAATTTTTCCGTTCGGCGCTTTTTCCAGCGACAGGGGAACCACCTGTGCTCGTCTCAGCGACTTTTAAATTCGTACCACTGTGGGCTCTATTTGCTGAAAAATGTTTATTCAATTTCGTTTACCGGCACTGCAAGATATTTACCCGGTCGCTTTTGCTCGAACAGTTCTCGCACCACCGCGAACGATGGTATTGGACGCAAGAATACGATGAGAAGCGAGAGGGAACGGGGACGATCGGCTAACAATAAGTTCACGATGTGTATAAGATCACATTTTCCTTTGCTTCTAGAAAAGCTACATCACGAGAATATTAAAAATACATTTCAGTATTTGAAAAAAAGTTTGATGAATGACGTTGGCCCAGGTGTTGCGTCGATTTTAAATAATAAGTTTAAAGTAATGTTTGAGATTCATCGCGTAATAGAAATTTGGAGACAAATTGTAAGAATTATACGACGAATTGTATAGAAATCATGAGTCACGTAGAACATTCGAAAGCTTTCCCCGAGCGACGTACGATTGCATTTCGCGCGGATATAAATCCATAGAATAAATCGGGCGATCTTAATCATTGCGACGAAAATAGGGTCGTATATGCGGGCTGAATTACGATGAGTCGAGAATGAAGTTACGCGAGTATTCTCTCTCGACTCCGCGTCGACTTTGTCCGGTTTTGTGTATCAGCGAACGAGATCGCTGTCGGCGATAGAAATTTATGGCAGAGTCGAAACCCTCGAAAATTTCATTAAGCCGTCCGTATAGATATTGAGAATCGACGGCGAACCGATCGAAAATGGAAGTTACTATCACGATACAATATATTTGACGTGACCGCCTAGACTACGCGCAAAAAGTGAGTCTATGTGGTTTATGTACATATATGAGCCAATTAATCACTAAGAACAGCAAATATTTTATAAATATTTTTAAAAAGGTAATGCAATTTTTTTAAAAATTTTTAAAAGGTACCATTCATTTTTGAAATTGATGTTTTAAAAAGTTATTAAAAATACTATAATTCGAATAAAAATGCAAATCATTTGGATTAACATTTAATTGCACACAAGATACGTCAGAATTTCATTCTTTCAGCAGCATCCAATAATAATTCTTTTTTTTCAAATGGAAAGGATTAGATAATATTTTTAACTTTTGCATCAATGATCACGTTCAATTCGTAAAACATTTAAGATGAGTAAGTTTTCTCAGATCGGTTTGGCCAACAAAGTTGGTCAAGAAAGAAAACCTTCTGTTTAGTAACTTCTCTTAGCGTCCCACGCGGATTACAGTCTTATGTGTTTCAAACTTTTTCCTTAAGGCCGTTCAGGTTAGCCGCACGGTCTTATCTGCGCAAATTGAGCACACCGAGTGTGCAGTGAGGCGACTACAACCTAACCACGGATAGGAACTACCAGGGAACAAATAACGACGATACATTTTCGCACAGCTGTTCGGTAAACTTCACTGCCGCGCTTAGTCTGACCATGAGTACCACGACTACTTACGCGCCTCGATGAGTTCAACATTGATAATGTCGCCGACGCCACGAAATAAGATAGGTATCCTGGAATTTCTTGAGATGAGATTCTTGTCTGTAATTTATGTGTGAGTACTGTTATTTGCATGTGTGTATGTGTGTGCGTGTGTGTGTGTGTGTATGTGTGCGCGCGCGCGCGCGCGCGTGTGTGTGTGTGTGTGTGCGCGCGCGCGCGTGTGTGTTTGTGTGTGTGTGTGCGCGCGCGTGTGTGTGTGTGTGTGTGTGTGTGTGCGCGTGTGTGTGCGCGTGTGTGTGCGCGTGTGTGTGTGTGTACATGATGCAAATTTGCGTCGCAAAAGCCATTTAAAGTCTGCGAATCCTTTCGCGATTCGGATGTTAGGAATCACAGCACGATGCGTCTTGGCTGCCTCCGGTGATACGCGCCTCGATTTTCCGCATCTCGCTCTCAAGTGTATCAGGATTGTTGCTATGCTCGAATTTCTCATCGCGGAAACTTGTCGCGCGTGTTTCTATCCGTGCGTCCCCTCGCGAAATTTCTCGTTAAAGACGGCCGGTTTCTTGAGATGCGAAATGAGTAACTTGTCGATAACCACGACGCACTCGTGATTGCGATCCGACTCTTGCATAAACTCCACGTCGTGTTGCGTCAATATTTCCGACCTCGTCGCATGAGTGAGCATTTCACTTTGAAGTGTCTTCATCTTTTGCCATCGAGCAATCTGGGAGATTGGACAAGTTTTCACCGATTTCCGCTACGCAACGATTAAACCTGATAATTTCTGTAATCATATTTATGTGGAAATTGCATGACACTCTTGGATTTAAAATTTATACTCAAGTTGCATATAACTTCGTGGATTAATGACTAATAATCTTGTAAAATTAAGTAGTTTGAATATAAGGAAGTTTACGTTACTTTAATATTTGATTTGCGAATTACAACAGACTTGCAAAATATGAAGTTCCTAAGTACACGCTATTGTATACCATAAGTTATCTCATTGAAGCTATTGGCAGACCGATGAGTTGCGAATGAGCAAGACGTCAAACGGATTAGTAGTCAGACTTCCATGAAGTTTGCTGTATAATTTTTTACATCAGCGTATCATAGTGTAATTAATACTTGTTTATTAAAGAAGAATTTACCGAATAAAAGAAGAATAATTCTCTTGTATCTAAATATTGCAGAAAAGTTGATGTAAAGTATACAATTTTGTGCCATGTATATATTATGTCAACGTATTGCAAAGTTCAGAATGCGTGCATGTTCGACCCTCATTCCCGAGCTGCACTATCGGGTAAGTGACGTAATGTCGAAGCAACGAAGTTCCTCCAATAAAGCTTTAAACGCGCTGATCCATAAATTAACTTTGGCAATAGCACTTCGTCGCGAGTACGAGAGAACCCACGTTATTATCGAATGAACTTTCCAGCTTAGCCGTTGCCCGATGCGATTACTTCCTGTCCGCGCGCGGTTACGATTCTATTCGAGTTCAGCATTAATTTCTAGCGTAAATGTTATATCAGTTATTGCAAACTGGCTGATGCCCCGTTTCCGCAGTGTACGCGGGGCGTTGCCCGGCGGTAGTCACCGTTGTAATTGCCTCGACCCAAAGCTATCCGCGAAGAGTCGGCGATTTGAACGCGGTTTATTATAGGTGGCTGTGCTCAATTATCACCGGTACGACAATAATTTGCCCCCGAACGTGGCCGAATCACCATCGCGCGGAATTGACTGAATGAATTTGTCGCACACCTCGCACACTCGATCGATCCGCCAAAGGATGCCGTGCCACGTTACGTTACTGATATTATTCAAAGGCCGACATTAGTATCGACGTGCATCTACACGTGTATAGGGCTTCCTTTATTAGCGGAAGTAAACTGGAATTATGCGTGCTGGCGTAAACAGTGTGCAACGATTGCCGTGTCCGCGCATCCTCTGATCGCCGATAACGGAATTAATTTAATATAACGCAAAATCGTCGAAAGTAACGGCCGCATTATAAGCGACATCGATTAAATCGATAGCACGTGGAGATCGCACGTGAGCGCATCGCTGCGTGCTTTAGCATTCCCATGTAGATTTTATCCACATTATCCGCTCGGATGATTGTAGCATGACTGATGTAATATCATAAATTCATAAATAATCATGGACCGAACACCTGCAGGTGTTTATTATATTAATTCATCTATAGATGTATCACTGAATTAACGGCGTTAGAATGAATAATGGCTGCGTGACCATCGAATTAAAGTATTACCTTTAACAAATTCGGATATTGCAGGGAAAATGCGAAAGAGACAGAAAAAAAAGAAAGAAAGAGTAAAATTTATAAACTTTTACTGATTACTTCAAATATAACAAACAAGATCGAATCGATGTTTCTGTAAAAACTGATTCGCCTTTCATAAAAACTTCTCTCAAAAAGTATGGATGATTCAAACTGTAACGTCTGGTGGGATACCAGGATGAAAGCAATAATCAAGTTAGAAAGTGAACATTCTGTTACAACTCCAGGCTTCACCAATCCCTGTCTCACTATATCATAATTTATGGTACGGAGTCTCGGACTTTACGAGCAGACATTTCATAGCTTGAATTCAATGAATGTACAAAATTATTTCAATGTAAAAGGAGACATCAATGCAACTCCTATTAATCACATCACGCATTCATCCTTCAAGATTAACATAATATTTAATTCGCCATATGCAAACAAAAGGTTATCGTAATTGATAATGCATTAATAAGTAAATCATTTATGCAAATCAGTATAATATATCGACATTATTCAAATTAATATATATGCACATAAATTAATTACAACTAGAAAATAATATTACATTTAATAAAACTGAACATTTCCTATGCACCAAAAAATTGTTCATTATTTTATTTCGGAAAATAATTAAAAAATAGATTAAATCGAATATTATCTCCTTTTTTGTAATCATATTTTTTTAATAAAAAAATTTAATTCAATTAAAAGAATTTACTATATATGAGAGTGCATTGCGCGAATATTCCGACAAAATGAACATAAGACAAATAATTTATGTTTATGCTCGCAAATAGCTGTAGCAAATAGAAACTTGATAACTTATTCACTTTACGTAAAACTTTCTAAGTAATATGTAGTAATGAACATTTTCGACAGTTTCAGCCAGATTATCCAACATACTAAAAATAGAAAATTATGATCAAAAACTTTGTTTTCCTTTTGAATGAAGAAAATAAGTTTCTCAAGATTACAATATAAATTCAATAACACCGCATTATAGCATCAAAATATAACAATAGGAAAAAAATTACGCAATATATTTAATCAAAGCATCAAAAAATTCGATTCACAATAAACTGCTAGCTGAATGTAATCGAGCGTTGCTTTAACAATTTCACAGAAAGCCGGTAATACATTCGTGATTGTAAGGAAACATGGCAAAAATGCGCACCACAGAGTGCAAACCAACACTCGCAACGTGGAAAAATACATTTCCATAAATTCTCGAACTCAAACTCTGAAATCTTCCTCTCTCCCTCCTCTGACATTCTGCTATTCGTACGGTATATCGCGCTGATCGTTTTCTGCATTTTACATCGAATGCATTCGCAGTCAACAGTGGAAACGACGGGAATCGATCTTGCGCATACGCCATGGGACGACAGTCGAATACTTGGGAATAAGAAGAAATTCACTTCCACACAGTCCGCTAAACCGAGCCCGCCGATTCATCGGGTAGTTTTACATATCGGCATAGGTGTGTTTTCCATATTACCCTCCTTTATTCGCTAGACTTAAGAAATCACAGATTTTATTGAAAATTTTACGCTTAATGCAGAGAAAATAAGCAATATGGAAGAAACGTTGTATGAAGCACAGTTAAGTACGGAATGTGAAAATATATTGTAAGAAAATGAGAGACATTTCACTCAAACTTGACGTGCATTTAGAAAGTTCTGACTTATTCATCTCCGAATACTTGAAGCGGATAATTCTACACGTAAATTTATGTGGAAACACCAGATATATAAATCAAATAAAAAAAGAATGCCATTTTGATTAAAATCTTGGGTCTTGGTGCTTATGTAATATTTCATATGCGAATATTATTAATTCTATAGATTATGCGCTGATTCGATTTATCGAATATGAAACACAATTATATACACAGAAATAATAATCTCACAATTAAATGTCTATAGAACTATAATTATATTTATTAATTACATTGATATATGACATGATATATTACAAAGACCCGCATTAAGGTCTGTTTTGACTGTAAATGCCATCTTATCTGTGTTTAAATACTATTCTTAATTTTCACTTAATATTGTTTACCTAATTCAAATTTATATGAAAACATGTAAGATAAATAAAGGATTTTAATTGGAAATGTTTTTGTTCTTTTCTGAAGAGAGAGAAATACTGGAAAACAAGTAATTTCTATGGAGTAGCAAAAGCTATACTCGTAAATCATTTTAAAAAATATCACGTGTACATTTTCGCATGAGGAGACATTGTATCGTCTCTGAGTTGCCTGTGAAGGTATTCGCCATTGAAAGTGACGAATCTCTACACGTACCTACTTTTTTTTCTTCAATGCACATTTTTTTCCTCGATTTTCCTGTAGTCTATGTCGGCGGAATGGCGAAATAAAAGTTTCCGAGCGAGGAAAACCGTTCATGTGCCGCGGATAGCGCTTTTCGCGCTTCGAACTAACAGAAAGAGCACCGATAAAGTTTCGAGGTATTTCGAAATTTTCTTCACCACCGACACGAGTGGCAACAGCGATGTGTAGCGCGGAAAGAGTCTCTTCTTTGAACTAAAAAGTATCGAACCTTTTCCAAAGACGAATGATGAAGACGGAACTCAATATACAAGAATGGAACTTTTCATTATATTTCGTTGGCTATCTTTTTTTCTTAATCTTGCAATTTAAGTTTGTGTAGCAATAATATTGTTTTTCGATATAAGCAAAATTAAATAAAAAAATATACAATTTCAATAAATTACAAATTTAATAAATTGCACAAAATTTTACTTTTATCTCTCAAAAAGATAAATATAAAATTGTGGAAAACTTTAAACGTTCGTTAGGAAAACTAGAAAAGACAATAAAATATAAAGCGGGTGTATTATATGAATGTGAAATGGAAAGATCTCACTTTAATTTTTACGTACGAAGAATACGCTGCAAATGTGTAACTGGACTTCCTTTTTACTATACACGCAGATATTAAGAGTTTCTCGTAAATACGAGGGTGCTTAACAGAAACTAGCCAGTGGTTGTTGCTGCATGCGTGGCGCAACAGCAAATTCGATGGCCAGTGGACAGTCGCATGCAAATTGTCGCGGCACGAAATGACAAATTAACGGCAGCGGGCCATTCATACGGACACTGATTAATTGCCATTTACTTGCAAATTTCCAGGGTGCGCGCGTTTACACATCGCGTGGCTAACTCACGGCTATGTTCTATCCCTCGACGACGTTCAATGCCAAAATGCAACTATAACGTCGTACTATGTCATCACTCGCGTATCTTGTTTGTATTTTCATTGCGAGCAGTATTATAATTGTGCTGTGACTGCACTACATTCCAAAATCGATAACACTGGACGCGAATTCGCCATAATACGAAATATTCACAAGAATTAAAGAGAAAGAGAAAGAGAGAGAGAGAGAGAGAGAGAGAGAGAGAGAGAGAGCGCATGTTATATCAAAACTTGTATGCAATTAAATTATGACTAGTCTCAACAAATTGAATATAATAGAACATTGTTTGTCCATGCAACGCATTTGCAATTCCGAGAAATGCATTGTCCCAGTTATTCAGATATACGGCGACGCTCTTAAGATCCACATTTGAGTTCTGCACGCGCTTATTAGATATGGTACACAATAAAGTACTATCAACACCACGCGCTTCGCTACCTTCTGCCATTCTATGCTTGCGTTGCCATCTACAGTATCACGTTTATGACATGACGATGCAGAAAGTGTCTGCCTATCGTTGAGGAACTACCTAGGCATCAGCCTTGCTGAGGTGCCATACTCTAGGCGAAACTACTCCCGTTCTCTCATTCGCTCGCGCGCGCGCGTAGATGTAAGTCTATTAGATGGTTCGACGATCTGGGAACACGATCCAACAGCGGCACGGAAAGTTCGCCGAAAGTTCTCTGACATCGACAAAACTTTCCCCACGACAAAGCCGTGCCCCCACGAGTCTCCGGGTGTATTCATGTAGCCAGCGCCGACAGCGGTAGCGCCGAGCTTGTTTGTCGAAGTGGTAATAAAATATCGCGGTGCACTCGCGATAAAATCGAAGTCGCGGTACTGTTAAAAATTATTGCTCTGCCGTGCTGCAACGATCGACTTCATAGCGGATTTAATCTCGTCCGACCGTTGCGCGTTGTTACGTTCCACCTACGCGGACGGGCGTATCTAACGAAAAGCATTGCACATCGAGACATGAATAAAGACGGAATTACGAGTACGAATGGGATAAAGCTTATTTGGATTACGCGCGTAGTTTGATTATACTTTTTCCAATACAAATTGTTCCTGTAGTCGAATTGCCTGTAATCGAATTAGCTTCTGGTAACTTATTGAGTTCATGAAAAATATCATGTTTGTAAATTAATGTTGAGGCAAAAGTAGGTAATTATTCTTTATAATGACTCTGTATGGCTTCAGATAATATTTTGTAATTATAATTAACAACGAAAGAAATATATGAAGCACTTATAATTATTGCATTAGAATGAGTTGCTGAATATACGTTTTAATAAGGTCATACAAAATGAGTGCCTTTCAACATCATAACACTCCGTTTCAAAATTATCTTGAAACTTTAGCATGAAAGTAACAAACTTCTATACAAGAAAGATAGCAACGTTCTTCTTTTATCTTTTCCTCTTCGTTAGCATTCTTAACATGAACTTTCCAGCTGATCCTGCTTGTTCTATCTCTTCTTTTCATCCTCTCGTTCTTTTCATCTACAAACCAATTATAAAAACAATGCTATGTCTTCTTAGGTTTGCTGCATTTGTTTTCTTCACAAGAATATATTAAGCTATAATAATAATATTGAAAATTAGAATAAATATTAAATACAAGGCTTGCAAAGTTAACAATTTTCCTTAAAAAATAATATATTTATATTTCTCATAGAAACAGAATCATATCACTATCTAATTTTTATAATGCATAAAAGTATTAATTTTATTAATGGTTATTTATTTATTTTATCATCTTTCTATAAGCTGTAAATTTTTTATCTATATAATTCTTTAATTTGTGAATAATGTTTTAAATCAAGTTTAAGTTTCTTCAATAAAACTAAACGAGTAAAATATTTTCCCTTCACTTTATTTATCGCCTCCTTAAATAAAATGGGAAAAATACATAAAAAGAATAAAGAGAAAACGAGAGACGCTAAAGTTCCCTATCACTCATTGTATAGACAATTCGTTCTATCCAGGCATTATGTTTAATAAACTTGTTATTATTAAAAATATTTGTTTGATAAACTTCGATAATTCAATTTAAATAAATTTGTATATAATAAAATATATTGCATTTATTCTATTTATTTAAAAAGTTTATTAGTTTAGCAAACTAATAAGTATAAATTTCAATATATGATTACTCTTTTTTGAAAAATAATATTGATATTATATACATATATATTGGTCGACGAAAAACTTGGCTTTCAATCGATTTTTTAGTTTAATCGTATCTCTCTCTTCTGCATATAAACGCGCTCCTCAGGTCTCGAACACGATGGACGATTCGGTGAAATCCCATTCTGGGCCGAATGCCCCGATTAAACGAGAGGTAATCAAATAAACGGGATTTGAACGTCGTCGTCGATCCTCTTGCGTACAGCAAGAGCGATCAATGACGAAAAACTATTCACGATCTGTTTAAATTGCAAAGAATCTAAATTTCTATACGAATAAATTTGTTGGAAATTCGTGTGAACTGTCAAATTAACTAAAATTATAATATTTACCTGATTTATCTAATAGAAATATGAAATTTAAAAGAAAAATCTTCAATTGAGTATTAATTAAGGAAAGATGGTTATCCGCATATTCCGCTTTGTGGCATCATTCAGCGAAATGGTGAATAACACGATAATTTGATTATCCGGTTATCCGACGAACAATAGGGTAACTGCTGGTAGTTGCCGCTGTTACTAGCACAAAGGATCAAATGATAGAAGGCAAGTGCATACTATGGCTTCTAGAAACGTATAACTCGTTCTGAGGATTCGTAACGTCGAATACCAATTTCCACTCAAAGGTACTAATTCGTGCACGTTATGGCGAAGTAGCATTTGCTTTGATTTACGAATCCACATCCATGATTAATGATGCATAGAATAATATTTTTGCATTATTAATGATGCTTTCATTATTCAGATGCTTGTAATATACAACATGTATATACATAGAATTGTTATACATTTTGAGATAATCGATATCATGTATCTGTATCATAACATTTTATACGGTTTCCAGTTTAGAGATATCGTTGCACCGCGAAAAAGGAACAACATGTATCACGGAAAAAGGTAGCACAGAGAAAGTTAACTAGATTTAGCAGCTACCGCGCTCAAACGTAATATCATAAACTGTTTATTGCTACGGTGACAGTCGTCGTTTAGCTCTGATGGATCTAGTGCTTTAAATTCCTATTGAGAAGACTTGTCATGAAACCATTACAGAATCATTAATTTATGAAGTTTGTTTAATAGAGATTAATCGTAGATAATAACAGTGAACGAATATATGCAAACATATGCCGATCTAAACATGCTCATAAATATATATATATATATATATATATATA